>NC_064926.1:311833038-312145538 GCF_023897955.1 Schistocerca gregaria | reverse complement strand
TCGTGCGATGACTAGAGGGACAGGTTGTCTTACGACCTTCGGTAGTGAAACACTTTCGAAAGACCGAATTCAGTGTTTCGGTATTCTCTCGGTCACCTTATTTTTCGATGGTAATGCGGTCCCTGTAAGAGTGAACAGAAGATATGGTCCGATTGTTGATTTTGCTAAAGATCAAAATGTCTTATGACTTTCGGCTGCTAAATATTGCTTTGGAACTCACTAAACGCTTCCCAGATTTTCACACTTTTCTCCCTAAACCCGTTTTGGAATCGTTCAGCATTTATTTGTCAATAAGGCTTTCACATCTCTTAAATTTAACATGATGTTTGATACCGAGGCGCCCTTCTGAAACTGTTATTGAACCACAATTTCTCACAACTTACCTCTAAAATATACAATGTGCGCACAACAACAACAAATCATTCCTGTACACAGTGCAGTGTTTCATCACATCCACGTCCCAACAGATGTTCAAAGTCACCTCCACTGGGATTCCAAGTGATAGAGATAGTAGTGGTTGTCATGCAGGATACAGTTAATCGTAAGCTGGCTTACACCACGATGGCGGGCCACTGGCCTGGAGCCTGAACTAGGTTTCATCTCAATGTCCTTTAGAGTCCTGTCGCCCCCTGCACGTCCGTCTGTCGGAAAGGACCCATGATCACACAAATGCCGAAACAGAGCTTGAAATGTTGTGTGATGAGATTCGGGTCTGTGTGGGTTGTGGTGCCCCTTTCTTGGCTGTACACATACACCGTCTCGGCTTTTTCCTGATATGAATACCAGACCATTTTGTTGCTTACACTACGCTGCATCAATCATACAGCCTGCAACACACAAGGAACTCACAGCACGTGCTCAAAGGAAATGTCATTCGTCAGCGCTATCTACCATGGCAATGATGACAAATGTCCATAGTACCTTTTATCCTCCATTACCAGTCAGGAATCCGTCCTTGCAGTTTGTCGGTTTTTGTTAATACTCACCCTGTTTACTGGTCTAACGATTATTGTACTGTGCCTTTGAATTTTATTTATTTATGCCTCATATAAGCGTTCCCAAGCGAAATATTTGCTGCTCAGATGCTGTATAATTTGTTCCTAGTCACTCTGACTAAACAAAAATATTTTCCTGCTTTTCTTAATATTTCTTGTAACACCATTAATCCTTGAAGCTAAAATAGCCTTGTGATAAATTGATTCTCTCCTCTTCGTTTACTGATTCGAACAGTATGGGTCTTCAATTACGAGGGCGTTCTAGACGCTTTTTTCACATGTATGATTCGTGACTCAAGGCTCGAAGACACTTTTTTTTTCAGATAAAAGCGTTCAGAAAAAGTTCACACAAATCCTTATCTCTGTAGTCAGTTTTAAACGCATGTATCTCCCGTTTATATCTCGCAGATGGAAGTCTCACCCAATTACAATGACATGATCAGGAGGTCTATCAGTTTCCACTGAAGTACACTATTCCTGAAGAAAGAGTTCAATAAAAACATCAGATTGCCGTGCTTGAACAATCTTTGGTGCTTACCTTAACTCTGATTCGGAATCGGTTGATGCTATCAAGTTCGCTACGGCGATGAGTAGGTCGTCATCAATGGCTTCTAGCCTATTTCTCACTCCATTTCCAGTGGTTATCCCGGCATACTTGATGCGATATTTTTCATTATTAGACAGCTTTTTTTATGACTTTGTAGCTGGATGTCCTTCCTTGTCACCACAGTCGAGAGGTAACCTAAGGAGCAGAAATCGTGTGCGCTATTTGTCTGCAAGCTGTGTAGACCTTGTTCTGTGGAATTATCATATGATGAACTGTTTGTATATTCTATTTTCTGTCGCAAAGATTGGGGAATAGCCAAGACTTGGCATAACAATGCGTGGAAAACTGCCTAAAACCGTGCTTAGGCTGGCCGGTGTACCAAACCAACCGTTCTTATTACGCATCCCACTCGTCTTACTATTTTACCAAGAGAGCTCGATCCGCGCTAAACTTTTCAAGCAGGTCTAAGTTAGACTAATTCTGATACCTCAACACTCCTGAAGTTTAATAATACTGCATTACAATTTTATCTTTTCGATCTGCAAAGAGGGAAGTACTCCCCTGAAAGTATCATGTCTGATCACCATTTACAGCAGGTGATTAATAGCAGACGTTCCTCTACCCTTTCTTTAGAAAACAAAAAAAAAAGGAAAGTCATGCTCACCCTACACATATCTCGCTGACCACGTAGCCGCAACCACTCTGCTAACTTCTGACCTAATTAGTGGGGTGCTAAAATTCTGCACCCGATAGCGGATTTCAAGAAATCCGGGACCGAGATTTTCGCAGAACTGTATGAGCCTCGCATCTATCCCTTCCCCTCTCGTCTAAACCAGACGACAGCAATCGATTCTGGGTACGTTGTTGCAAACAGAGATGCATCTTTACACTGCGTCACCGGTTCAGCCAACCGTCTATACTCTTAAGGTAACGGGGATGGCTACAAACGTCAGTCGATAAGCATCATTCTTGGCGACAAACTTTACCATTAGCAGTTGGCTGCACTTAGGGCATTGAGTTGCCACCGGAAGAGATTTTTACGCATTTCGGACACGAGTTCCCGGCAAAAACAAATTGAGTACATAGGCCTTCCTTCTCTAATTCCCTGTAATTTCCCTAAACGGCTGTATTACCCGCGTAGCGTTGTAGCTCCCAATGACCTGTATACTCATCGTCTCCATCTTCGCAGGAAAAACGTCCCCTTGATGATGTTTTACAGACATTGGGCAGCATCTCGTAACCATTGCTAAGGTGTAAAGGGACGGCTGCACTGCCAATATTGAAATTTTCCTTTTGCTCATTGACGAGCGATGCCACCGCTTACCCTCGTTCGAAGACAAACCAGTCGCAACGTGCGTACCGGAAGCCACAGTACGTTGAAGCTTCCAGGGGAACCCAGTGGCAGCAGACGTGCCACAGCTTTTACCGGAGAGCCCAAAAATCGCTGCAGTTTATATCAACACTCCGAAGCCTTTCTACTGCGGTCAGCGCGTAGTCTGGATACTTCAGGACAAATCTGACTTAAAAATTAGGTTCACGTATCACTTACTGTCTGGAAAGAATCGCTGTGCGGTAAGAACCACCCATATATCAAAGAGGTGAAGGTGGGTGTGGAAAATCAATGTAGCCCATGACCCGGGAGTAACTATAGTTTATATTAACAGAATCTTCCGTCGGTTCTTGGTAGAACAACATTATAATAATCAATAGAAAGCACCAGTTTGCTTTTGTTCTACAATATTATTTTTATTGCTAAACGGTTTTCGGCTTACAAGGCCATCTTCAGACTTTTACTGAGCGTTATCACCAAAGAAGTTAAATGTTACACACAGCATTGGAAGAGAAGTAACACATCTAGAGTAAAGTAGAAACATACAGTGAGTAACATCTTTGCAATGAAATAGTAAAAAGTGAACAGCACATAAAAACAATGGAGTTGACAGGAAAACGTTTAGCACATAATGGGCATAGCATGCCTACATAACGGTTTCTATTAATAAACAAAACTAATAAAATAAGATAAAATTAGTACTAGACAAGGCTGCATCAAGAGGTATGAAACATGGAGAGTGATACATAACCAATTAAAAAAGAAGAGACAGTTGTCAATGTAAATAAAGAATACACGAGGAACTTAAGCAATATCAACAAGATAAACAGAAATTAGTAAATGCAGGAAAATTGAGGTGTTTGAGGTAACCTACAGTTTGAGAGTGTGGTGGTACTGCATTTTAACATTAACATTATAAACAAAGCAGTGGCTGTATACCAGTCTACATTAAATAAATGAGCAAAGTAAAATATGAATAGTATTTGATGAGACAACTACAAGGAGAGTTAAACTTGGACAGCAATACAAGTACAAGTTAAAAGCAAACACTTAACTATTGAAACTACAGCATATGTGGCATACAAAGACAACTGCAACAAATAAAACAACTTAATGACTACAGTTAAATGGGAATATGTAGGAAGAGAGAGAGTGGGAAGTAATGAACAACAAAGATGATTATATGAAGTTTAGGAGAGGGGAAGTGTTGGGTTGTGTCTGGTCATTTAGGATGAGATCTGGACTGTGAGCAAGATGTTTGTTAATTTCCAGGGCTTCCAGCAGGTTGAGTTTATGGCCTTTGTTTGCTAAGTGAAGTACATGGGACACTGGCTAGTAGTTGCGACCCTCACTCAATACATGCTCAGCAAATGCTGAGTCTGAGTTCTGCAACCTCCAGCTGCATTCATGTTCAGCCAGCCTAGTTGATATGTCTCTGCCTGACTGACCAATGTAAAATTTGTCACAATCAGAACAGGTGATTTTGTATACCCCACTGTTGACTAATAACTGGATCTTGTCTTTGCTATTAAAAACATACTGGGCTGTAGTGTTCCTGACATAGTAGGAGACCCTGTACTTGCAGGATTTCGGTGCTTTGGCTACAGTCTGTGATACCTGACCTAGAAATGGTAGAGTACACCAGTTCTTGCAGACAGTGGATGGGGAAGCAGGTGGGGCATAGAGGAGGGGTATAATTTTCCGTTTTTGTTTCCTGTGCAAAATGTGGTCAACAAGAACTGGATTGTAGCCATTGGCTGGGGCAATAAATTTTATTGTATCTCACTCTGCTTTAAAATCATCTCTGGACATGGGGATGGATATGAGACGGTGTACCACTGAGTGGAAAGCTGCATGTTTGTGAGCTATGGGGTGTTGTGAGCAAGAAGGTATTACTGTGTCTGTAGTTGTTGTTTTTCTGTAAATTTTGAAACAATGTCTGTGTCTACTGATGTCAATGGTGAGATCTAAGAAGTTTATGGATTTGTTGCCAATTTCCATAGTGACCTGGATATTTTTATGTTGACTGTTTAGGCTTTTGCAAGAATGTGTTGAGTTGTCTTGTAGTACCAGTCCACATACACAGGACATCATCTACATATCGAAACCAGTATCTGATTATTGCACTCGAAGGTTCTGTTTTTAGAAAATTTTGTTCAAAATGGTCCATAAATATTTCAGCCAACAGTGGATTAAGAGGGGACATAGCTAAGCCATCTAATTATTTATAAAGAGTGCCTTAGAACTCGAAATAGTTCTGTGCAAGGCAGGTCTGTGTGGCCAGTCTCAACTCATTCAATTCCACAGGATTGACATTAGACTTGTGCATCAGCTCTGTCAGAATGTCAATACATTCAACTACTGGTATCTTAGAAAACAAACTGCTGACATCAAAGGATACTAATTTATCACTGTGTGAGACAGAAATAACCTTTAACTTGTTTACTAGGTCCACAGAGTTTGAAATACCATGCTTTGGTTTGAATTTAGTCTTGCTCTTAATTAGGACATCAAGTTTACTGACTAGTTTGTAAGATGGAGCAGTGAATGATGATATAGCTGGACGAATAGGAACATCTTGTTTATGCAGTTTAGGAAGCCCGTACATTCTAGGAGGCACTGTGTTCAGATTAGTTAACAGTTTTACTTCAAATTCGGAGAATATGCTTTTGCATGAAATGATTGCATATTTAACATCCTCTTTGAACAGTTTAGTAGGGTCTTTAAGAAGGACTGGGAAGCCTGTGGTATTCAGAAAATCATTAACTTTATCCACATAATCACATTTGTTCAAAAGCACAATACTGTTGCCTTTATCAGATTTTGTGGCAACAATACCTTGGTGTTGTAATTCCATTGCTTTTATGTACTGATCAGTTTTTACTATTTCATTGCAAATATGTTACTCACTGTATGTTTCTACTTTACTCTAGATGTGTTACTTCTCTTCCAATGTTGTCTGCTAACATTTAACTTCTTTGGTGATAATACTCAGTAAATGTCTGAAGATGGCCTTGTAAGCAGAAAACCGGTTAGCAATAAAAATAATATTGTAGAACAAAAGCAAACTGGAGCTTTTCTTTTATTATTAGCTATAGTTTAGTCATCCATTCAAAGTTTACACATAATTTCAAATCCTTACAAAACTTTTTATCGTTGACAACGCCCACAAAAATTATAAAAGTAAAAACGTTTGTCGCTTACTACATTTTCGCCGTTTCTGCAGTAAAACGGTTGCTGACGTTTTTATCTATTAGTTCTTTACTACTGATTGCATTCATGACGCAGTTTGCGTGTTGTGCTCTCCTATGTCACTGAACGTACCTGCAAAATTGTATCACTGTGCAGTATATAATTCAGGTGGTATGCCGTATCAAGCAGAACGTTTTAGTTTATTACGTCTTTACCACTAACTCTACTCGTAACACAGTGCACAGAGAATATTTACGTATTTCGTGATGGCTTGATATTTTATTTTATTAATTTCAACGAAATGTATGACTACTTTAAGAATCCATACAAAAATAATTGTTCTGTGGAAGAAGTTGGCGTTTTATTTACGCATTCTGGAAGACGTAAAAACATAACAATAACGTAAGTTTATAGATATCAACACCTTCACCGTGCTAGCTGGGACTGTTTAACCTTTTCTCTGTATTCGCTATGGTTTTGTTATTCAGTTCATGACCCTACAGCTGACTATTAGAATGGGCTGTGAGACATCTCCACGAATCTGTGTCTTGATATCTAGTATATGTTTGTAGAACCGAAAGCCTTTATATTACCTATTGAGAAAAGCAGACTACCAATTCTTTGTACAAAAAAGATTGTACAATTACGGCTGATAATTTAAATATTTCGTATCGACGATAGTTGCTTCCGCAGTTCCAAAATTTACTTGATTTTCTAATATCTGTTTGAAAAAAAAATTCTCAGTTATCTGAATACAATTAAGGCTTCCGGATTCAACCAATTTTAGTTGTAGACACCAATGAAATGTAACAGACTATTTGCGCAAGTCTAGAGCTTAGCTCGGAGTCTAGGTATTTGGACGTCTGCTTACTATTGCTAAGAGGGAATATACACTCCTGGAAATGGAAAAAAGAACACATTGACACCGGTGTGTCAGACCCACCATACTTGCTCCTGACACTGCGAGAGGGCTGTACAAGCAATGATCACACGCACGGCACAGAGGACACATCAGGAACTGCAGTGTTGGCCGTCGAATGGTGCTAGCTGCGCAGCATTTGTGCACCGCCGCCGTCAGTGTCAGCCACTTTGCCGTGGCATACGGAGATCCATCGCAGTCTTTACACTGGTAGCATGCCGCGACAGCTTGGACGTGAACCGTATGTGCAGTTGACGGACTTTGAGCGAGGGCGTATAGTGCGCATGCGGGAGGCCGGGTGGACGTACCGCCGAATTGCTCAACACGTGGGGCGTGAGGTCTCCACAGTACATCGATGTTGTCGCCAGTGATCGGCGGAAGGTGCACGTGCCCGTCGACCTGGGACCGGACCGCAGCGACGCACGGATGCACGCCAAGACCGTAGGATCCTACGCAGTGCCGTAGGGGACCGCACCGCCACTTCCCAGCAAATTAGGGACACTGTTGCTCCTGGGGTATCGGCGAGGACCATTCGCAACCGTCTCCATGAAGCTGGGCTACGGTCCCGCACACCGTTAGGCCGTCTTCCGCTCACGCCCCAACATCGTGCAGCCCGCCTCCAGTGGTGTCGCGACAGGCGTGAATGGAGGGACGAATGGAGACGTGTCGTCTTCAGCGAGAGAGTCGTTTCTGCCTTGGTGCCAATGATGATCGTATGCGTGTTTGGCGCCGTGCAGGTGAGCGCCACTATCAGGACTGCATACGACCGAGGTTCACAAGGCCAACACCCGGCATCATTGTGTGGGGAGCGATCTCCTACACTAGCCGTACACCTCTGGTGATCGTCGAGGGGACACTCAACAGTGCACCGTACATCCAAACCGTCATCGAACCCATCGTTCTACCATTCCTATACCGGCAAGGGAACTTGCTGTTCCAACAGGACAATGCACGTCCGCATATATCCCGTGCCACCCAACGTGCTCTAGAAGGTGTAAGTTAACTACCCTGGCCAGCAACATCTCCGGATCTGTCCCCCATTGAGCATGTTTGGGACTGGATGAAGCGTTGTCTCACGCGGTCTGCACGTCCAGCACGAACGCTGGTCCAACTGAGGCGCCAGGTGGAAATGGCATGGCAAGCCGTTCCACAGGACTACATCCAGCATCTGTACGATCGTCTCCATGGGAGAGTAGCAGCGTGCATTGCTGCGAAAGGTGGATATACACTGTACTAGTGCCGACATTGTGCATGCTCTGTTGCCTGTGGCTATGTGCCTGTGGTTTTGTCAGTGTGATCATGTGATGTATCTGACCCCAGGAATGTGTCAATAAAGTTTCCCCTTCCTGTGACAATGAATTCACGGTGTTCTTATTTCAGTTTCCAGGAGTGTATTTTAAACGTACCACATCTCTGGTTGGATTCTCGTGTATGAAAAAAATGCGATCTCATAACGTGAAAATGCAACTGTATGCTCCCTGCCCAATCACACACCAATCCCTCGCGGCTGCTCTCGGGATTTCTACCACTGATTCGGAAAATGTAAGCCTACTGTGTTTGGAATCACAAAGTGATTTCATAGATTACAGTCGATGTATGTGAGGGATGAGGACTACGTTACGAGTACTTTGATAATAGCTAATCTTTGATAATAGTTATATTTTCCGATATCGCCAAGTATGTGAAGGGCGAAAATACGGTAAAGTATTAAGAATGTATTGAAATTCTCTGGATTTAATTAAGGTTTCTCATCGACAGTAGCCACTCACGTTAAATTGATTTTAACACGACTACTAGCTTTCTATTTGTTTCTTTAACGATAACCAATTTAAAATAGTAAATGTAACTGTCAGAGTATTTGTTAAGGCACACGGTCAGCGTTAGCAGCAAATGCAATCTACGAATGCTGCCCGTTACTCTCCAGTCAAATTGATACTTAAATAATAGCAAAAACGCATAGGGAGCTTAAGAAAAGGAAAAGAGCGCATATCGTCGCCAAAAAATAAAAGGAAGTTGAAAACAGTACATTGTGGTATACGTAACAAGCGTTCTGCTCGACGACTAATTTAGTGAATAGATGGCGCAGGAACAAATCAAGGGGCCCCTCACTTTTATTTCATTTAACATTAAACCTGCCAATGTTTAGTATACATCATTAATACTCTCGAGGACAAATCTGTGATTCCTGGTGTAAATTACCTAATATTGATAATAAGGACGAAGAAAAAGGTTTGATTTTTAGTCGTAGTTCCATGGCCTAAAACTGTATAATAATAACAGTGACAGTCCATATATTCACAACCATTACGTAGGTACGCTCTGCCTCGTGATGACTGGGTGTCGTGTGCTGTCCTTAGGTTAGTTAGGTTTAAGTAGTTCTAAGTTCTAGGGAACTGATGACCATAGATGTTAAGTCAAATAGTGCTCAGAGCCATTTGAACCATTTGAACATAGGTAGGAAACATGGATGAACAAGACACGGATCGGAGATAAAGTGCCTTAACTTCTAAGGAATCATCCTTGGACAGATTTCGAAGGAAATCCGGACCACGGACTAAGTAAGAAATGTGTAGGATAGGTGGAGAGGCGGTTGTGATTATTGCTGAGAACCAAGTCGATACAGTCAACCATTGACGTCCGAAGGATGTCTGGAAACATGATGATCTGAGCAGAGTTGGAGCAGTTCAAAATTTCGTTGTTGGGATCAGTTGGAGAACGACCCAATAAGGTGAAATTTTCCGATAACTGGAGAAGCGAGGCTCCAGATACAAGAAGACAGAGGCAGCTTGTTAGGTTAACCCACAGTTTGCATGGATGTTGGTTGGTTTGGGGAAGGAGACCAGACAGCGTGGTCATCGGTCTCGGGAAGGATGGGGAAGGATGTCGGCCGTGCCCTTTCAGAGGAACCATCCTGGCATTTGCCTGGAGTGATTTAGGGAAATCACGGAAAACCTAAATCAGGATGGCCGGACGCGGGATTGAGCCGTCGTCCTCCCGAATGCGAGTCCAGTGTAGTTTGCATGGAACGTGACAGCTGGATGATGCTGATATTTTCTGTGTTTTCGTATTTAGTGGCTGTAATTTAATTTCCTCCAACAACTAGTTGCCTGTAATGGGTTGAATTTTATATCGTATTTGGGTGAAATATCGACTTGGAAATACCTGCTGAGTTCTAAAGGCTTAATCCATAATAATAAACAGTATTCCAAATACCAGCTGCACTATACACAACTAAAAGAAAGATTATGTTGTTAAAACTGAATATTGTTTAATTTTATGATGTGTTTGTGTGTGTGTGTGTGTGTGTGTTTCTTTGCTTTAGGTTTAGTGGTGCTCAACGATGATTTTATCATCGCCCATACAAGGGTTAGTAGGAACGAATTTGGTTAAAACGTACAAGCTGCGACAAAAGAAGTAAACAGAAGTCAGATAAAATCTCACTCTCTTCCAACCTCACCCATGATTACCAGTAGTATCACACTAGCTTACACCGTGTAAGACAGCGTTAAAGTGGTGAGTTGTTCTAAAGCCGTTAGTTGAAACACAAAGAAGAAAAAGGGTCAGAAGGTATTAGTGAATAATCTGTTCAAAAATCACAAGAAAGGTAGGTATTATTGGAAAAGTCCCGTAGGCATGAAAAGGTTCGTGGTGGATTACATACTGATCATCCAGAAATACTGAAATCAGATATAATATAGCAAGGCGTACCCACGTGCACATAGGGACTCACATCACAATTTAGTATCGATGAAGAGCACTTCAATTTAAGAGAATCGTCCGGGGAATCAGTGTGGAAGAAAAATGCCTCTAAAGAACAATGGGACTTAACGACTGAGGTCATCAGTCCCCTATAACTCGGAACTACTTAAACCTAAGTAACCTAAGGACATCACACACATCCATGCCCGAGGCAGGATTCGAACCTGCGACCGTAGCGGTTGCGCGGTTCCAGAATGTAGCGCCTAGAACCGCTCGGCCACTTCAGCTGTTCAGTGTGGAAGAATGTAGGATATCGAAGTACAGAGAAATGACAAAACGTGTTTGAATTTAGGGCACTCAAGTACCTGTGTTATTCCGAATTATAAATCTAAATTCCTTTGGACATTCATATATCTCAAAGGAATTTCGCATCGTAATTCAGAACAACACAGGCACTGCAATATCATAAATATCCACTGACCCTGGGCAATCGACTTTCAACTAAACTGTCTCACCTGTACGGGAATATACATAATGAATGTACGAGTACAGGTTGTAGACACATTGTTAACGAC
Source organism: Schistocerca gregaria (assembly GCF_023897955.1). NCBI lineage: Eukaryota > Metazoa > Arthropoda > Insecta > Orthoptera > Acrididae > Schistocerca > Schistocerca gregaria. The sequence goes on along the minus strand of NC_064926.1, from coordinate 312,134,281 downwards.
ATATGGAAATTTGTCTGTCCGTGAGTTTTGCACGGATAGCCAGATGGTAAGTCAACCACTGCAAATAAATGGGATATACGGGGTCAGGTCCTCACCGGGAAAAATATTCATTGTCGTCATTCCATTCTACAGCTCATTGTTGCCCATATTGCCAACAGCGAATCCATTTGATGTGTTTACATTTCGCTAAAGATGTGGGTACTGCACTGAGGGATAACAGAGAAAGCAGTTCAGTTGAAGGAGAGTAGACATCTCTAAAGAAAGCAATCACAGCTCTTGACCACAGGCGCAAGAAATGCAACAGCAAAAAGGCCTTCGATAACAACAGAAATACTTGAATTAATCGATGAAACAAGGAAGCACAGAAATGTTCAGGGAAAGATACAAATGCCCCAATGAATCCACTTAGGAATGAAACAGATATGGAGTGCTGGGCAGACAAGACGTAATGGCTATAAGGAAAACGTGAAAAAATGGAAACGTAGATGATCGTCGGAAGGAGTGACTCAGATGAGTTAATACAACCTTCGGTGAATTAATGGCAGTGGCGGTAACGTTAAAAGTGCAGTAGTAATTCCACCGTTGAACGCACAGGAGACAGACGACAAGAGGAAAAAATATACGGAAGGTTCTACGAGGGAGAAGACTTACCTGATGTCGTGATACAAGAAGCAGTCGGAGTCGATATGGAAGGCATAGGAGATATCCTATTAGAGTCATAATTTGGAAGAGCTCTGCAACTACTTAGATGAAATAAGACGGAAGATATATATAACAATCCGCCGGAATTCTTGAAATCATTGAGGGAAATTGCAACCAAACGATTATTCAGGTTGGTATATAGAATATATGAGGCTGGAGATGTACAGTCACACTTTCGGAAAAGATATCATCCACACAGCTTACAAGATAGTAATAGCCGATAAGTGTGAGACGTATCGCACAGTTATCTTAACAGCTGATAGATCCAAAATGCTGACAAGAGTAATACACAGAAGAATGGAAAAGAAAATTTACCATCAGTTAAATGATTAGTTTGGGTTTATGAAAGGTAAAGACATCAAAGAGGCAGTTGTGACGTTGCGCTTGATAATGAAAGCAAAACTGAAGAAAACTTTCGACAGTGAGAACTGGCGCCAGATGTTCGAAATTCTAAGAAATATAGGAGTATGCTGTACGGAAGGTCTAATAACATAAAATATGTACAACAACCAATAGCGAAGGTAAGACTGGAGACCAAGAACGAAGTGCTCTAATTAAAATGAGTGCAAGACAGGGAGCTGTCTTTCATCGCTACTGTTCAATCTGTACACAGGAGTTGCAATGATAGAACGAAAGTAAGGTTCAAGAGAGTGATTGAAATTCAGGGTGATGGATATCAATGATAACATTCGCTGACGACGTTGCTGTCGTCAGTGGACGTGAAGAAGAATTACAGAATTTGTTGAAAGGAATGAGCAGCCGAATATGAATTGAGAGTAAAGTGAAAAAAGACACAAGTAGTGAAAAGTTGCAGAAATGAGGAAAGCGAGAAACTTAACAACATTGGTAATCACGAAGACGACGAAGTTAAGGAATTCAGCTACCTTTGAAGGAAAATTACTCTTGACGGACGAAGCCAAGAAGAGGTAAAAAGCAGATTATAACAGGAGAAGAGGGCATTTTTGGCTAAACCCTGCCTACTGGTGCCAAATGTAGGTCTTAACTTTCGGAAGAAATTTCTGAGAATGTCCGTTTGGAGCATGTCATTGTGTTGCAGTGAATCATTGACAATTGAAAATCCGGAAGAGAAAAGAATCAAGCGCTTCACAAGTGATGCTACAGAAGGAGTTTCAAAATGAAGAGGGCTGACAAGACAAAGACTGAAGTGGTTCTCCGCAGAATAGACACTTGCATGTAGAGGACGCGCTAAACGGAAGGCTCTGCTGACTAAATTCCGAAATCCGATCTTCGCCGAGGATGTGGAGCATATATTATTACCACTAACATTCAAATCCCTCAATTATCACCATTCAAAAATAAGAGAAATTAGAACCCGTAGTGAAGCGTTCAGACAGTTAGTTTTTTCCCCTCGCGATCCGGGAGTGGAACAGTGATGGGAGGGGGGAGAGGGGGGGAGGTATAATGACTTGGCGCGAATTGTACCCTCCGCCACACACCGCTTGGTGACTAGCGTATAATTGTAGTAGGGACTGAAGGGTATTCACCGAGTGGGATCAGACGAGGAATTCAGCTGTCTGTTAGAATCTGCGTATATGCAAGCCGACTGCATACCTCATCGCGCGCAAATTAACCAGTCCAATTCATCCAGCATTGCAGTATGAGAGCGCATTGAGACTTAACTAGCTATACACATCATTTGAAACCTTTTCTAAACTTTTTCTCGATGAGAAGACCAAAGATTCATGAAAGGAAAAACGTTTATCTCTTACTACTTTTTCGCTGTTCATGCAATAAAACGTCGACATTAGGAGTGACGTTTCATTTTGTTACTTATTGATTAGTAACTCTGCTAGCGACAAATTTTGTAGACAATATCCACACATACTACTACATGTACTCTGAAAGTTATATCGTTGCACGACATATAGTTCAGCTGATATGACGTAATAACATTCAATGCCTGAAAAATTTGCTTTGGCTTAGTACGGAGCACAGATTACCCACACGAAATTCATCGTGTGTCTGGTAACTTTTCTCACTTACATGCTTAGCTTGAAATATGTATCACATTAACTCATTTTTGTCGTATGCACGCGTTTGAAGCTATTTTATACACAGGAGATTGATTCTTTATGGAATTTGGGGTCTACTGGTAAATTACTAAAGACAGGCTGAAATAGTTCAACTTAATTTACAAAAAATGGCTCTGAGCACTATGGGACTCAACTGCTGTGGTCATCAGTCCCCTAGAACTTACAACTACTTAAACCTAACTAACCTAAGGACATGACACACACATCCATGCCCGAGGCAGGATTCGAACCTGCGACCGTAGCAGTCGCACGGTTCCGGACTGCGCGCCTAGAACCGCGAGACCACCGCGGCCGGCTTAATTTACACAAAATTAAAAACGTGAGAAGTAGTCTAAGGGATATTTTCGTAGTCGGTTGTAGTAAAGCATATTTTAGACTTGAAAGCTAATTACAACATACTTTTACGTTTTTATAGCTCGCGTTTCACCTTTCGAACAAAGCTGTACTCCAGATAAGTACATGTAGTAAATACTTCCTAGCATTTAAATGGACCTTGTCGGTGGGGAGGCTTTCGTGCCTCAGCGATACAGATAGCCGTACAGTAGGTACAACCACAACGGAGGGTTATCTGTTGAGAGGCCAGACAAACGTGTGGTTCCTGAAGAGGGGCAGCAGCCTTTTCAAAAGTTGCAAGGGCAACAGTGTGGATGATTGGCTGATCTGGCCTTGTAACAATAACCAAAACGGCCTTGCTGTGCTGGTACTGCGAACGGCTGAAAGCAAGGGAAAACTACGGACGTAATTTTTCCCGAGGGCATTCAGCTTTACTGTATGATTAAATGATGATGGCATCCTCTTGGGTAAAATATTCCGGAGGTAAAATAGTCCCCCATTCGGATCTCCGGGCGGGGACTACTCAAGAGGATGCCGTTATCAGGAGAAAGAAAACTGGCGTTCTACGGATCGGAGCGAGGAATGTCAGATTCCTTAATCTGGCAGGTAGGTTAGAAAATTTAAAAGGGAAATGGATAGGTTAGAGTTAGATATAGTGGGAATTAGTGAAGTTCGGTGGCAGGAGGAACAAGACTTCTGGTCTGGTGACTACAGGGTTATAAACACCAAATCAAATAGGGCTAATGCAGCAGTAGGTTTAATAATCCATAGGAAAATAGGAATGCTGGTAAGCTACTACAAACAGCATAGTGAACGCATTATTGTGGCCAAGATAGATACGAAGCCCACACCTACTACAGTAGTACAAGTTTATATGCCAACTAGCTCCGCAGATGACGAAGAAATTGATGAAATGTATGATCAAATAAAAGATATTATTCAGATAGTGGAGGTGACGAAAATTTAATAGTCATGGTTGACTGGAATTCGGTAGTAGGAAAAGGGAGAGAAGAAAACGTAGTAGGTGAATATCGACTGGGGCAAAGAAATGAAAGAGGAATCCGCCTGGTAGAATTTTGCACAGAGCACAACTTAATCATAGCTAACACTTGGTTTCAAAATCATGAAAGTAGGTAGTATACATGGAAGAACCCTGCAGACACTAAAAGGTATGAGATAGATTATATAATGGTAAGACAGATTTGGGAACCTGGTTTTAAATGGTAATACATTTCCAGAGGCAGATGTGGACTCTGACCACAATCTATTGGTTATGAACTGTAGATTAAAACTGAAGAAACTGCGAAAAGGAGGAAATTTAAGGAGATGGTACATGGATAAACTGAAAGAACCAGAGGTTGTACAGAGTTTCAGGGAGAGCATAAGGGAACAATTGACAGGAATGGGGGAAAGAAATACAGTAGAAGAAAAATGGGTAGCTTTGAGGGATGAAGTAGTGAAGGCAGCAGAGGATCAAGTAGGTAAAAAGACGAGGGCTAGTAGAAATCCTTGGGTAACAGAAGAAATATTGAATTTAATTGATGAAAGGAGAAAATACAAAAATGCAGTAAATGAAGCAGGCAAAAAGGAATACAAACGTCTCAAAAATGAGATCGACAGGAAGTGCAAAATGGCTAAGCAGGGATGGCTAGGGGACAAATGTAAGGATGTAGAGGCTTATCTCACTAGGGGTAAAATAGATATTGCCTACAGGAAAATTAAAGAGACCTTTGGAGAAAAGAGAACCACTTGTATGAATATCAAGAGTTCAGATGGAAACCCAGTTCTAAGCAAAGAAGGGAAAGCAGAAAGGTAGAAGGAGTATATAGAGGGTCTATACAAGGGCTATGTACTTGAGGACAATATTATGGAAATGGAAGAGGATGTAGATGGGAGATACGATACTGCGTGAAGAGTTTGACAGAGCACTGAAAGACATGAATCGAAACAAGGCCGCCGGAGTAGACAACATTCCATTGGAACTACTGACGGCCTTGGGATAGCCAGTCCTGACAAAACTCTACCATCTGGTGAGCAAGATGTATGAAACAGGCGAAATACCATCAGAATTCAAGAGGAATATATTAATTCCAATCCCAAAGAAAGGAGGTGTTGACAGATGTGAAAATTACCGAACAATCAATTTAATAATTCACAGCTGCAAAATACTAACTCGAATTCTTTACAGACGAATGGAAAAACTAGTAGAAGCCGATCTCGGGGATGATCAGTTTGGATTCCGTAGTAATACTGGAACACGTGAGACAATACTGCTCTTACGACTTATCTTAGAAGAAAGATTAAGGAAAAGCGAACCTACGTTTCTAGCATTTGTAGACTTAGAGAAAGCTTTTTACAATGTTGACTGGAATACCCTCTTTCAAATTCTAAAGGTGGCAGGGGTAAAATACAGGGAGAGAAAGGCTATTTACAATTTGTACAGAAACCAGATGGCAGTTATAAGAGTCGAGGGACATGAAAGGGGAGCAGTGGTTGGGAAGGGAGTAAGACAGGGTAGCAGCCTCTCCCCGATGTTATTCAATCTGTATAGTGAGCAAGCAGTAAGGGAAACAAAAGAAAAATTCGGAGTAGGTATTAAACTCCACGGAGAAGAAATAAAAACTTTGAGGTTCGCCGATGACATTGTAATTCTGTCAGAGACAGCAAAGGACTTGGAAGAGCAGTTGAACGGAATGGACAGTGTCTTGAAAGTAGGATATAAGATGAACATCAACAAAAGCAAAACGAGAATAATGAAATATAGTCATTTTAAATCGGGTGATAGGGAGGGAATTATATTAGGAAATGAGACACTTAAAGTAGTAAAGGAGTTTTGCTATTTGGGGAGCAAAATAACTGATGATGGTCGAAGTAGAGAGGATATAAAATGTAGACTGGCAATGGCAAGGAAAGCGTTTCTGAAGAAGAGAAATTTGTTAACATCGAGTATTGATTTAAGTGTCAGGAAGTCATTTCTGAAAGTATTTGTATGGAGTGTAGCCGTGTATGGAAGTGAAACATGGACGATAAATAGTTTGGACAAGAAGAAAATAGAAGCTTTCGAAATGTGGTGCTACAGAAGAATACTGAAGATTAGATGGGTAGATCACGTAACTAATGAGGAAGTATTGAATTGGATTCTAAGTTTGTTGCACAACGTGACCCGAAGAACGGATCGGTTGGTAGGAGATGTTCTGAGGCATCAAGGGATCACCAATTTAGTATTGGGGGGCAGCGTGGAGGTTAAAAATCATAGAGGGAGACCAAGAGATGAATACACTAAGCAAATTCAGAAGGATGTAGGTTGCAGTAGGTAATGGGAGCTGAAGAAGCTTGCACAGGATAGAGTAGCATGGAGAGCTGCATCAAACCAGTCTCATGACTGAAGACAACAACAACAGTAAATTTCTCATCTTTAGTGTTACTTTTCTTGAAATTTCCAGTCTGCAGTTTATACCTCATCTACTTCGCTCACTGTCAATTAAATAACGGCCCAACTGAAAAAAAAAACCATTTGCTGCTTCTAGTGTCTGATTTCTAAATTATATTAGACCAGACAAGGTTACCGCTGTTCTGAAAGTTTTTGGATGTTCCTATGGGACCAAACTGCTCAGGTCATCGGTCTCTATGCTTACACATTACTTAATGTAATTTAAACTAACTTACGCTAAGGAAAACGCACACACCCATGCATGAGGAAGGGCTCGAAACTCCGACGGGGGGGGGACGGGGGGGGGGACGGGGGGGGGGGAGCCGAGCGAACCTTGGTAAGGCCCCTTCAGTCGCGCGGTCACTCCGCGGGGTCTATCCCTGTTTTAATACTCTTGATGTTGATCTTATAACCTCTTCTCGACATACTGTCGATTTGTGCAATGGCTCTTCCAAGTCATTTCGTGTCTCATAACGACATTACCATTTCATCGACAAATATCAAAGATTTTATTTCTTATTCGTGAACTATAATATAGTTTCCCAATTGTCCTTGATTTCCTTTGCCGCTTCTTCTACATAAAAAACGAATAACATTAAGACTAGGTTACAAGCCTGTATCACTCCGTTCTTAATAATTGCATCCGTGTCATGAGTTCGATTTCTGTAACTGCTGCTTGGTTTCAGCGCAAGTTGTAGATAATCTTTCGCCTTTTGCATTTTATCCCAGCTGCCCACAGAAGTTCAGAGAATGAATTTGAGCTATATTGTCAAAAGTTTTCTTTAAATCTATGAATACTGCAAACGTAGGTTTCCCTTTCTCCGGCCTATCCTCTATGATGAACGGTTAGGTCAGTATCTCCCCTCGACTTCCTTCATATCTCCAGAACCTGAATTGATTTTCCCCAAGATAAGTTTGGACCAGTTTTATTGTTCTTCTTTAAAATAAATCGTGTCAGTAGTTTGTTAGTTGTGTAACATTCACGCCTGTCAGCAACTGGCTCCGTTCAGGTTTGGTATTTCTTAAAGTCTGCGATTATTTCGCTCTCTCGTACAGGTAATACACATGTGACATAGCCGTGTCGTAACTGGTCCTTCCAAGCATCACGAGACTTGTTTGCTGTCTTTCTCAATGATCTTTCTTTAACTTAGGTCCTTCGGTGCTCTGTTAAATTACGTTCGCTGTATAACCACTCTAGTGAATTTCATTAATTCTCTCTTCCCATTCTGTTAATATTATTTTTCACCTTTCAGCCTTCCCTACTCGGGTGAGCAGTGATTTGTCATCTGAGCTCTTTTCTGTGAATGGCTTACTAATTTTTCCAAAGACAGCACGTATGTTTTTAGTAGCCGTGCATTACTCTACAGCTTTCTCAGTGTACAATATCTGGGAGAATAGTAAGTGCTGCAATAATTTTTTGTGCTTGCTAATAATATTGCGCATAATTTGATCATGGGACGCAGTAGCCACTGCGCAGAAACAAACGTGTTTCTGCCATTGTGCACATGGCGTCAAGCAGGAATACTTCGCACCTCTATTTGTATGTTGGAGACTGTGTGATTTCGCTAGTGCAGTCGTTTTCCCTAAGTTGCTTTTGTGCTGTGCGTGACTTTTTCAGTGTTCCAAAGCAATGCCTGTTTCTGCTGCTGTTGGCAGTATTTCTCACAATCACAACACTATACCGACTAAGTAGTGCTTCATGCCTTCCCTCGCGATGTAAATCTACGAAAGATTTGGCTGTCGAAAAGACGCTGTGAATGCTGCCAATGCTAAAATATGCTCTTCGTATTTCAAAGAAATTGATTATATCAGCGACTTGCGTTCGGAACTGTTAATTTTACCGCAGAAGAGAGATTCATACCTCATAAATTGGTAAGAGATGGAACTGATCCCGCATGGAACACAAAACAGATCCAAACGCTGTTGCAAAGGCCACGAAAAAGCATGCGAAGTTCAGAAGAACGCGAAATCCCGAAGAATGGCTAACATTTACAGACGCGCGAATTTTGGCACGGACTTCAATGCGAGATGCCTTTAATAGGTCCCACAACGAAACATTGTCTCGAAATTTGGTAGAAAATCCGTAGAAATTCTGGTCGTATGTAAAGTACACAAGCGGCAAGACGCAGTCAATACCTTTGCTGCGCAGTGCCGATCGTACTGTTACCAACGACTGTGCCGCTAAAGCGGAGTTATTGAACGCAGTTTTCCGAAATTCCTTCATCAGGGAAGACGAATGGAATATTCCAGAATTTGAAACACGAACATCTGCTAGCATGAGTTTCTTAGAAGTAGATAGCTTAGGGGCTGCGAAGCTACTCAAATCGCATGATACGAGCAAGTCTTCCGGTCCAGATTGTAAACCGATTAGGTTCCTTTCAGATTACGCTGATACAATAGCTCCCTACTTAGCAATCATATACAACCGCTCGCTCACCGATTTATCTGTACCTACAGATTGGAAAATTGCGCAGGTCGCACAAGTGTTTAAGAAGGGTAGTAGGAGTAATCCATCGGACTACAGACCTATATCATTGACGTCGGTTTGCAGTAGGGCTTTGGAGCATATACTGTATTCAAACCATATTAATCACCTCAAAGGGAACGATCTATTGATACATAATCAGCATGGTTTCAGAAATCATCGTTCTTGTGCAACGCAGAACGCAACGCTCTTTATTCGCACGAAGTAATGGCCGATATCGACAGGCGATCTCAAGTTGATTACGTATTTCTAGATTTCCGGAAAGCTTTTGACACCGTTCCTCACAAGCGACTTCTAATCAAGCTGCGGGCCTAAGGGGTATCGTCTCAATTGTGTGACTGGATTTCTGATTTCCTGTCAGGAAGGTCGCAATTCGTAGTAATAGACGGAAAATCACCGAGTAAAATTGAAGCGGTATCAGGTGTTCCCCAGGGAAGCGTCCTGGGACCTCTGCTGTTCCTGGTCTATATAAATAACCTGGGTGACAATCTGAGCAGTTATCTTAGGTTGTTCGCAGATGATGCTGTAATTTACAGTCTAGTAAGGTCATCCAAAGACCAGTATCAGTTGCAAAGCGATTTAGAAAATATTGCTGTATGCTGTGGCAGGTGGCAGTTGACGCTAAATAACGAAAATTGTGAGGTGATCCACATGAATTCCAAAAGAAATCCGTTGGAATTCGATTACTCGATAAATAGTACAACTCTCAAGGCTGTAAATTCAACTAAGTACCTGGGTGTTAAAATTACGAACAACTTCAGTTGGAAAACCCACATAGATAATATTGTGGGGAAGGTGAGCCAAACGTTGCGTTTCATTAGCAGGACACGTAGAAGATACAAGTCCACTAAAGAGACAGCTTACACTATACTCGTTTGTCCTCTGTTGGAATATTGCTGCTCGGTGTGGGATCCTTGCCAGGTGGGATTGACGGAGGACATCGAAAGGGTGCAAAAAAAGGGCAGCTCGTTTTGTATTATCACGTAAAAGGGGAGAGAGTGTGGCAGATATGATACGCGAGTTGGGATGGAAGTCATTAAAGCAAAGACGTCTTTCGTCGCGGCGAGATCTATTTACGAAATTTCAGTCACCAACTTTCTCTTCCGAATGCGAAAATATTTCGTTGAGTCCAACCTACATAGGTAGGAATGATGATCAAAATGAATTTAGAGAAATCCGAGCTCGAACAGAAAGGTTTAGGTTTTCTTTTATCCCTTCGCGCTGTTCGGGAGTGGAATGGTAGAGGGGTAGTATGATTGTTGTTCAATGAACCCTCTGCCAAGCACTTAAATGTTAATTGCGGAGTAATCAGGTAGATGTAGATGGAGAAGCGAGAGCTGCACACCGACGAGGTTTCCACACCGTGGCAATGGAAATGAACTTACGGCATCGGTGGCCGAGAGGCCCCATCCGAGGTTGGCCTTCTTGCAGTCGTGCCGGTGTTAGCACATCAGGTGCAACAGTAGCAAGGAAGGAAAGTCTTCGCAAACGTAAGAAGCGTAGAAGTAGTACAAAGACTTTAGAAAAGTCTTTGCGGTACAGGAGTACTTATAAATGTAGGCACATTTTCAGATAAAGCTCTTGTACCGGATTCTGTAGCGGCATAACAGAGGAGAAACGCTCACCCAAACAACATACGCATTCACGTAATAATGGTCTTAGAAGTCAATTGCCATCAACGAAACGATATATGAACGACGAAAAATGTAATATAATGCTTTTGTGTCTCGTGAAATTAATCTAATACTTGGAAAATATTTTCACCAATTTAAATCAGAAGTTCGTTACGGGGATAAAAACTGGTAACTAGTTCGGCGGAGAACAGAGGACGTCTGTAAGTCGATTACTTTAAGCTCCGTTTCGCAGGAAAGTTACAATTTTCTCAGGGAGAAACTCGGGCATCCTCTAGCCTCTTGGGTAAATCGCAGTTTGAGTTACCACCCATGTACTTTTAAGGTTGTCTTAGTTGGATCAGCTAATTCAAATGTTTTCTACAAATCAGGCATTTGTATAAATTCTCGAGTGAGAACGATATTGTCCTCCTATTAGTTGAAGTTGTAGTGAATGAGTACTTTATTAATCGTGTTTCCTTCATCAAACGGTTTTACATTGACAGAAAACGATTATACTTAGCACATTTTTTGCATGTTTCTGTTCGATAGACACTCAAAACTTATTTCAAATCAACAGGGGCTGTTTAAGACCTGGTCAAGTTACAGAAAGTAGCAGTCACATTCTAGCAGCAGAAAAATTACAATTTGCCTTTCATTATTTCTGTAGGATCTAACACACACCACAAACACAAAACTTAGAAGCGCTGTCTAGACGGTTCTGCGCAGCTTTCGAGGCAGTATGGAGCATCTGCAACCCACTCTCCCTTAACTGTGATAAAAGCAGCACACACAAAACGCACATGTATGATCTTGAATTATACTAACAATTCACACTCCATTTACATACGAAAATTCTCCAGTAGACCATGACAATCGTACAACCCAACCCAAATACAGGATTTATTTATTTCTGGAATATAAATCATTTTTGCTAAAAACACCTGCGAGATTTATTCCTTTCATTACTTCTCACATTATTAAATTCCTAAATTACTTTGAACGCACCATTGCTTTTTACTATTTTTTATCGCGTCAAGAATGTTCCAAGAGATGACTTCCGTTCGAAAGCTGTACGGATCGCAGCGCTTCCTAACGACGAGTTGACCAGACTGGAGAGGCCGCTGTTTTATCACCCTGATCCATAGCAGAGATTGCTCAGATGACGTGCTGCCTTCTTATATTACCTCAACACATACCAAATTCTGATTCTCAATCTCTGGCAACCATTTAGGTTGAATCAAAAAGCTCTGCAGAGAACTGAAAATAAAATTATAATAAAATATTTAGGAATATTGATGCAGGACTAATATGTATTATTTACTCACGTGTGTCGATTTTTCACTCATATTGGTCGTAGTGACCGGTATATATCTGCCTGTTCGCGGACGCTCATTAAACAGAGAAAAGATTAGTTGGATCTACTATGCCTTCGTGAAACTATCACTCAGTAATCGCATATTACTAATAATCATTATTCATTAAAAGCTGCCTTACCAAATCAACGTACATCTACCTTCTTATAGTTCATGCAGTAGCACCTCTATATTCAGATCTCGTCAGGAGAGTCTCAGCTAACTTTTCCATTTCGGAACACATCGTTTGCATTCTACTTCATTTCCCATTTTGTTGCTTTGTCCTTCAAACCACCATTTTAATGCGTTCGATGTCCAACCCATCCTACACGGAAAACAATGTTAACCACATTCTACCATTTACCATCCCACTCCCACGACGTTCTTCTATCAATTTTACAGGAATATATTGATATCTGCCAGTATCGCATTTTACAGTGAACCTAAGGTATAATGTTTAATCAAAAGTTTACTTTTATTATTTTCACACTACTCAGTATAATTTCACGTATTTTGTCTCACGCACTTACGTTTGAAAATGTAATGAGCACACAGTTTACGATAATGACGATTCTGTCAGAGTGTTAACATGGTGGTTCTGAACTACAATCCACAGATATTATAAAAGTGGCTGTTTGTATGTATGTATGTATGTATGTATGTATGTTCCACATCTCGTCCTAAACACTGGACTGAATTCAATTAGAGATACATTCATTAGAGATACAGAGGAAATATGTGTACAAATACGTATGACATATCTTTAATACATGTGAAATATATATGAAACTTGCATATGCGGGTAAATCTATGGGTATAAAGCTCTACCTAAGTACCTGAAACGATTTCAATAAAATTTGGTTCCTATATTGAATACAACCTCAAAGGAACTACGGTAGGAGGAGAAACCACCAGCCTCCTATTAGGATGGGGAGGGGGAAATGGACAGAGAAAGGGGAAAGAAGGAGGTGGACAGAGACGGCAAAGAGAAAGAGATGGACAGACTCTTCAATATCGTTCATCAATCTGGAATCCGTACCAAGTCGGTGACAGAAGAGATAGAGAAGATTCAACGAAGAGCGGAGCATTTCGTCACCCGTTGCTGTACGAGAGCGTCACACAAACGCTCAACATACTCTAGTGGTAGAAATTACACGACAAGCGTTGTGCGTCATAGTAGGATTACTTTTGAAATTTCGTGAGGGTACTTTGTGGGAATAGTTGGACAACTTAATCGTATTACTTCCTGCCTCAAACATCTTGCCTAACGACCACGATGCAGAAAATCAAAAAATTAGAGCTAGTACACTGGCTTAACGACATTCTTCCCAGCCGCCTTTCACGAGCGGTACAGGGAAAGGGGATCAGTTAGTGGCACCAGAAGTACCCTCCACCATACACGGCTTGATGGCTTGCGGTGTACGATCATTGAAATGGCTCTGAGCCCTATGGGACTTAACATCTTAGGCCATCAGTCCCCTACAACTTAGAACTGCTTAAACCTAACTAACCTAAGGACACCACACACAGCCATGCCTTAGGCAGGATTCGAACCTGCGACCGTAGCAGCAGCGCGGTTCCGGACTGAACCATCTAGAACCGATCGGTCACACGGCCGGCTGGTGTACTGATGTAGATGTAGATACTGCCCTGTTTCATTTGACCGTGAGCGGCACCTGTGCAGTCGTGGTCAGAATAGCGATCTGAATAGTTGTGAGTGCATTGTGTTAGAGAGAAGTGAATCCGAACGTGGGCAAATTTTGGCGCGAGCGCGGTGACTGCTACCGAAACCAAAGTAGCCGATGCGTTTGGTGTTTCAAGAGCCATCGCCTTAATGATTTACACCGCATAAAGAGAAAGCGGAGGAACATCAATCAATAAGTCACAATGGGGGTGAAAGTGTGTGTTGAGTAACCGTGACAAACGGTCAAGGTAGAGGATTGCGACAAAAAAATGAGGAGTCAACAGCTGCAAAAGTGACTGCAGATCTCAGTGTACCAGTCGTGAACCCTGTGAGCACCAAAGCAACCGAAAGGAAATTCGTAAGAACGGGACTACAGGACGAGTTGGAATTCCAAAAATACTCATCAGTAACGCAAATTCCCGTTACAGGAAATCGTGGTGCCGAAGCCCTTAAACCCTCGTCTGTGGAGCAATAGCAATAATTCAAGAACTTGGACTATGGACCCATGGAAGAAAGTCATTTGGTCGGATGAGTCTTGTTTCGGCCTATTTCCTGCTTCTGGCCAAGTTTAAATCTCAAGAGTGAAACGTGGAAGGAGTCTGGTAATAACTTAGGCAAACATTTCGTGGTACTCCGAGGCCCATGGCTTCTCTCCAAGGTCGCATTAATACCAATGAGAATGCGAACATTTTGGCTGATCAGGTCTATCTCGTGTTACAATTTTTACTCGCTAATGGTGATGCTGTGTTCGAACATGACAGGAACCCTGTTCTCACAGCTTACATCGTCCATGGCTCGTTTCTTGAGTACGAGGATGAATTGTCGCACCTCCCCTGGCCGCAAGTCACCAGACCTCAATGTTAGTGAACCTTTGAGGTCTAATTTGGAGAGAGCGGTGCGTGATCGCCGTCAATGTCCATCACCATCACCAGAACTTGTCACTATTTGCAGGAAGTATGATGTAAGATTTCTTTAAAAACCATACAGAACCGTTTTTATCCATTGCGGGAACTCTGCAAGCTATTTTAAATGTCAACAGGTTTCCTACGCTTACTAGGTGTGGTGATGCTGTGGGCTTTTTTGTGTTTCCATATTTTTATCCAAACCCAGGACATCAGACTCTACAAATAATCTGCGCAAGTTATTGTGTAGTGCATGGCAGTAGGAGCTTCGTATTACTATGATCAATGGAGTGGTGAAGTTTTACAAAAAATGGTTCAAATGGCTCTGAGCACTACGGGACTTAACTACTCTGGTCATCAGTCCCCTAGAACTTAGAACTACGTAAACCTAAGTAACCTAAGGACATCACACACATCCACGCCCGAGGCAGGATTCGAACCTGCGACCGTAGCAGTCGCGCGGTTCCTGACTGCGCGCCTAGAACCGCTAGACCACCGCGGCCGGCGAAATTTTACACAAACTACTAATTTAGAACGACCTGTTATGAGAGATTCCCTTAATAGATTTCACAACGAAACTATCTCTCGAAATCTGACAGAAGGCCCGAAGAGACTCTAATCGTAGGTAATGTACACTAACGGCATTCAGTTCCTTGACTGTCCAACAGCAACGATGATGTTACTGACTGCGGTGCCACCAAACTGCAAGGCTTCTCCTGTCGGAGGTTCGAGTCTTCCCTCGCTCATGGGTGGTTCTTAGCATCCGTTCGTTTAAGTAGTATGTAAGTCTACGGGCCGATGACCTAAGCAGTTCACAAAAATTTGAACATTTTTGAACATTTAGTGCTACTAAATCAGAGTTACTAAACACCTTTTTCCGAAAATCCTTCACCAAAGAAGACAAAGTGAATATTATAGAATTCGAATGAAGAACAACTGTCAAGATGAAAAATTAAGACTATATATCCTCGGTGTAGCTTCAATCTATAAAGACAAAGCTATCGATCCAGATTGTATAAGAGACAGGTTCCATTCATTTTATGCTGATATAACAGCTCCTTACTTAACATTTAAATACGACAGCTCGTTAGTCGGAAGATCGTGCCCATTGACTGGAATGTTGCAAATGTCACACCAATACTTTAGAAAGGAAAGAGGAGTAGTCTGCTAAATTACAGACCTATATTACTGACGTCACTTTTTCATAAGAATTTTCTAACACTGTGAACTACCTTCAAGAAAACAATTTATTGAGAATCAGTCAACATGGATTGGATTTGGTAACACATTATTTTCGAACATTATAAACTACATTGAAAAACGAACGATTTATTGGCAAACATCCAACATGGAGCCGGAAAGTATCGTTCTTCTGTAACACGAGTAATTGTTCATCGCCACGAATTAATGACTACTATCGACAGGAGATATCAAATTGACTCCTTAAATTTATGTTTCCAGAATCCTTTCGACACCGTTCCTCGAAAGCGACTTTTAAACGAATTTCGTGACAGTGGTGTATCGTCTCAGTTGTGGGACTGGATTCGCGGTCAGACAGGTTACAGTTAATAGTAACTAAGTGATACACAAGAAATGTCTGGCGTTCCCCAGGGATGTGTTATAGGCCGTCTGCTGCTCCTGATATAAACGATCTAGTAGAAAATTATAGTGGCCCTCTTAGATTTTCTGTAGAAGATAATGTCACCTATCATCTTGTAAAAATCATGCGATGGTCAAAACCGATTGCAAAATTATTTAGACAATATTATGGAATGAAAATTGGCAAGTGACTCTTAATAATGAAAAATGTAAATTCGTGACATACGTATAAAAATGAATCCGCTAAATTTCGAATACACGATAAATCACATAGATCTAAGGACTGTGAACTCAGCTAAGTATTAGGGATTACAATAACATGATATAGATACCTGGGGAAAGCGAACCAAAGGCTGCGATTTATTAGCAGAACAATTAACAAATGCAACAGGTCTACTAGAGTGAACTTCTTGCACTACTCTTGTTCGCCCTTTTATGAAGTACTACGAGGCAGTTGGGGATCAGCATGAAAAAGGAATGACGGAGGACGTCGAAAAAGTTCAAAGAAGGGCAGTTAGTATTGTGTTATCGTCTAACAGGGGACGGAGAGCCTCGTGTATGATACGCGAATTGTGATGGCAATTATTGAAACAAAGACGTTCTTCGTGGCAGTAGGATCTTCTCATGAAATTTCATTCACCAACTTTGTCCTCCGACTGTGAAAATCTTTTGTTGACGCCCATCTACGTAGGGATAAATGATCATCACAATAAAATAAATCAGAGCCCGCACGGATAGATGGAAAGATCTGAAATCAGGGCTCGCACGGAAAGATTTAAGTGTTTGTTTTTCTCGCGCGCTCTTCGGGGGTGAAACGGTAGCGAAATAGTTTGAAGGTGGTTCGGTGAATCCATAACAGGCACTTAATTGTGAACTTCAAAATACTCATATAGATGAAGATGCAGATTTTCTTGCCTATAGTTTAGTTTAGTTATCTCATGTTCCGTAGACAATTTTTACGATTATTTAATCGATATGACGTGGAACGAGTCAGTTTACAACATATATGTAGACACCTGAATAGTGCTGATATTAATATTACTGAAATTTCCAATTCTACGTATGCAATTCCATTTAGAAGTACAATTTTTTTTACCAGTTCTGGAACAGAAACTCGTCCATGAAATAGAAGTAGTTGCCTAAAAGAAATCTTTTAAATTAAATTTAAAACTTGATTTGCTACCTGCCAGACACTTTATGTTGTTGGGCAAATGATCAAAGATTTTTATTGCTTGATAATGAACACCTTTTTGAGCAACTGACAGCTTCAATAACGGATAGGAATGGTCATTTTTCCCTGTAGTGTTGTACGTATGAACATCACTGTTCTTAGCGAATTGAGATGGATTATTTATAACGAATTTCGTTAGTGAATAGATGTACTCTGATGGTGCAGTTAAAATACCGAACTCCTGGAATAGGTGCTTATATGACATCCTTGGGTGAATACGACCAATTATTCTCACTGCTCTCTTTTGTGCAATCAATACTTCATGTCTAAGTGGTGAGTTACCCCAAAAAACTATTCCATAAGACATTATTGAGTGGAAATATGAGAAGTACGTTAGGAGGCAGATCTGTTTATTACTAAGACTAGCGATTATACGAAGAGCGAAAGAAGCTAAAGTTAGTTGTTTGAGAAGCTCAGTAATGTGCTTCTTTCAGTTCAATTTGTCATCAGTGTGAACACCCTAAAATTTGGGGAAATCTACCGTGTTAACTGGGCCTTGTTCACATGCTACAATTGTCGGTACAACTCTATTCGGTGTACAGATCTGGATATAGTGAGTTTTTTTCAAAATTAAGGGAGAATCCATTTTCTGAGAACCATTTAGTAATTCTTTGAAAGATGTCCTTAACAATATCTTCAGCTGCTTTTTCTAGAATGGTTTTTTTTAACACTCGTGTCATCAGCAGAAAGCACTAGTTCCGCTTGCTGAACGTTCAGTGGGAGGTCATTCACTTGAATAAGGACCAGCAGAAGACCTAAAATTGA
Source organism: Schistocerca gregaria (assembly GCF_023897955.1). Taxonomy (NCBI): domain Eukaryota; kingdom Metazoa; phylum Arthropoda; class Insecta; order Orthoptera; family Acrididae; genus Schistocerca; species Schistocerca gregaria. The sequence continues at coordinate 312,116,131 of NC_064926.1, read as the reverse complement.
CCCCTGTGGGACTCCTTTTGTGATAACTCCCCATTCACTAGAATTTACCACCCTTCTAACATTATTTGTGTTATTCAGCACAACTTTTTGCTTTGTGTTTGTTAAGTATGATTCAAACCAGCTATGTACATAGCCTTCAATTCCATAAAACCTAAGTTTCTCTAAGAGTGTGACATGATTCACACAGTCAAATGCCTTGGAAAGATCACAAAAAATACCAACTGGCGATGATTTGTTATTTAGGGCTTTTACTATTTGATGGATAAATGTGTAGATGGCATTCTCAGTCGAATAACCCTTCCAGAATCCGAACTGTGACATGCTGAGTACATTGAGCAAGGGACAAATGAATGTCCATATTCCGCTGTACGAGCCATGATCTCACTCATCTTTCTCTCACGATTCCTACGCGAGGTGTAATATGGCGGCAGCGTAATGATTGTAGAATCCTCTTCAAATACATGTTACCTAAATTTGCCCAACAGGTTATAGCGATCACTATATCGTCCTGCTTCCAAGGATCCCGTTTTGCGTTACACTTCCGTAACTTGTTACTATCCGAACAGATACTCTGTGCATTCTTTTGATGCCAGCTGCCTTGCCTACTTGATAACGACTCCAAACAAAGGACGGTACTCTGGATTTGGTCGTATTATCGTCTTGCATGCAATTTCCTTTATTGCTCCAATGCATTTTTCAGAAGTCTTGCTACAAACCTCAGTCTTCCTTTCACCTTCTTTAATACTGAATTTACGTGATCGTACCATTTTCTTTCGCTTATTAACATTAACCATAAATTATTATACGACGTGGGGTTCTCAAGATGGGTCCCATTTCATACCGCTTCTTATTGTTACCCCTTCTCTTTTACACGACGTGACGTCCTCCATATTGTCATCAATAATCTTGGAATCAAATATGAGGGGGTGATCCAAAAGTTTCCTTTCGAAGGCCATGCAGTTCAGAATCAGTATGTCAGTATCGCTATATGCCATGAGTATTGAGACATTCATCCAGCCGACGCAACAGTTGAAGACACGTTTGGTAACAACACCTTGTTCTGGTGCATGAAGAAGTCCGTAACTGCCTGCTGCACATCTTGATCCGACATGAACCGTCGACCTTTCACGGCAGTTTTTAAGTGACGGAAAGCATGGTAGCCACGCGGGGAGGGATCAGGACTATAGGGCTAGTGCTCGAGTTTATCCTGTTCTAGTTGGCGAAACTTATGCTTTACGATATTTGCGATTTAGGGCCCTGCGTTCCAGCACGGAACATGGCGCATAATTGCACAACAGTGGTCTTTGACAGACGTGATGCCCCATACACATTCTTCGCTCTACAATTGGATGACTACAAGTGTTTGTCCTTCGGCAACCAAGAAAAGAGTAACAGCATGTTGGTCCTGTTGGGACAGATTTGGTAGAAACGTCGCCATAGTTCATGTTTCTACGTTCACTGCTTGCGCGTCGAAAAGATGCGAATGCGACCCTAAATCCTTGCCAACACTTTGGTGCTTATGTGCCCGCATCAGAGTCGCTATATGTTACATATACGTAGCAGCAACACACTCAGACGGAAACATTTTGATCGCCTCAGATACTATTATGTTGTAGGCATTACCTTACATTTATCCCCAGCAATGTGAGTAGCCAATCATTACACGGAGTGTAATGCAGTTCTGTGTTAGCGTCAGATGACGATACATCCCTGTAGAGAGCAGCGTCATCTGCCACAATACTTGTAGTGCTATTGACTCTGTCTGATAAGTCGTGTGTATGAATTAAGAACATTAGCGGTCCTACCACACTTCCGTGGAACCCACCCAGTATTACTCTCATTTTTGCAAAACATTCGCCGTCCAGTATAGGATCCACGATTCTGTTGGTTCAATATTAGACTAGCGAAGGTACTCTGTTTGGTCGTATCTTGGTTAGTATTTGACTAATTGCTACAGTGTCTAACACCTTTTGGGAATTTAAGACGAGCACATCTACCTGTTCGCCTGCACCGTTCCATTCCAAAATGACTTATGTTGTCGCAAGCCGTACTGCGTATAGTGTAGAGTAGGGTCAAGGCTGGCAAGCTGTGGGTCACTAGTTGAAATCCAGTCACCAGAAAATATTTGTTATTTATTGTTAATCATATCTAGAAGATTCCAGAAATTTATTACGTTTGCCGTGTTTTCGTATTTTGGTTTATGCTATAATGTCTGCATATACGGGGTGATTCAGCCGCCCTTACCAATGTCATTTCCAGCAACCCACAATGTTCTACCTTCCGTCAAAAAACAGTTGCAACTTTTTCTTATTCTCTTGCTTGCTGTGGTGCAAACTAGTACTAACACATAATAAATGAACGTGGTCAATTTTGAGGGAAATTTAATGTAGCTAAATTTTGTACTGGAACGCATATTCGCTGGTGGCCATAGTATTCGAGTCATTCAAGAAAAACGTAGAAAAGTGTTCTTCAAACGCACACCCACACCCACACTCGGCTCCCACAGTCAAGATGTCTAGAATGTTTTTCATTACATTACCCCCTACTACTGTACAAAAATTTGCGACTGCGCGAATTATTCCCAAATTCGATATTTTTCCTCGTCTTTTGCTCTTTCTCGAGCTCTTACAAAGTGTAAAATTAGTTTTAGCGTAACGTTTAAGAAAGACATTTTCTTTCATTACCTTCACGACCACGATCAAGTAAATGATATTGACGAAACAGCTAACTATGGTGGTGGCGTGTTAGTCCAGACCGTGGAGACAGAAGAAACAGAATATCGGGGACAGTTCTTTGGACAATGGTAAGTTGAGTGCTACGAACTACATACTAGAAATTCTGACTGCTAAGGGATGAGTGTAAGCGTGAATGTGCGTTTGAAGGTCACCTGTGTACGTTATTCTTGATGAACCCGAAAACCGTGGCATCCATCGAAAACATATTCTAGTACAAAACTTAACTCAACATTAAATTCCCTACAAAGAGTTTCTATTCATTTTTTTTTCTGTAGGACTAGCAGTTCGCGTGTACCAAAAGAGAGAATATGAAAATCTCACGCCTAGTTTTTGAATAATTGCGGAATGCGTAAAACGACGTCTTTAGGACCAATTGAATCACACTGTATAGGATTGATTGGTTGGTTGATTGATTTGTAGGAGGGGATCAAACAGCGGAGTCATCAGCCCATCGGATGAGGGAAGGGTGGGGAGGGCAGTCGGCCGTGCCTTTCAAAGGAACCGTCCTGGCACTTTTGCTGAAGTGATTTAGGATAATCAAGAAAACTTAAATCTGGATGGCCGGAAGCGGGTTTGAACGGTAGTTCTATCTAATGCTAGTCCAATATGCTAACCGCTGCGCTACCTCACTCGGTCACATTGTATAGGAGCAGGTAGTTCTGTTCTGATCTGTTTGAACGTTGGTGTCAGTAATAAACATGCTTTCAGAGCTAACGAGTAAGTTCTGTACTTGTTTGAAGAGTCTTCTTTCTGATTTGAACTTCATTGCGGTTAGGACGTAACATTGTTTGGAGGATGCACCACGCACTTCAAAACATCTGTGTACATTACCATGGCTCCTATTAGGCAATGTAAAATCTGTTGCCTACACAGACAGGAACCGGAATACGAGCAGGACATCGTTCCCTAGGTTCGTATATTTGGGAGATGAAATGGACTCAAAAACACCAGTGTTTTCCGAAGGCGCTTGTTATGACCCGACGAAGTGGCTAAAAGAATTCCACCTGATACAACAGGTGGGGTTACATCGAATGTGTATGAGAAATATGTGCTTTTACTTGGACGTTACAGCACTGAAGTGCATCGGGAACAATTAAGAGAAGTTCGATAGATGGGACAACTATAGGTGACAATCAGCGCCAAGTCCGCTTGGCGAAAATAGCACTGAAGAACATGGCGCAACGCTAGGGAAACGACCAAGTCTTACATACAGAATGCTTCGGCCCGGCTCCACATTGAGGATCCAATTAAGACATAAGCCAGCAAAACCTCACATTTGATGAAAGGAGTTGCAGAATACTTGAACAAAGCTCTGCATTTTGTTAGGACGTGACAGTATAAGTAAAGCAAGTCGTGATTCCTAACAGTTCTTTTCCTTAGAGAAGCTTGTTTGTCCTCGACGGCGAGTGTTCGTCAGAGACATAAGGGTACCGTCTGGAGTGGCCCAGGGAAGTGTCATACGAACTCTCTTATTCTCCACTTACATAAATGATTTTACGGACAGCGTGAGCAGCAATTTGCGCGTCTGCTGATGATACTGCGGTGTACTGGAAGGCGACGTCGTTGAGTGACTGTAGCAGGGTACAAGACCATTTAGACGTAGTTTCTAGCTGTTGTGTTGAATGACAGCTGCTTCTAAATGTAGAACAATATAAATTAATGCGGGCGAGTAGGAATAACAATCCTACAACGTCGGAATACAGCATTAGTAGTGCGACGCTTGCCGCAGTCACATTGATTACATATTAGGCGTAGCGCTGTAATGCGGTATGAAATGGTATGAGCTCGTCACATTGGTGGTAGGGAAAGCGAGTGCTGGGGAGAATTTCAGGGCATTGTATCTCATTCATAAAGAACATATCGTATAGAAAGGTAGAGCGATCTACTCTTAAGTACTACAACGGTGTTTCGGATCCCCAACAGTTCTAATTGAAGGAAGACATTGAACGAAATAAGAGGGTTGCGGCTGCAGATGCTTCGTAATATCAAGTAGGAATCAGTGGGAGGTACACTACCTTCTTTTGCTAGAGACTTTAGGGAAATTTACAGATCCGGCATTAGAAAACGACTGCAGATAGATTCCACCGCTGCCAACGAACGTTTCGCGTAAGGATAATGAAGATAAGATGGAGAGGCATATAGACAGTCGCTTTTCCCTCGTCATTTTTTCGAGTGGAAACGGAAAGGGACTGACTAGTAGTGGCACAAGATACTCTCTGCCATGCACCATACGGTGACTTGCGGAGTAGGCATATAGATGCAGATGGATATGTAAACAAATGTTTGAGGTTAGAATCTGCCGGTAATATGTAACTTTCTGAGGGGTAAGAGCAAAAGGGTTCAGTTATGATTCGGTCACGAACCAAAACCATTTTTAAAAGATCATTATTATTTCGCTCCTCGTTACAACATAGGCCACCCACTAAAACGTATACTTTTCATTTCATAGCAGATTTCTATGACAGTTTAACTGAGACATTATAAATCACATTTGCTTAAATAATTCATGGAAATGTCTTCTTTGAATCGCAGATAGTTTCCCGAATATACTAGAAATTGCTTCATTACTCATTTCGCAACGATAAACGAGCAAATTGTAACACGTAAATACTTACTTAGGTTAATGGCTGCTATATTGCTCTAGGGCGTACACTGTATAATAACAGTAATAGTAATCATAATAATAAACCCCGTTCAGGGCCGGGAGAAAATAGGCCTCCGGTATGTTCTACCAGTCGTAAAAGGCTAACGCCCCTTTTAGTGTGATTAGTTGGTTCAGGACAGAACTAAAGAAGCCTCGGACAAGCGCCGTCATGGTCGGGGACGACGTTTGAACCCTATGCCCGCCCACAATGGTAACGACACTGCTAACCAACTGGAAAATGATTTAAATCGAAATAGAGGTGTTTTGCAGGATATGCTTCCTGCAACCACCCTAGAAGAAAAAGACAGAGCATGAGATGGTCAGATGAAGTTAATCGACACCTCATGTTCTGTTATTACCAAGCACCAAACCGAGGGACCTACACAACAGGATACAGATCACAAATATACACAACATTTATTGTCAAATACCCAGAATTAAAAATTTTAACAGAACAACGACTAGCTGATCAGATCCGTGTAATAATCAAAAATAACAGGATACCCCAGTCAGAATTATGAAACATCAAACAACAAGTACAACAAATAGTGGAACAAAATAATGTGCAATCTGAAGAAGAAGAAAATACAGTAATGGACTCAAACATCCCAGAGCAAACAAACAAAGAACAACACGCATCAATTAAACAATAAGAGAAAAACGAAATCTTAAGACAGCCTCCAGAACAAGCATAAATAGAACTCGAAGTAACACACATGTTAGATATAGAAGAAAAATTTCAGCTGACATATATGGAATACAAAGACACAAATACAGACATTAGACCATTCTTGCATAGACCTCCAAATAACCCACAAGTCGAAACAACAATAAAAACTGTCAACACAATCATACACAACAAAATAAATGAAAACACAACCACGGAAGAGTTACAACTACTGGTTTATAGAGGAGCACTCACTACACTAATTATACACACCAGGCAGAGATCAGAACCAACCAACACACAGAAGAAACCCACAAAACCAGCATGGCAACACAGACTACAGATCAGAATAGAAAAATTGAGAAAAGACATTGGACAGCTAACACAATTTATAAGAAATGAAATGTTAGTAAAAAAACGAAAAAGGTTAGGTAAAATCTCACAGCAAGAAGCGATAGAGCAATTATATGAAAAGAAGCAGAAATTAGAAGCATTGGCCAAACGACTTAGAAGATACAAAAAAAGTGAAAATGGAAGGAAGCAAAACCAAACATTCAACACAAACCAAAAGAAATTTTACCAGACAATAGATAACACACACATTAAAATAGACAATCCACCAAGCATAACAGACATGGAACGCTTCTGGAGCAACATATGGTCAAACCTGGTACAACATAACAGGCATGCACGGTGAATACAAGAAGAAACAGATACATACAAGATGATACCACAAATGCCTGAAGTGATAATTTTGCAACACGAAGTAACCCAAGCAATTAATTCTACTCACAATTGGAAAGACCCTGGAAATGATAAAATAGCAAATTTATGGCTAAAGAAGTTCACCTCAACACATTCACGTCTAACTAAATTATTTAACAGTTACATTGCAGACCCATACACATTCCCTGATACACTTACTCATGGAATAACTTATCTGAAACCTAAAGATCAAGCAGACACAGAAAACCCAGCAAAATATCGCCCCATAACATGCCTACCAACAATATACAAATTATTAACTTCAGTCATTACACAGAAATTAATGACACATACAACACAGAACAAAATTATAAATGAAGAAAAAAAGGCTGTTGCAAAGGAGTATGTGGATGTAAAGAGCAACTGATAATAGATGCAGAGGTGACATATCAAGCTAAAACTAAACAAAGGTCACTACACTATGCATACATTGATTACCAAAAAGCTTTTGATAGTGTACTCCACTCATGGGTACTACAAATATTGAAAATATACAAAGTAGATCCTAAACTGATACAGTTCCTAAACATAGTAATGAAAAATTGGAAAACCAACTCAATATCCAAACAAATTCAAATAATATCACATCACAACCAATAGAGATTAAGTGTGGTATATACCAAGGAAACTCATTAAGTCCTTTCTGGTTCAACCTTTCTCTGAACTCACTATCCAACATGCTCAATAATACAAATTATGGATACAATATTACTGGAACATACCCTCACAAACTCACACATTTGCTATACATGGATGATCTAAAACTACTGGCAGCAACAAATCAACAACTCAACCAATTGCTAAAGATAACAGAAGTATTTAGCAATGATATAAATATGACTTTTGGAAAAGACAAATGAAAGAAAAATAGCATAGTCAAGGGAAAACACACTAAACAAGATTACATATTGGATAACCACAGCGACTGCATAGAAGCGATGGAAAAAACAGATGCCTATAAATATCTAGGATACAGACAAAAATAGGAGTAGCTAACACAAATATTAAATAAGAATTAAAAGAAAAATATAGACAAAGACTAACAAAAATACTGAAAACAGAATTGACAGCAAGATACAAGACAAAAGCTATTAATACTTATGATACACCAATATGGACCTACTCATTTGGAGTAGTGAAATGGAGTAACACAGACCTAGAAGCACTCAATACACTTACATGATCACAATGCCACAAATACAGAATACATCACATACATTCAGCAACAGAAAGATTCATATTTAGCAGAAGGGAAGGAGGAAAGGGATTTAACGACATAAAAAAACCTACATTATGGACAGGTAGACAATTTAAGAAAATTCTTTATAGAACGAGCAGAAAATAGCAAAATACACAAAGCAATCATTCATTGGCTACACCACTGCAATTTCATAACTACTTGTACAACCTTTTAGATCACATAACATCGGCAGATATGGAGAAAGTAAATTGGAAAAAGGAAACACTACATGGCAAGCAACCATATCATCCAACACAGCCACACATCGATCAAGATGCATCCAACACATGGCTAAGAAAAGGCAATATATACAGTGAGACGGAAGGATTGTAATAGAGGATCAAACAATAGATACCAGATATTAATTATTAAATATCCCAATACCACAACAGATAAATGCAGACTTTGCAAACAACAAATAGAAACAGTAGATCACATAACAAGCGGATGTACAATACTAGCAAATACAGAATACCCCAGAAGACATGACAATGTAGCAAAAATAATACATCAACAACTTGCCATACAACATCAACTAAAAAAACAACATGTTCCGACATACAAGTATGCACCACAAAATGTACTGGAGAATGATGAATAAAACTATACTGGAACAGAACCATTATAAAAGATAAAACAACACCACATAACAAGCCTGACATCATACTCACCAATAAAAAGAAGAAATCAACACAACTTATCGAAATATCCGTACCCAATACAACAAATATACAGAAGAAAAGAGGAGAAAAAATTGAAAAATACATCCAACTGGCTAAGGAAGTCAAGGACATGTGGCATCAGGATAAAGTTGACACTATACCAATTCTACTATCAACTACAGGAGTCATGCCACAAAATATCCACCAGTACATATACGCAATACAGCTACAACCAAACTTATATATACAACTACAGAAATCTGTAATTATTGATACATGTTCAATTGCCCGAAAGTTCCTAAATGATAATAAGAGATAAGAGAAAAGAGAACCACTTGCGTGAATATCAAGAGCTCAGATGGAAACCCAGTCCTAATCAAAGAAGGAAAAGCAGAAACGTGGAAGGAGAATATAGAGGGTCTATACAAGGGCGATGTTCTGAAGGAAACTATTATAGAAATGGAAGAGATGTAGATGAAGATGAAATAGGAGATATGATACTGCGTGAAGAGTTTGACAGAGCACTGAAAGACCTAAGTAGAAACAAGGCCCCAGGAGTAGACAACATTCCATTAGATCTACTGACAGCCGTGGAAGAGCCAGGCCTGATAAAACGCTAACATCTTGTGAGAAAGGTGTATGAGACAGGCGAAATACCCTCAGACTTCAAGAAGAATATAATACTTCCAATTCCAAAGAAAGCAGGAGTTGACAGATGTGAAAATTACCGAACTATCAGTTCAATAAGCCACAGCTGCAAAATACTAACACGAATTCTTTATAGACGAATGGAAAAACTGGTAGAAGCCGACATCGGGGAAGATCAGTTTGGATTCCGTAGCAATGTCGGAACAGGTGAGGCGATGATGACCATACGACTTATCTTAGAACATAGATTACAGAAGGCAAACCTACGATTCTAACATTTGTAGACTTAGAGAAACCGTTTGACAATGTTGACTGGAATACTCTCTTTCAAATTCTGAAGATGTCTGGGGTAAAATACAGGGAGCGAAAGGCCATTTACAACTTGTACAGAAACCAGCTGGCAGTTATAAGAGTCGAGGTTCAAAATGGTTGAAATGCCTCTGAACACTATGGGACTCAACTGCTGAGGTCATAAGTCCCGTAGAACGTAGAACTACTTAAACCTAACTAATCTAAGGACATCACACACATCCATGCCCGAGGCAAGATTCGAACCTGCGACTGTAGCGGTCGCGCGATTCCAGACTGTAGCGCCTAGAACCGCTCGGCCACTTCGGCCGGCTAAGAGTCGAGGGGCATGAAAGGGAAGCAGTGGTTTGGAAGGAAGTGAGACAGGGTTGCAGCCAATCCCCGATGTTATTTAATCTGTATATTGAGCAAGCAGTACAGGAAACAAAAAAGATTTGGAGTAGGAATTAAAATTCATGGAGAAGAAACAAAAACATTGAGGTTCGCCGATGACATTGTAATTCGGTCAGAGACAACAAAGGACCTGGAAGAGTAGCTGAACGGAATGACAAGTCTCTTGAAAGGAGGATATAAGATGAACATCAATAGAAGCAAAACGAGGATGATGGAATGTAGTCGAATTAAATCGGACGATGCTGTGGGAATTAGACTACAAAATGAAAAACCTAAAACAGTAAATCATTTTTGCTATTTGGGGAGCAAAATAACTGATGATGGTCGAAGTAGAGAGGATATAAAATATAGACTGGCAATGGCAAGGAAAGTGTGCCTGAAGAAGAGAAATTTGTTAATATCGAGTACGGATTTAAGTGTCAGGAAGTCATTTCTGAAAGTATTTGTATGGAGTGTAGCCATGTATGGAAGTGAAACATGGACGATAAATAGTCTGGACAAGAAGAGAATAGAAACTTTCGAAATGTGGTGCTACCGAAGAATGCTGAGGATTAAATGGCTAGATCAGATAACTAATGAGGAGGTATTGAATAGAATTGGACATAAGAGAAGTATGAGCACAATTTGACTAGGAGAAGAGATCGGTTTGTGGGGCATCAAGGGATCACCAGTTTAGTATTGGAGGGCAGCGTGGAGGGTAAAAATCGTAGAGAGAGACCAAGATACGAATACATTAAAGAGATTCAGAAGAATGCATGTTGCAGTAGGTACTGGGAGATGATGCTTGCACCGGATACAGTAGCATGGAGAGCTGCATCAAACCAGCCTCTGGACTGAAGACCACGGCAACAACAATAATAATAATAACAATAATGTGTTGTAGTAGTAGTAATAGTACCATTGTTAATGCCGTGGTGAGACACAAACTATTTGGAGCCTGGAACCTTCCAATTTCTGTCACTTCAGAAATCAGGAGTCCAGCAATCAACTTATTTACAAATAGCACGCATAAGTATAGTGGATACATTTTAGTTTGGGTGACTTCGAATGTTGATGCACGTTGTAGTTGAATCAAGTGCCGCTAGGGAGGGGAGAGGTGCGTAGGAAATATGTTGTGTGACAAGTGACTATCCTCAACGTCGATAGTTAACAATTTTTTCAGAGATGGAGTCATAAATTTCACTCTTGGTGCACTGAAAATTGGTTCATCATCCTATAAAAATAATGTTTCTGAATAACCAATACCAGTTGTCTCATTGCACATTAGCCCGTTATTTAATAAAACATCTTCAAAAGGTAAATGACGCAAGGTTCTCAAATATAATCCCTTTTATTGTCAATTGTAAATCCGTCAAATTTCTAGAATAAAGAAGGGTGTATTCTTTATTACATACCCAACTATGCCTACTACTTGTTCTAAGGTCAGCGTTTGTATAATACCTTTACGAGGAATGTAAACAGGAATGATAATACAAAAACGTGGCTTCCATTTATTTATGAGAAATGTGATCCAAATATGGTCTCTATGTATAAAAGGCACGGAATAAAATCACAAAACAAAAACTTTCAAACATTAGTTAATACCGGAAAACGCCGAATACTAACATTTACTAATCGAACAAAGAGAACAATTTAATTTATTTGTACACGAAACTCAGCCATTGCAATTTTTGTTGCTCCACAAGAAACACTGAATGTACTGAACCCATTTTCGTTCTTTGTTCTCCTGCAAACACCATTTACTGCACACCGGGCTTTTTGCATCTTTACTCCAGTCGATTTCATCACCAGCATCTAATACGCTAGAACTTGAATCGAAATCTTCTCATTGATCAGAATGTTTAAAGAATTCAGAGCCAGAAACTTTTCTTTTCGTCCTTTGATTTTCACTACAGGTCTTCTATCTCGCAACCTCCTTTCTTGCTGCTGATTCCTACTTGGCAGGCGCTGTGACCGAGCGGTTCTAGGCGCTTCAGTCTGGAGCCACGTGACCGCTGCGGTCGGAGGTTCGAATCCTGCTCGAGCATGGATGTGTGTGATGTCCTTAGGTTAGTTAAGTTTAAGTAGTTCTAAGTTCTAGGGGACTAATGACCTCAGATGTTAGGTCCCATAGTCCTCAGAGCCATTTGAACCATTTTTCTTTATTCCTACTTTTCTTACTTCTTCCTACGTGGTTCTACAATGATATATTTGTGAGATGAGCCAGTGATAAGAATATACCTTCGTCTGTTGCAAGCACTTGTTCAGATGAAAGGCACAGATCGAATTTTCTGAGATGACATGAAGTGATACTGAACTTCAGAAGCAGTGGCTGGATGCATAAAATGAGCATCAAAGACGCATTACTCATATATGGCCCCCGATGCATAATTAGATCTGGAACTGGGCCAATTTTAGGAGAAACGCCTGTAGTGTTGATGATGGTTGAATGCTGATGGTAACTATTGATGAAAAATATGTCAAAAAATTTCAAGATGAAGCAAATGATCCTACTTTCTGCGATTAAAAAACTGGTTTTGTAATATTTTCATTTCACATTGAGAATAAAACACTTTCTCTAACTAAAACGCACCATAAACTCGCCATTCCTCCGAAAAAAAAAAAAAAACCACGAGATTCAGTATTGTCACACAGAACGCCTCTCGGCTCACGCACTCTGCTTGACTGACCAGCGCCATCTGAAGGTTATCAGGATAATACCATATGAACGCGCCTCTCGCTGGAGAGTTTAGATACGGTGGTCATATTTGAATAAGGGGCCCTACTTTGTTGCTTTATCTTACCGTTTTATCATTCACCATTTTAAAAATGTAGATGGTAAAAGACAATTACTTTTCATTTTAAACTTTAGTTAGACGCTAATGTTTTGATGGTGTGGTGAGGGGGGGGGGGGGGGGAGTAATAGCTACTTTCTGACTGAACTGAGGCGTAATAGTCTCACAAAGGCTTGGAATCACTGCTTTGGTATGTTGTGGAAGAGGGGCGTCAGTGGTACATCAGGGGCGGGCAGACGCTGCACACAGCTCATGAGCGCACAGCGCTGCACGTGTGCTGCTCGCGTGCAGTCGTCGACCGGGGCTGCCGCGACAGCCGACAGGTTGCGGACGTGTAGTGCCAGGCTAAGCTGCCGACGTTGATGTGACCACCACACAGTGAACGTTGCATTTCAAGAACCGGAAAATGCAGAATGAATCAAGGAAACGATGAAGTGGAGATTGGCTGTCTTTTAAAAAAGAACGGGAGAATCATTTTTCTTTGTGCAAAACCGTGAAAATTCGAAATGTTTAATATGTGGCAGTATTCTCGCTGATCAGGGGAAGTTTAGTATTGAACGCCATTGTAATACATTTCAAAAGGACGAGTACAATTGTAACCTCGCCACAAAATACCAAGTGTAACTTCGCAACAAAATAAAATAATGTAACCTCCCCACAAAAAACTTCCGAAACCTCCCAACAGCAAAAAAAAGTAATAAGAATAATATTCTCATTTAGTGTACCCTCAAAATAGAAAAATTCCTAAACCTCTCAACAGTAAAAAATATAATTATGTCGTTCACATTCAGTATAACCTACCAACAGGAAAATTGCGTAACGTATCCATAATAAAATGTGACTAATCTCTCAATAAAAAAATGTGGGTCACTTATAACCTCTCAATAATTGACAGTCAATTTAACCTGGTAAATTTTGGACGTCAGCAATGCTGCGTCATGGCCCTGATACATCATTCGGAATAAACTGAAAAATCTTACCTTAATTAGATCGCCGGATAGCGCGTATATATCTGCTCCCATAAGAAATTTTCCTGGCGCAGCTAAGTGCAATGCTGGCCGATATATTTGTCTGATATAAAAGGAAAGAACTGATTTTTCTTTTCAATAATCGGGATGGCCAAGGATTACAGAAACTAGTGAATTCTTTAAATTGAAATGAATGTCAAAAGTTACTTTTTATGAGAAAGATTATTATTAACAGATTTTTTAAAAACATTTACATGGGACTTGATGTAACAATACTACATATGCGCGAGGCTACTTTTACCTTATCCTACAACGCTCAGACTCCGCCATCGCTGCACACGACCGGCCAAGCCAACACGATACACCAGACTGCTCGCTAGCCACTACTTACTGCTACTGCTACACAAGTTCCTACTGCAGTCAATACTGCTCTTTGGTCTCAGATTCTCTTCTAGCTTACATATCGCAGGCAGCGCGTGAGCAATACATCGCAATTACATCAGCTCGAGTGCACTAGCAAAAAATTCTTTAATTATGGACCTCTTACACAATTTATTCTTGAATTCTGATGGGGAAATTGACTGAGCTTGAGAAGAGCGATCTGACAATACTAGATGAAGCTGACGTAAGTTGCTGTTGTCACGAGAGATCTGCGACTTTCTTTCGTCATGTCTATCATCTAACTGACTTAACATTTTATGGAGCAGAGTTTACAATTTTTTTCAGGACGACAACAATGATAGCATTTGGTACGTGCAAGTTATAAGACTTCGCTTAATATAGCGAGAGCTGGAAAACACTGAATTAACATTTTATGGAGCAGAGTTTACAATTTTTCAGGACGACAAAAATGATAGCATTTGGTACGTGCAAGTTATAAGACTGCGCTTAATATACCGAGGGATGGAAAACAATTCGCTGAAGGTGAGTTATAAAGCAGAGCATCAATCACGCTGCTGATTTATTTTGCACACTCAATGCAAATCAGCGTCGAGCTATCACTCTTTCTCGGCGGACTGTAACTCGTCGTATAAGTGCCATGGCAAGTGACGTTTACCGTGAATTAAGGTGTGCAGTGCAGGAGATTATTGCAATTTCCATCGCACTTGAAGAGCCCGCAGGTATTTCGGACACCGCGCAATTAGTGATTTATGTCCGCGGCGTGGACACCGCTCTTAACATAACAGACCATCGGCGCGGACATTCTAAAAGCAGTTGAAGAAGCTGTCGATTTAGCTGACTTAAACTCGGAACGTTTGGTGTCAGTGACAACAAACGGAGCACCTGCAATGAAAGTGGAACAAATGGGATTTGTTGGATTATTACGAAAAGAGCCACAGCGTACAGAGAAATCATTGTACAGCATCCACTGCATTTTGCACCAAGAAGTACTCTGTGCAAAAGCAGCAATACTAAGGGACGTCATGGCTCTGAACACTATATGACTTAACTTCTGAGGTCATCAGTCGCCTAGAACTTAGAACAAAATATACCTAACTAACCTAAGGACATCACTCACATCCATGCCCGAGGCAGGATTCGAACCTGCGATGTTAGCGGTCACTCGTCTCTAGACTATAGCGCCTAGAAACCGCACGGCCACACCGGCCGGCGGGGACGTCATACAAGTGGTTTTTCGGGCAGTTAATTATTTGAGATCCCACGGGCTTACACATAGGCAGTTTCACACATATTTAGATGAAACTGGGTAAGAGTGCGGTGGCATACAGTGCCACAGCGAAGTCCTCTGGCTTAGCCGCGATAATGTACTCAGGAGAATTTTTGAGCCGAGAATACCAGTAAATCAGGTTTTAAAAGACAAAGGAAGTTACGACCCCAATTTAGAAGATCCAGAGTGGGGTGCCGACATTGAATTCTTAGTGGACATTGCAGGATACATGAATGCATTGAACACAAGTTCGCAAGGGCAAAATCAGCTAATTTGTGAAACTGCTGAAAGGGTGCAAGATTTCACTAGCAAGCTTAGCTGTGGGAACGACACCTCTCGTCAGGGAACGCAATACATTTCGCTACTCTGTCTACTGTGGGAGAACATAATTGCAAAGAATATGTTTCCCTACTTATTACAATAAAAGAGGAATTTATTAAGCGATTTGGGGATGTATCATATTTATCTCAAGCTTTTGAATGGTTCTCGAAACCATTTGCTGTTTCTGTAGATGATATTCAACCCAATTTGCAAATGGAATTAATAGATCTTCAGTGTAATTCTCGTCTGAGACACAATTTCCTTTTGGCAAAACGTGTAATAGACTTATCATGACTTTCCACAGCAAGAGTTTCCTCGTGTCCATCGTGAAGCCGCGAAGATAATGTCAATGCTGGACTCGACATACATTTGTGAGCGATTTTTTTTTCTGTTATGAAAATGAATAAGTCTGTGTTAAGAGCAAACATCAGTGGGCTACGTCTCGGGAGTCTGGGCGCACAGGCTCACGGGTGTGGTGCCCGCCATGACAGTGAGAAGGGACCAGAAAAGCACGATTCTGAGATCTGTGGGGTTCTACAGAACATATCCGGGGGGAGCTCTATAAGTCATAATGGTGCTGTGCCCGTTAGACATCAAGATACGTGAACAAGCGGCGTGGTACTGGGCCAAAAAGGGGAACAGGGAGAAAATAATAGAGATCATGGGTGTGAGGGTGGAAGATAAGAGAGAAATACGAAACAGAGGGGAGGAACTTTGGCAGAGGGCTTGGGAGGAATAAGAAACTGGGAGAAGAATCTTCCAGTTCTTACCAGACGTAAAAGAGCGTGGGGGTATAAAATATTTCGAGCCTACATGAGGACTCATTCACTTTCTCACTGGTCATGGACCCTATCCGACATATTTATGTCGGTCTGGGAAAAGGGCAACCCCCGAGTGTGACTGTGGCGAAGCAGAGGGAACTCCCGACCATGTGGTTTTCGAGTGAGCTCTCTTAGATGATGTCGCGACAACACTCCGAGACAGACTTCCGAACAACGGCACATACCACCTACTCAGACAAGAAGGCACTTTTCCCACTTTGAAGGCACTGCCAGGTGGGGTATCACGGAAAGTGTTAGCAGAATACCTGAGGGACCAAGAATAGGTACCAACTCATAGATCAAACCGATTGAGACCAGAGCCCATTCCCATACCGCCTGTGCGTGGAATGGCCGACTTCCATCATAGTTGGAAACCGCCACGTACGGAACTAGGGAGGGTGGGGTCAACGCCACCGATTATGACAAAAGCACCGGATATGACGTGGGTTAAGTTAGTTTTTTTGTAGGACTTACATTTAGGACATGAATTTAGGAAACTGCAGCGAATACTAATTTCGGCCAGCCCAGTGCCAGGGGCATGCTCCTCGGGTTTAGCTCGTGGAGCCTGGCTAGGTTTGTACTTTACTGGCACACCTGTGACGCTGCAAGTAGTAGTCATTGTAGATTAGTTAATTAACAAGTAGGTTAAATCAAACTGCCCATTGTTGTAGAAAACTGACACACTGTAGTAGTTTAAACTGTAGCTCACTAACATAACTGTAATAGTAAAAGCTGCATTGTAATACGATTTATGTATCACTTTATAACACACTAATCATGTTAGGAGGTGGGTTAACATGTATAATTAAAATTGTTATGGAAATGAAAATTAAAAAAAAAAAAAAACATCAATGATGAAATTTTACGTAACTGTTTGCGTTTGTCTGTATGTAGAAATTTTGTTCGAGGTACTAAACGTATTGTAAACTCCACCTTTCGTAATGAAATAAAACGTATCGTGCGTAATAGGTACTCTTTCAAGCTATGATTCCTTTCAAGCACTTCTACAAGCTTTACTCCTTCATTGAATAAAGCAAGCTAGGGACCAAAACGCATTACTGAGGAAGGAGCGGAGAGACGGTATGGTGAGGAGGGGAGAGAAGCGGGTGGCCATCTTGTCCATGTGTACACGCAGAATACCTGTTAACTGCACGCGTGGAAGGGCACCGCACGCGTGCAGTATTCCTGCCTGGCCCTGGTGGTACTGGTCTGTAATTCCACGCGTCCGGACTTTAACTGTCTTACATTGTAAAGCTCACTTCCCGTCACCTTTAAACTATGTCACTTGGAGAATCATTCCTACTGTCGGCACGAGTTCACCGAGCCTCGTCGACGCGGGCGTGCGTCACGGGGTCCCATTACGGGCTGTGGAACACGGCCGAACGGCGGGGCGCAAGCTACGGCTGAGTGCGCGGCAGCCGTAGACGCCGGATGGCGGACGACGGACCACCCAGTGGGAGGTCCAATTAGCTGATCCGGCCGCCCGCTACAAAGACAAAGCCGGGCTCGCCGTCCCGCGGGCGGGACCGCCACCAGCGCGCCTCGGCGCCCACGCCGATTGCCGCTGACGGCTCCGCTGCCCTCTGATTGCTACCACTCGCGAGTCGTGCTGTCGGCGGCGAGCGAAGGGGCCTCTGCAGACCACAAGAGAGCAAGGTCAGCCGTCGTACATCTCGCCCTTCAAGAAACAGGTGCTCCATTACATCAACAACAACGACCTATATAAACAGCATAGACTGGCTATGGCACCGCCATCTTTGAAGCAACTTGAAAACTTCGCCGCCATGTCTTGTAACGCCAAGGTACAGCTTACACGTCGTCTGCTAATACTGAATTTTGTTATTGTTTACTACGCATGGCGTTAAAAAAAAGCCAATCTGCACTGACAATCTGATTTCTCTACTGTAAAACATATAGTGATGAAGGCTAAAAGAAATGAAACACACTTCTGACATCGATTAACTGAAAAGCTTATTTCGAAATGTTACAGTTCATTTCGCTGCAATGCCATATAGATTCGGTAAAAAACAATTTTAAATAGTTCAGTAGGTCCAAAAACGATCAATTGACAGCGCAGGACCTTTCATTGTCCCTTAAACAAAATACGTTTGTTTATATTTGCCAAATATGTTTCCCTCTTTCTTCCATTGGCCTGGTTTTTGCACAAATGGTGTAACCTACAATTAAAATACAATTTTAACAGCATCCTGACTAGAAAAGAGTAATGTGACTCTCTTCCAAATTCAGCTGGCACCATTAGATGGTCAAAATCGAGTAAATAAATTCGGCCTGTCACCCAACATTCTGAACAGTTCTACACACAACTACAAAAGGAAGTTATTCTTCCATATTAAGGTTTTACAGTCCCTGCGAACCCTTTCTGCCGCTGTTCACAATTTGAATACACACTTTGGAGCAATATAAAAACTATTTTGATGCATTTTATTGCAATGAAACCAGCAATGAAAGCCGTTTGCTTGGTTGTCTCTATACTATAGTAGTTTTCTGCAGATGTCGGTACTGCGTTTGCCAGAAGTCGCCTTTTCTCGTTTGTACTATACATGTATCTGTCTGCAAAGTGATACGAGCATATGTAGCTATATTGAGTTGGCTGCCACTTTTCTCGCATCATATTGGCTACCCACCGACTTAACAGCTCTTTCTTTCAGAGGAAATCTAAAAATAAAGAGACGTGTATACAGTAGCTTATTTACATTTTGTATACAGCTTAAACACGAAAATGATCCACAAGACGCCAAGTACAACACGCGTTTAGATACTCAACTGAAATATGATATTCCAGTTGTTTTATCACTTCTATTAGCGCAATTGTACGCTGAACATACGCTGGGCACGATTCGCGATCGGTCAATAAGACTTTTAAAACGAATTACAACAAGAAAACAGTGATTTTCTGACGCCTGTACTATACACCAAATGTAAATATACTGACATGTAGACTTTTCAAAAAATGGCGGGCGGTGTTGCTTTTTGCTGCCGCTGCGAGCGCTGTTAGCTCACAAGCCACTCTATGTAGTTTATATACCTCCTTGATCAACAAGGTTATCCACGGGGGGACAAAGATGTGGAAACAACAAAAATACAACACATTACCCAAACTAATGACTTACGTTGATGTGACAAAATTCTTGTGATAGCGACATGCACATGTACAGTCGTGGACAAAACGAGCGAGACCCCTCGCCTTTTCGTTATGCTGATCCGCAAAGCTTTGAAGTCTGCTACACATCATAACAGGCAAGGCGACGAAGTGCTACCAACATACTATGTACAGGCGTGAAATTTAAAAACTATCCTAACTTTGTCAGACTGTTTTCAATCATGAGTAAGACTATATCAATGCTGATTAGTGCCTTAATCACAACACCTAAATATAAGATAGAAACGCTAATTAGTATGAACTGTACTAATAAAACTGAATTTCAACTTATCGAGATAACATAACTACACTCCTGGAAATGGAAAAAAGAACACATTGACACCGCTGTGTCAGACCCACCATACTTGCTCCGGACAATGCGAGAGGGCTGTACAAGCAATGATCACACGCACGGCACAGCGGACACACCAGGAACCGCGGTGTTGGCCGTCGAATAACGCTAGTTGCGCAGCATTTGTGCACCGCCGACGTCAGTGTCAGCCAGTTTGCCGTGGCATACGGAGCTCCATCGCAGTCTTTAACACTGGTAGCATGCCGCGACAGCGTGGACGTGAACCGTATGTGCTGTTGACGGACTTTGAGCGAGGCCGTATAGTGGGCATGCGGGAGGCCGGGTGTACGTACCGCCGAGTTGCTCATCACGTGGGGCGTGAGGTCTCCACAGTACATCGATGTTGTCGCCAGTGGTCGGCGGAAGGTGCACGCGCCCGTCAACCTGGGACCGGACCGCAGCGATGCACGGATGCACGCCAAGACCGTAGGATCCTACGCAGTGCCGTAGGGGACCGCA
This sequence comes from Schistocerca gregaria, assembly GCF_023897955.1. Lineage (NCBI taxonomy): Eukaryota > Metazoa > Arthropoda > Insecta > Orthoptera > Acrididae > Schistocerca > Schistocerca gregaria. Next base: position 312,095,544 of record NC_064926.1, on the reverse strand, counting down.
CCGCCACTTCCCAGCAAATTAGGGACACTGTTGCTCCTGGGGTATCGGCGAGGACCATTCGTAACCGTCTCCATGAAGCTGGGCTACGGTCCCGCACACCGTTAGGCCGTCTTCCGCTCACGCCCCAACATCGTGCAGCCCAGTGGTGTCACGACAGGCGTGAGTGGAGGGACGAATGGAGACGTGTCGTCTTCAGCAATGAGAGTCGCTTCTGCCTTGGTGCCAATGATGGTCGTATGCGTGTTTGGCGCCGTGCAGGGGAGCGCCACAATCAGGACTGCATACGACCGAGGCACACAGGGCCAACACCCGGCATCATGGTGTGGGGAGCGATCTCCTACACTGGCCGTACACCTCTGGTGATCGTCGAGGGGACACTGAATAGTGCACAGTACATCCAAACCGTCATCTTACCCATCGTTCTACCATTCCTAGACCGGCAAGGGAACTTGTTGTTCCAACAGGACAATGCACGTCCGCATGTATCCCGTGCCACCCAACGTGCTCTAGAAGGTGTAAGTCAACTACCCTGGCCAGCAAGATCTCCAGATCTGTCCCCCATTGAGCATGTTTGGGACTGGATGAAGCGTCGTCTCACGCGGTCTGCACGTCCAGCACGAACGCTGGTCCAACTGAGGCGCCAGGTGGAAATGGCATGGCAAGCCGTTCCGCAGGACTACATCCAGCATCTCTACGATCGTCTCCATTGGAGAAAAGCAGCCTGCATGGCTGCGAAAGGTGGATATACACTGTACTAGTGCCGACATTGTGCATGCTTTGTTGCCTGTGTCTATGTGCCTGTGGTTCTGTCAGTGTGATCATGTGATGTATCTGACCCCAGGAATGTATCAACAAAGTTTCCCCTTACTGGGACAATGAATTCACGGTGTTCTTATTTCAATTTCCAGGAGTGTATTTTAGTAATACAAAGTACCCCAGATCGTTACTAATTAGCAAAATAATATGCTCATTCGGCCGCGAAACGATCTCCGTCACCGTTCAGACCAGTCATACTGGATTACCGTTGCTGACCTACCATGAAAATGTGCAAATTTAGCAATACGTGAATATTCATTATGCAATTCAGTTAGAAAATCATTTAGTGCCACACTTAAGTGCCGGCCAGTGCGGCCGAGCGGTTCTAGGCGCTTCAGCCTGGAACCGCGCGACCGCTACGGTCGCAGGTTCGAAACCTGCCTCGGGCATGGATGTGTATGATGTTCTTAGGTTAGTTAGGTTTAAGTAGTTCTAAGTTGTAGGGGACTGATGACCTCAGATGTTAAGCCCCATAGTGCTCAGAGCCATTTCAACCATTTTTCAACCACTGTTATGTCAATTCAATTATTGACAAAAGCGGAAAAAGTAGGCAGTTACGTGTATGAAATTCTAGAAGAGTTTCACATTAACATCCACAGGGTGCTGATACGGAATAAAGGTAGCAATAAAACGTATTGGGGGTTCGACAATTTCTTAAAAGTGCTTTGCTGATAGTCCTTCTGCCTCCACTGAGATTAGAACCGAAAACAAACCAGACCTCCATTGCAGCAGAAAACACCTTTCACTACGCTAGCAGACAACCCAGGCAAACAGTCCTCTATTATTGCCCCAGACATGAATAAACAGGCAATTTCACAATGAAAATGGCAAAAATATCTGCAGTTTCTGTGTCACAGAGCTTTCTGGACTCAAAAACATGAAACCGCTCATGTGACGATCATTCGGGATGTTAATCAAAATAACTGCACCACCCCAGGAAACAAACGGCGACGTAGCTCCCAAACGTATTGTACAATGTTTCGAATTCTTCATTACATCTACTACAGCTAGAAAACGTTCATAAGCTGAAGTGTTCCTTAAGGTAGCTAGCAGGGGAAATGCTCGCACATCTAAAACACGGTGGCATTAATAGTGGGATCTGAATTACCACGTGTATAGGCAAATAGATTTTATTTGCGTTCCTGTAAACGTGATTTGGATCGAAAGCGTAGCTACGATTAATATGTTGATGTATCGACTGCAACTGGAACATTTCGAATAAAGAGTAAGGGAAATTATTATTTTGGCCCTCATTTTCAGTAACTGTGGTAGCTATTTTCGTTGTTAAGATTTCGTCACGTAAACCGGTAAAAATAGAACCCTACTAGTCTCACTTTCATGACGGTCTATCTATCTACCTAACCCTTGAAACCCGTTTACCTCGAGTACAGGTAGACATAATAAGCGGAAATGTATCGCACTTCCTGCGGTGTACGGTTCCTTGGTGCTGTATAAAAAGTGAGCTATGTCAACGCAATCAAAAGATACGGCCGTTTATGTAAAGAAAATTTACGCGAAAGGTCAAAAAATGACTCCAAGAAATGTGCCACCAAACTGCTTAGGTCATCAGTCCCCTAGACCTAGAACTACTTCAGTCTTCGTAATCTAACACACATCCATGCCCGGGGAAGGGTTAGAACTGACGGCACAAGGAGCCGCGCGGTCCACGAGAGCACGGCTAACCCGCGCCGGCAAGCTGTTAATATCATCTGGTGTCACTAAAACGTGTAACCTCCCACCCAATAAAATAATATGAATAATATTCACATTTAGTGTAACCTCAAAACAGAAAAATTCCTAAACTTGTCAACAGTAAAAAATAGAATTATGTCGTTCACATTCAGTATAACCTACCAATAGGAAAATTGCGTAACCTATCAATAATAAAATGTGACTAAACTCTCAATAATAAAAATGTGACTAACTTATAACCATTCAATAGTTGACTGTCAATTTAACCTGGTAAATTTTGGACGCCAGTAGTGCTGCGTGATGGCCCTGAAAGATCATTCTGAATAAATTGAAAATTCTTGCCTCGGTCTAGTCGCCGGATAACGCATATATATCTGCTCCTATAAGAAACTAAACTTTTCTGGCACAGCCCAGTGCAATGCTGGCCGATAGATTTGTCGTGTATAAAAAGAAACAACTGATTTTTCTTTACAATAATCGGGATGAACATGGATTTGGAGAAATTAGTAAATTCTTTAAATTGAGATGAATGTCAAAAGTTACTTTTTATGAGAAAGATTATTATTAACAGATTTTAAAAAAAAACATTTACTCGGGGCTTGATTTAACAATAATACATATGCGCGACGCTGCTTTTACCTTATACTACAAAGCTCAGGCTCGCCATCGTTCCACACGACCGGCGCAGCCAACTTCACACTCCAGACTGCTAGCAACTACTTACTGCTACTACTGCACAGTGCCTACTGCAGTCAACACTGCTCTTTGGTCTCAGATTCTCTTTTAGCTTACATATCGCAGGCAGCGTGTGAGCAATCCATCGAAACTACATCTGCTCGAGTGCGCTAACAACAAATTCCTTAATCATGGACGTCTTACATAACCCTCCACTGGGGGGGAGGGGGGGGGGCAAAAGTTTGGCAGCGATGGTGAGTCAGTTGGACTTGCCATGAGCAACAATTTTTTCTATAATCTATTTAGTTTACTAAGGCTACAGCACAGAGTATATACATTATTGATAAGTGCAAAACATATTAAGAAAAGACAAAATGTTTACGCAATGAGTACAAAATATATTAACAAATATCATAAAGTGCACATTACTGTATAACTCTTTAGCATTTTTACATGAGTTAGACATATGAAGGAGTGAAATAAAGTGCACACGCACTGTGTAAGTCTTTACCATTTTACAAGAACTAGGAAAGGAATGGGAAGGATTGTATCATGGTTGTAGCACAGTGGGTTGCACGTAGCTACACTGAAAGTCCATATCTTTCCACAGAAGCACAACACCAAATGAGACAATCTGAATTTCTCTTCCTTGAAGTATTTATCAGTGCAGCCAAGACACTGAAATGTTGTATTAATATTGTATGTTATCAATTAGGTAGTACATTAGGTACACCAAACAGTAGGACCATAATGCCATCTCCATCGTTCAAGGTGGTGGACAGCTTGATATGTCAACACCACATTCTTGTAGAATTCATATGCTCACATCAACGGAGAATTAGTGCAAAACCAAATATAGTACTCCATGGTCATGAGGATGAACAGGACATACGAATATTGCAGTAATTGCTAGTAATTATGTCTGAAAGTGAAAGATACATTGCGTCTTATGCTAGTCATCATAGAATTACACTAGTGTAATAAACGATCTGAATAGTTATTGGCATTCATTGGCTATTTACACAGCATTTAAGTAGTATGTGTGGAGTATTACAGAACATTATTCGTAAGTCATCTCAATACAGTAATTATTGGCACTCATTGGCCAGTTACAAAGTATTTTTATACATTATTCAGAAGTCATCATTCAATACAAGAGTTAATTATTGAATGTAGCATCAAGTTACTGGTGTTTATATACGGTATCATGTAAGTGACACAAGACATATTTAAAATGTAAGATATTAAACTAGTACTCAAGGTCTGTAGACCAATAATACATAGACATAATGGAATGAATACATCAGAAAAATTTGCATTATATTTAGCACTAGAAATATATCTTAACCTGGTAGCATTATTTAGTTGTATACTGGTAATAGTTGGGACTGGTAATAAATTTGTTTTTATGCTAGCAATGCATTGCGTTGCGATCGATAATTAATTTCTGGGGCATGAAAATATTTGCTTTTGACTTACTGCTGGAAATAAGGATTAATAGCGTCATTCGTCATGAGTCAGCTGTAGCAAGGTTATGAAACAAGTAGAGTATGTGTGATCACATTCATGAATGATACACACAAATGGGTAAAAAAATGCAAGTATTAGAACAGATTTCATAACTAAGTGTTTATAGCATATTAATATCATGAAAAGCTTCTCCTAGAAAAAATACAAAATGGATTATTGAGCTGAAAGAAGAAATGCGTATTCTGCTGAAAAGTACTGAACTTCGAATTAACGGGTAATGAAACGTGTACTCAATATGTATGTACTCTAGCTGTCTTTTCCAAAACATTCAGTCATTATGCTATGCGACACAAGACATGCTGTCAAAAGGAACTGCAACAAATACTTAAATAACTACATAGCATTTCTTAACAAGCAGTAAATATACAAACGTCATCATGATCATCATCTGCAAAGAAAAACTTCATTATTCATATTACCTGTAACTTCATATAGTGCTCCATGATCATATTCATATTACCATTTACTTCATACAACTATTCATTATCATTCATTACTTCATAATGTAGTAGGAAAAATGCAAAATAGTCACGATGTTGAGATATCATAAGGCAAAATGTCAATGTCAGCTGGTGTTTGTTATATCGTAAAGATTACATAGTGCATACAAAGAAAAACTTCATTATTCATATTAGCATATTCTTCATATAACTATTCATCATCATTTATCATCATCTGCAAAAAATAGAATCTTCATTATTCATATTCATGTTACCATTTACGTCATACAACTATTCATTATCATTGATTACTTCATAATGTAGTAGGAAAAATGTTAAATAGTCACGAGGTTGAGATATCATAAGGCAAAATATCAATGTCAACTGGTGTTTGTTATATCTTAAAAATTACATAGTGCATACAGACAAAAATTCTACTTTCGATAGGAAAACAATCATACATACACAAAAAAATCAAAAATGAGCACGGTCTGATGTCTAACGACAAGAAAAGCGACCTTCTAACCTTACTTTGCCGGGCACTTGCCAAGAAAAAATATAATCATCATCAGTAAGTGGTCATATAAATATCAGGAAATGGCAGTACAGTGTGATAAATCATAAAGTATGTTCATTCAATAAAGGGTTTAAGATTGAAGACATGGTGATTGCCCTTACTTTTTCTGGTTCTCAAAGTTTCGACGTGCACTACACTAGGGTGAGGAATGCTTCGTATTCTGTATGGACCTGCGTATAGAAGTTCAAATTTACTGCATCTACTCTTTCCTCTGTTGGATAAATAGTGTGTGCGTACTAATATCTTCTCTCCAATGTGAAAGTCACGGCGTTTACAAACCTGTTTCTGCTGTCGTCTCCGGCGCTCTGCGGCACCTTTGATGTTGTTGAGCGCAATGCCAATTATTTCATGGTGACGTAGTCGACGAGATGTAGGAAAAGATAGTAATTTTTTAATTTTGTTAGATGGTTCAACATTTTTCAATATAACAGTCGGAGATAGCATAGTAGATTCATTTGGTATCGAGTTAATTACATCCTGGAATGAGAGTATGTGTGTGTGTCCCAATCAATATGTTTTTTTTTTTTGGTAGTATATTCTACATAGTTTACCAATTTCTTTCATTAGTCGTTCACAAGGGTTCGAAGAAGCGTGATACTTGGATATATAGTTCGGAGAAATGTTTCTACCTCGTAACATATGGGTCCATATTGCAGATCGAAATTGTGGTCCATTGTCGGAAATTACTTTCAATACATGCCCTACATGAAGTAGAAAATGTTTTACAAATGCATTCGAAACAGATTTAGCAGTAGCTTTGCGTAACGGAGTGAAGGTAACAAATTTCGAAAGGAGTTCAACAGCGACAAAAATGTAACAAAAACCTGTATTAGATCTGGGAATAGGACCAAAAATGTCTACAGCGCCCATGCGTCTCAATTTAATGGGTACAATGGGATGTAATGGAGGAATATGTAAAGTCGTGTCTGATGTAGCTTTCTGGCAGATTTTACATGACGCTAAAACTCGCCGAATACGTTTTCCATGTTCGTAAAATAACAGTTCTGTCTCAGTATAATTTAAACATTTTCTGACTCTGTAATGTGCATAACTTAAATGAGTATACCAAATTAATTTGTTAACAAGCTCGTCAGGGATAAATAATAACCAGTTGTTGATGTCAGGGTGAGAGCGGCGAAACAGAATATTATTGCATACAGTGTAATGGTTTTGATGGTAACATTATTCCTATCTTCCCTAAGGTGTTTAATTTCTTTCCATATGTTGTCTTTGTTCTGTTCTTGTGGTATGTCTCGTAATAACGACGAAATGAAATTTTGATGCAACTTTTTGAATATACATGACGCTAGAATTTGTTTGGCAGAAGTTGCTTGAGATGTCTTGCTGATTGTTGCTGAGAGAACGGGATAGTGCGTCTGCTACAATATTTTGTGTACCGGGAATGTGAACAACTGTAAAATTAAATTCCTGTAAATAAAGTTTCCATCTGCTTAACCTGTCGTGTGTAAATTTTGCGGAAAATAAATACTGTATGGCTCTATGATCTGTGTAAACGGTCGTATGTCTTCCATAAAGAAAATGCCTAAATCTCGTAAATGCCCATACAACACATAATGTTTCAAGTTATGTAACAGAATAATTGCGTCCAGCAGGTGACAGAATTCGACGTGCAAAAGCGATGTTTTTAATTACTATAGTACCGTCTTCTTCAATTTCCTGAAATATGTGTACGCCTAGAGCGGTGTTAGAACTGTCGGTGGCAATCGAAAAATTTCTGGTAGGATTTGGGTGTGATAAAAGTGGTGCATTCAACAAGGCATGTTCCAAATTAAAAAAGTCAGACTGTGCTTGGCTATTCCAGGAACAAATAGCGTTTTTACCCGTCAGTTGGCATAATCTAGGGGTGTCTGAGGTAGAGTAATGAATAAATTTACGGAAAAAGTTAATTAATCCCAAAAAGCTGGGTAGTTGTTTCTTCGTCGTTGGAACAGTAGTGTCACGTAAAGCTTGAAGTTTTTCCTGGACAGGAACAATACCTTCTGCTGAAATTATATGTCCAAGAAATTTTATGGAAGTTTTGCAAAAGCGCCATTTGCTAAGATTAACTGTCAGTCCTTGTGCACGAAAAGTTTGCAACAGTTGTTCCAGAATCATATTGTGTTCAGACCAGTTAGCTTCTGCAATAAGGATGTCGTCTACATATGTTGTGATTCTGTATTAATTCTGTCGGAAGTATACTATTCAAACCGCGAATAAATGCTGCTGAAGAAATTGTTAAACCGACGGTAATTTGCAAAACTGGTAACGGTCACAAAAACAGAGAAATGCTGTGTACTTCTTGCAGTTCGGATGGAGCTGAATTGGCCAAAATCCCGACTTCAAATCTAATGTGGAATAAATAGCAGTACCATGAAATTTCTGTAGAAGTTCTTCTAGTGTCTGTGAGCGGGCTCTTTCATTAATAATAATGTCATTGATGTGACGCGAATCAAGTACGAGGCGAAGTGATCCATCGTTTTTCTTAACAATATGGAGCGGGTTTATGTACGGGCTAAGTGCCGGTTCAGTAATACCTTGGTGAAGCATAGCTTGCAATTCTTTCTTAACTTGTTCTCTGTGGATATACGGAATGGGATAATGTTTGGCTTTAAACGTGTCGTGCTGTTTAACTTGAAATTCATACATGAAACCGGACATAGTACCAGGGATGTTGTCAAAAACTGGAGCTTGCTGTAAAAGAATATTGCGTAGCTCTGTACGTTCGTCGTCTGTATTTCCACTGCTTTGCTTTACTTTATCATAACGTCATAGTCGGCTTCGTCTGGTCTATTGTAGTTGTGTCCGTACGTATCTGTGAACAATGTGGAGTGACAGCCTATATTACGCGATGTCGAAATGACCTCTGTTCGATTAATTGCTTGTTCTTCTGCAGATAAAGCGTGCTCAAATTCTAATTCCAGTTGTATATTTTCATCCTTTAACATTAAATAGGAATTCTGTAAGTCAATAATTGCGTCATGTTGACCAAAAAATTCGTACCTACACTAACGTCTGTTGTCACTAAGGGAACAATCCTAAAATTTGTGTGGAACATATGACCGCCAATCCAAAATGATAAGTGTGTCTCTAATTTTACATCTACTCCTTTACTAGATATTGCTCCTATTACTTTACTTTTTCCTAATGGTAACGTAGGATAGGTGTTCTCTTTGTTACATTCGTTGAATGTTTCTTCATTTATGACTGACATAGGTGAACCAGAATCGATTACTGCTGAAAATGTGGATGATACAATCTTTACTTCAATGACAGGAAGGAAAATGGTTTTTTGAATAACAGGTTTTTCTTGCAAAAGAGTGTCTCGGATGTCGTCAAAAGTAATAACATATTCGTGAACAACATTCTGCGTGTCAAAAGTAGTGCTTACGTTGTTGGAAAATGCAACCTGTAGAGGATTATCACTATTACACTGAATGTCGCTAGTACTATCGGTCAAATTATTCGAGTCGGCTTTTTCACTCATTGCACATCGCATGTACTGTTAGCAGTTTTTCGCGGCATTTTTACAAATCAAAGTTTAGCACAAAATCAAACAAAGACAAAGCAAAAATGGAACAAATACAGTTACAACAAAGAGCAATAAACTGCCGATGATCTGTAAAAGAAAGAGTGACAAGTTAGTGAATGCTTTGCGCCAGATGCAAACTACCTTTAATAATAGTTTAAATAAGAACAGATATATAACTGACTACTTCTCAGAAATTCGCAAAGAAAATACGATCCCGGGCGGTTGTAGACAAGTGTAACCTCCCCACAATAAAATAACATGAATTATATTCACATTTAGTGTAATCTCAAAACAGAAAAATTCCTAAACCTGTCAACAGTAAAAAATAGAATTATGTCGTTCACATTCAGTATAACTTACCAACAGGAAAATTGCGTAACCTATCAATAATAAAATGTGACTAATCTCTCAATAATAAAAATGTGACTAACTTATAACCTTTCAATAGTTGACTGTCAATTTAACCTGGTAAATTTTGGACGCCAGTAGTGCTGCGTGATGGCCCTGAAAGATCATTCTGAATAAATTGAAATTTCTTACCTCAGTGTAGTCGCCGGATAAAGCATATATATCTGCTCGTATATGAAACTAAACTTTTCTGGCACAGCCCAGTGCAATGCTGGCCGATAGATTTGCCATGTATAAAAAGAAAAAACTGACTTTTCTTTACAATAATCGGGATGACCATGGATTGGAGAAATTAGTGAATTCTTTAAAATGAGATGAATGTCAAAAGTTACTTTTTATGAGAAAGATTATTATTAACAGATTTTTTAAAAACATTTACATGGGTCTTGATATAACAATACTACGTATGCTCGACGCTGCTTTTACCTTATACTACAACGCTCAGGCTCCGCCATCGTTCCACACGACCGGCCCAGCCAACTTCACACTCCAGACTGCTAGAAACTACTTACTGCTACTGCTACATAGTTCCTACTGCAGTCAACACTGCTCTTTGGTCTCAGATTCTCTTATAGCTTACATATCGCAAGCAGCGCGTGAGCAATCCATCGACATTACATCTGCTCGAGTGCGCTAACAACAAATTTCTTAATCATGGACCTCTTCAAATGGTTCAAACGGCTCTGAGCACTATGGGACTTAACATATTTGGTCATCAGTCCCCTAGAACGTAGAACTACTTAAACCTAACTAACCTAAGGACATCACACACATCCATGCCCGATGCTGGATTCGAACCTGCGACCGTAGCAGCCGTGCGGTTCCGGACTGAGCGCCTAGAACCGCTAGACCACCGCGGCCTGCCATGGACCTCTTACATACGTTATTCACTTCTGGTGATTGATTTTCTGGGCTGTCCAATTAAGAAAGAATAACTAAAATTTATTTGATGTTACGGAAGAGGAAAGACGCCTAATTCATCTCCCCTTCTTAAAGACGGGATTAACAATCTGAGTACAGGTACTATCCATAACCACACTTTAGATCCAAGTCATAGTCACAGATATGCGAATACAACCCATTGGTTTATACTTGAGGTATTTCGTTTTACAGGAAGTGGTGGCGGACGATGCGGTGGCGACTTCGAAGCGCGAGCTTCTCCAGTGCTACCTATATCAGCTCATCAGCGGAGCGAACTTGCATAGTATGTTGGTAGCACTTCCTCACCTTGCCTGTTATGCTGTGTAGCAGACTTTAAAGCTGTGCGGATCAGCATAACGAAAAGGCGAGGGGTCTCGCTCGTTTTGTCCACGACTGTACATATGACGGTAGTGAACCGTGATGTTATTAAAAATTTATATTATTTACTAGCGATTCATCAAGGACATTAACACATTTAATTACACTATGTAAGCGTGGAAGTAGTTGCCAGGGAGTAACTGATGAAATCATAACCAAATTCCTTTCAACATGTGGGAATTTTATTCACTTTAATGGTGCCTAATAGCCCTTTTTAAAAGAAACAGATTTAAAATTATAATCAGAAAGCACCCTCTAAATATCAAATTACAATTTATTCAGAGAAGGAAAGAAACAAGTTTTGACTGTGTGAGCTTTCAGGCAGAAAACCGTGCCGCTCCCTTTTGACACAGCCGTAGGTACGACCGCTCACAACAGCCTCTGAAAGACTACACTGGTGCAAATCTGCAACACACCAGATTACTGTAAACTAAAAGTTTTAACAATTCACACAGGCATACAAACTATGCACCCCCGTAGGAGGGATGTAAACGGTTCAAAACCCTAAAAATTAAAACATTAACTTTGCCACCGAAAGTGCAACTTGATTTAACATCTAAGAAAAGTCTTACGGTGAAAGGGTAGCCACCTTACATACTAAGATGATCATTTAAATAAAAGCCCATAGATGCAATCTTATATAAGATTCTACAAGGTTGGTCAAACAAGTTACGATGCTCTAGATTACACTGATACCGCCTCTCAAGATGATAGGCAAGATCAAAACATATTTCAGGAATGAGGCCGTGCACTCCAAGCAATAAATTCGTTAACATACCAAATCCGACAAATATGACATAGGCAACTCCTAACGACAGACAGACACTAACTGCCTAACAAATGCGTACGAGAGACTTACCCAGACTGACAGATTGGCGAGCTCATAGCGCCCCTTAAATGCACGTGAACAGGCAACCTTTCCCGTTTCCCACCAGAGGGACACACCAAAGCTGCGATTGCCACAGCGGCGCCACTGCCAGAATCGGAGGGCGACTACTTCACACTACGCGCTGCGGCGCGCTTTTCAAAACAGCAATTTTTACCACGGCTCAGGTAGTACCGCCATCACAACGTATAAAGGGGCGATACATAGCTGGAGCTGTCGTTTGTACTCAGGTGATTCATGTGAAAAGGTATCCGGCGTGATTGTGGTCACACGACAGGAATTAACAGACTTCCAATGCGGAATGGTAGTGGGAACTAACCGCATCGCACAACCCATTTCGGAAATTGTTAGAGAATTCAGTATTCCTAGACTCGTAGCGTCAAGAATGTGCCGAGAATACCAAATACCATGGATAACGCAGTGGACGACGGCCTTGAGTTAGCGACCAGTGGCATTGGCGTTTGCGTAGAGATGTCAGTGCTAACACACAAGCGACACTGCGTGAAATAGCCACAGTAATCAGTGTCGAACGTACTAAAACTGTATCCGTTAGGACAGTAAGGCGAAATCTTGTGTTTATAGTATATGGTAGCATACGATGGACGCCAGTGCTTTTGCGAGGAACACGACAACATCTGCAGAGCCTCTCCTGGGTTCGTGACCATATCGGATGCGTCCTAGATGACTGGCAAACCTTCAGTTGGTAAGAGCTGATGGTAAGGTTCGAGAGCAGCGCAGACACCACGAAGCCATAGTCCCAAACTGTCAACAAGGCATTGTGCGTCAGTGTTGGCTCGATAATGGTGTGGACTGTGATTACATGGAATGGACTGTGTCCTCCGGTCCAACAGAACAGATAATTAATTGGAAAAGGCTATGTTCGGCTACTTGCAGACCATTTGTGCCATCCATAGACTTAATGTTCCCAAACAACGACGGGATTTTTATGGATGACAATGCGCCTTGTGATCGGACCACAGCTGTTCACGGTTGGTTTGGAGAATATTCAGGACAGCTCGAGCGAATGATTTGGCCAGCGAGATCTCTCAATATGAATCCGATCGAATATTTATGGGATATAATCGAGAGGTCAGCTCGTGCACAGAATCAATCACTGGCAACACTTTCGCAATTATAGACGGCTATAGAGGTAGTATGGCTCACTATCAGTCCATGATGCGTCGAGCTGCTGCCGCACACTGGGAAAAAGTAGGTCCGACAAGATATTAGGAGGTATGAAACCAAACACAGGCTTGACTTGACTGGGTATAGACACGACTCTGTAATTGAACATTCGTCTCACCACATGACAGAATAGATGATACATGTAGGCATGAACAACTGACGTGATGATGGCGCGACGTGTCGATGTGTCTAAGTTTATCGTTTTGTCACTTGACCATTGATTAACAGCTAGTAGCTTTTCACTTCACGTACATTTATTTAGAGGTGCCACACGCAGCAGCGTAAGCCGTTTCACGTTCTTTGCTTCCTGCCTAATCGCTTTCCAGGTATATCAGCTACCCAGCGGCTACTCGTCAATTCTCAGTACGCAAGCGACAACTGTAGCTTGCAATAATGAGACTCCAGATTGAGTGTCCAGGGAAGTGGGAATCTGGTAGAGGGAACACAGTCAAATACTTACTCAGCCATTGAGCTGGCATATAGTCAATCAGACATGGAATGGAAAACGAAGATGTCACAAAATGATACTTAAGAGGAAATGCAATGGTCACATTCAGAGTCTGAAAATTAAGTAAAAAGTAGGCTGACATGTCTCCAGAAAGCAATGTCAGAACCCTCCGTGTGAAGGAGCTCACGATCAGCGTTGTGCACAAAAATCTCCTGAAAGGATCTCCAGTGCGACTATTAGATCACCTCTAAATGAACTCCCAAAGACCTCAGGATGGTATTTCAAACACCTCAGAATCAGTCCCTTAGTGTGGACTTAAAATAAGCTCCGAGTGCTCGGTGTGTGAACTCCCAATGATCTTCAAATTTTCACAGAGTTCTCTGCTCAGAAATTTTCTTCTTGTACTCCTCCCCCCCCCCCCCCCCCCCCCCAATCCTCACATCACTCGACTCATGTCATGTTGTCATTCACGTCACTGTCTTAACGTCTTATCATGCTCAGTTTGCAGTGTCAGCCAATGAACAATCAGAACTGTGTACCCCCTTTGTCAGTCATGGCACAAGCTGTCAACCTTTCTTGCTTTCAAAAGTCCCTGAACAATGGCTAATACAGACCACGAGAATTTTTGCGACCTCATAAAGCCGTTCCCCATTGCGACACCTACCGCTGTTCATGGCTAGCACCCTAGTGGCTAAAATACAGAATTTTCTAGAGACTGAATTCACACGTTGTTCTGTATACCCATGACGCCAAAAGGTCTGCAGGTTAGTAACAGATCCGTTTGTTTGTAAAGGAAAGACCTCTGAGCCCCCTTTTAACTGCTTTAGACCTTAAGAACTCGACAGTAAGTATTTAAACGGGACACCCGTTTGAGAGTGAAGCACAGTGCTTGGAAACTGCACCTATGCGTCTTTTGTGACATTTAGGAAAACTTGCGGCTGTGAAGTATTACACATTAATATCGGTTCACCACGAATATAAATCTCACTGTTGAACCTTCTTTTATTTTCGTCGTTGCTTCTTCGATGTACAGATTGAATAGCAGGTGAGAAACATTACATCCCTGGCTTACGCTCTTATTAATCGGAACATTTCTCCTTTGACCTTTCGGTCTCATTGTTCTTTTTGTTGATTTGAAAAATGTGTATCACTAACCTTTACACATAGCTTATGACCGACTTTCTGTGAATTTCAATACGCTTTTACCATTCTACGTTTGTCTAACGCTATTTCTGGCTCAACAAATCCTATCAAAGTGTCTCAAAATCCACTGCCGTTCATTTCCCGTTGCTTCATTACAAAAATTAAGCTAATGAAGAGAATTAGCAAGTTCAGAAACCGATGAATCTAGATCATGAAAAACAAGGTCTACATAGAATGCAAAATCTCGTTGCACGTTGATAACGACAGTGGGTCGCTGTCAGATGACGTGCGCAAGATTCTAAATGGAGGCGACATTTACGTGCAAAACATGGCTGACAGCCCCAGGTCAATGAGACTGCGAGAGAGAGTGAGCACGCCTTTATGTTTGATTCGTTCCTCCCCTCTGGGATCTCTACTCATGAGATCCGTGACACCTAAACTACTGGACTAAAGCCATCATGTACTTGCCACAAGATTAAATACGTTACAACTTGACTACCATACTTAAGTCCCCATGTAGTTGTCATCAGTTGCAGCTCATTTATCACCATGTAAAGGTATCTTCTGTCACTATTAAATTCGAGAAGGTAATGAGGGTTTGTAAACTGACTAGTTTACAGAAATTTGCAAGTTGAATTCTATATTCCACATATCTTTATTGTTACCGAAATTCGAAAGTATAATGGTTCCTCGTAACACCTAGCTTTGATGTAGACTCCTGGAAATTGAAATAAGAACACCGTGAATTCATTGTACCAGGAAGGGGAAACTTTGACACATTCCTGGGGTCAGATACATCACATGATCACACTGACAGAACCACAGGCACATAGACACAGGCAACAGAGCATGCACAATGTCGGCACTAGTACAGTGTATATCCACCTTTCGCAGCAATGCAGGCTGCTATTCTCCCATGGAGACGATCGTAGAGATGCTGGATGTAGTCCTGTGGAACGGCTTGCCATGCCATTTCCACCTGGCGCCTCAGTTGGACCAGCGTTCGTGCTGGACGTGCAGACCGCGTGAGACGACGCTTCATCCAGTCCCAAACATGCTCAATGGGGGACAGATCCGGAGAGCTTGCTGGCCAGGGTAGTTGACTTACACCTTCTAGAGCACGTTGGGTGGCACTGGATGCATGCGGACGTGCATTGTCCTGTTGGAACTGCAAGTTCCCTTGCCGGTCTAGGAATGGTAGAACGATGGGTTCGATGACGGTTTGGATGTACCGTCCACTATTCAGTGTCCCCTCGACCATCACCAGAGGTGTACGGCCAGTGTAGGAGATCGCTCCCCACACCATGATGCCGGGTGTTGGCCCTGTGTGCCTCGGTCGTATGCAGTCCTGATTGTGGCGCTCACCTGCACGGCGCCAAACACGCATACGACCATCATTGGCACCAAGGCAGAAGCGACTCTCATCGCTGAAGACGACACGTCTCCATTCGTCCCTCCATTCACGCCTGTGGCGACACCACTGGAGGCGGGCTGCACGATGTTGGGGCGTGAGCGGAAGACGGCCTAACGGTGTGCGGGACCGTAGCCCAGCTTCATGGAGACGGTTGCGAATGGTCCTCGCCGATACCCCAGGAGCAACAGTGTCCCTAATTTGCTGGGAAGTGGCGGTGCGGTCCCCTACGGCACTGCGTAGGATCCTACGGTCTTGGCGTGCATCCGTGCGTCGCTGCAGTCCGGTCCCGGGTCGACAGGCATGTGCACCTTCCGCCGACCACTGGCGAGAACATCGATGTACTGTGGAGACCTCACGCCACACGTGTTGAGCAATTCGGCGGTACGTCCACCCGGCCTCCCGCATGCCCACTATACGCCCTCGCTCAAAGTCCGTCAGCTGCACATACGGTTCACGTCCATGCTGTCGCGGCTTGCTACGAGTGTTAAAGACTGCGATGGAACTCCGTATGCCACGGCAAACTGGCTGACACTGACGGCGGCGGTGCACAAATGCTGCGCAGCTTGCGCCATTCGACGGCCAACACCGCGGTTCCTGGTGTGTCCGCTGTGCCGTGCATGTGATCATTGCTTGTACAGCCCTCTCGCAGTGTCCGGAGCAAGTATGGTGGGTCTGACACACCGGTGTCAACGTGTTCTTTTTTCCATTTCCAGGAGTGTTTATACTCCCTGACAAAAAACGTTGCTCACCCACAAGACAATGTTGGATGTCATTGCAATATCGGCAGGTATATAAATAAATAGAGGTGCATTTGTCTGTGACAGTTAGAAAGGCTATAAGTTCCTGGTACGTTTAGTGTTGTTACCAGGCTCGGTAAGGTGTGTAAGGGTCGTGGAGAGCGTCAGACCTTGAGTGCTCACTGTGAAGGACACGGAGATGCCGCGCACTCGTGTAAAACAGAGTTATCAGCAAGTGACAGAATTAGTGGGTCTCAATTTGGTCGGCTGGTCGACTCGTGCCGTATCCAGATCTGTGAGGCCTTTGTACTTGAGAGTGATCCGATGTTGGGCTGTGTGGCATGTGAGGGCAGGAATACTCGTAGTCGAGGTTCCAATAGACCACTGGAAGGGAGGCTGGCATATTGGGCACCAAGCACATCGTAGACCTTTCATGACTGTGCATGCCGTTCAGTAACAACCAACGGACCGCGTGCAATACATTGCGCCATACCACACAATTGGTCAGATACCTGCAACAGCCAGACTATGGAACTTCGCTTCCATACCTAGATTGCCGCTAACAAAGCAACACAAACGACTTGTTGGACTGGCGCTGTGATCGAGAAGCATGGACTACTGATGAATGATGACGCATTGTATTCAGGGGTGAATCGCGATCCAGCACTATTCCAGATGGACATTGTCGGTGAGTATGGCGGCGACCTTGGGATAGGCCTCACTCTTTCACTGTTTAGGAGAGGCACAGAGGTTAATTCTGGCGTCATGGTGCGGGAAGCTGTATGGTACGCCTTCAGATCACGGCCTCTTGTGACTCAGGGGAATCTGACAGCAAATCAGTTTGTGTCAAATACCCTACATAACAGGCGACATTATCGTGGAACCTTTTTGCAACAGAAGAGTGTTTATCTACACATGGCACGCAGCTATTTGGATTTTCTGATTGATGTTGTAGTACTTCTGTGGCAGCCAGGTCCCGGGAATCTATCCGCATTAGATCATGTGTGGAGCCACCTCAGACGTCAATAGCTTCCCAGTACTAGTACTCGGTATATTATAACTGAGCACTATAAAAGAGCATCCACAGCGTCCAAAGTTCTGAGATAATGTTGTACATATCTGTAGTACACTCACGTTCAGAAAAACAAAACACCTTGAACTACTAGAGAGAGGACATTCATGTTCACAGGACATGTACATTAGTATGTTCTACAGAAATATCGGCCAGCGGGTTCAAAGTCAATATCTACATCGCGCTCCAACACCGCCCACCGGTAAGATGTGTCTGCGGCTCTAATTTTCACTACAAACCGAAGGTAATGGGTTAGTGTGAGTTGAACAGACGTGCAGCAAGCCTCGCAGACGTATGCGATAACCGTTCCGTCAAATCAGTGAGTTTTTAAACAGTGCGCAGTATTGCCAAGAGAGACTGTGATGCTTCCATTCGGGAAACTGCTGCTCTTGTAGGACGGCGAGTATTTGCAGTGCAGCTGGTATGTGTGTAGACAGGTGCACGGAGTGGAACATGACGAGATGGACCACGTCGCATCATCCAGACCACCCGTAGTAGATCGACAACTCATGTTAAAGACGCTGCAGGACAGATCTGCATCCTCTACGGCTCTTGCACAACTGTGGAGTAGTGTAACAAATTGTACACCATCACGGGTGACAGTCCATCACCGGTTATTACGAAACGGGTTACGTGTAGATCGTCCACTTCTTTGTTTGAAAATGGTGGCCGCATTTTGGTTCGCCGCAGACAGTGGGAGCGGCATCACAGTGACTAAAGCCCCAGAAGACAACAGCGCCAATTCGAGGCCTTATGGTGTGGCGTGCTATTGGGCACAACCACAAAACACAGTTGGTGCGTGTCCAGGGCATTGTGACCAGTGTGACCTACGTGAATGGCATCCTGCGCCCCTTAGCCATACCCTTTTTGAACCTGACTCTAGACACCATTTTTCAGCAAGACAATGCACGACCACGTGTTACTGCAAGAACACGTGCTTTCTTGGTGTCACAGGATGTCAGCTTCTTGAGCTTGCCCACCATATCGCCAGACTTTGCACCAATCGAGAATGTGGGATATGGAGAAACGACGGATGCACTCTGTTACCCAGTGCCGACCACCACAAATGAATTTTGGAAGCAAGTGAATGCAGCATGGGTGCCTAAACCACAGGACGCCATTCGCACCTTATACGTGTCGATGCCATTACGCATGAAGTAAGTTATCACGGCCTACCATTGGCCTACTGGGCTACACGACGGTGCCAAACCGAGATGATTGAAATGCTAATAATTTCTGCAGAATATGCTAATGTACATGTACTGTGAATATGAATGTCCTATCTTTAGTCGTTCTCGTTCAAATGGCTCCAAGCACTTTGGGTCTTAACATCTGAGGTCAGAAGTTCGCTACACTTAGAACTACTTAAGCCTAGCTAACTTAAGGACATGACGCACATCCTTGCCCGAGGCAGAATTCGAACCTGCGACCGTAGTTGTCGCGCGGTTCCAGACGGAAGCGCCTAGAACCGCTCGGCCACAGCGTCCGGCCAGTTGTTCTGGTGTTCCTTTATCTGAATGTGAGTGTATAAGTAAAATCTGTGTATCTTTGCGTTATGAATTTGTTTTAAGAAAAATTACTGGGACCGGATTAGCTTCATTTACCTTTATCTTTCCGGTGATCCACTTGTTCGCACTGAAAGCTGAAGGTGATCTTGTTTAATCTCTGTGTAACTTAATTACATCTGTTTCAAAGCTTTTACGCAATATTATTATTCCCAGTTCTAACCTGATTTTAAATGTTTTTTACAAATGTCCAGCTGTGAATGACGGGGTTGGGAGTTGCTAATACGTTCATGCTATTGACTGGCTGCCGCAGCTGCAGCCGTGAATGCATATAGCGTAGTCTATAAAAGAACCAGCATTTACTCACGATTAATTTAGCAATTTTGGATAAGTTTTAGAGAATCATTGAAACGAACCGCTAATACTAGCATTCAAAAGCTGATACGGTCTTGCATCACCCTGTTAGCAACGAACCCACAATTACTGGTTACTCCGATTCCCGTCTGTGCCACCGTCGTTGAAATAATTCCACTTCCTCTTTTTCGTAGCCAATGAAAATAAATAACATTCAATAGTTTACTAAACAGAACGAAGAGCTATGATACCAAGGTTTACTTACAACAGTTGTGAGCTAGCTTGTCTCAGAAGAGCATACAACGTATTCGTGTTAGCCCTCCCTACCGAATCAGTGCACATATTCAGGCCAGACGAGGTACAACCTCATACTGAGAGGTGGGTTCATGCTACCAAGTTTTTTAATTAAATTCGACTCGGTTTTGCAATCGCTGCAACTAGATCAAATTGTCATAAGCAGTTAAAGATTAATTCCGTTTTCTCGTCCTTTCCTTGGTAATATACTTTTATTGTCCGGAAGTGTAACTGAAATGACGAATGCCATGTAATGTGATATGCACATACACAGATAGCGGTAGTATTGTCCTTTTATATCAAAAAGGTATAAAAGGACTGTGCACTGGTGGAGCTGTTATTTGTACTCGGACGATACATGGAGAAAGGTTTACGACGTGATTACGGCCGCTCGACGGGAAATAATAGACTTTGAAGTAGGGACGATAGCTGGAGCTAGATGCTTGGCACATTCCGTTTGAGAAATCGCTGGAAATTCAAAAATCCGACACCAGTGTCAAGAGTGTGCTGAGAATATAAAATTTTAGGCATTACATCTCACCGGAGACAAAGCAGTGGCCACCGGCCTTCACTTAATGACAGAGAGCAGCGGCGTTTGCGAGGAGTAGTCAGTGCTGACAGACAAGGAAGACTGCGTAAAATAACCGCAGAAATCAATGTGAGACGTACGACTAACGTATCCGTTAAGAGACTGCAGCGAAATGTGGCGTTAATGGGCTATGGCAACAGACAATCGGCGCGAATGCCTTTGCTAACAGCTCGACATCGCGTGCAGTGCCTCTCTTGGGTTCGTGGCCATGTCGGTTGGACCCTAGAGGACTGGATGGTCTGGCCAGATGAATCCCGATTCCAGTTGGTACCAGCTAGTGGTAGGATTCGAGTGTGTCGCAGACCCCCACGAAGCCGTGGATCCAAGTTGTCAACAAGATAATGTGCAAGTGGGTGGTGGCTTCACAATAGTGTGGGCTGTGTTTACATGATCTGAACCCGGTCCTCTGTCCCACTGAACCGATCATTGATTGGTGATCGTTGTGTTCGGCTACTTGGAGAACATTTGCAGCCCTTCATGGAGCTCGTGATCCCAAAGCAAAATGGTATTTTTGTGGATGACGATGCGCCATTCCACAGGGCCACAGTTGATCGCGGTTGTTTTGAGGAACGTTCCGGACATATCGAGCGAATGATCTGACATGAATCGCATCGAACATTTATGGAACATAATCGAGAGGTAAGGGTCGTGCACGAAATCCTCCACCGGAAACGATGTCGCAATTACGGCCGACTATACAGGCAGCATGGCTCAGTATTTCTGCAGGGGACCTCCAACGACTTGTTGAGTCCACGCTACGTCGAACTGCTGAGCTATGCCGGGCAAAAGCAAGTCCCACACGATGTTGAGAGGTATCTCATGGCTTTTGTCACGTCAGTGAGTACGTATTTCGCACTGTTATTCTTCCAGATTGTTGAAGTGTAAATGTAAAATGGATTCAGTATTTTTGAAACACAAGGCATCGGAGAAGCAAATGGCCAGCAGCAACCGCAGAAATGTCCGCCCCTGGTAGCTGCGTGGTCAGCGCGACGGAACGTCATACCTGATGGCCCGGGTTCGATTCCCGGCTAGCTCGGAGATTTTCTCCGTTCAGGGACTGGGCGTTGTGTTGTCCTTATCATCATCATTTCATACCCACCGATACGCAAGTCAACGAATTGACGTCAACTTGAAAGACTTGCATCAGGTGAACAGCGTACATCTTGCGAAGCTTGTCTCCTCGAGTTGGACTGTGACGTCTCTCTAGTGCTCTGTTGCAGAACCGCTGTTGCAAGCACTTGAACCACCCCTGAGGTGCGCGCCGCCCACACCGGAGGGCCGCCCCATTACCGTTAACCTCTGCTGACGACGCATCGCCGCGGGGGTGAGAGATCGGCGGCCAGGTCCCGTGGGGCACCGCGATCCGCGAGGTGAGGCGTCGCCTGCAGATGCTCTCGGTGGGGCAACTTGTCTGGCCAGCACCTGACAGCGGCTCGTTTCTCCTAGACAGTTCGGTCCGCACAAAAAGGCAGTAGCTCTTAACTTTTCACGGCGCCAATTAGATTAGTTAGCAGGTGGTGGATTCTGCTGGTTCCGCTTCTAGACTTTCTGGGTGGAGACGTCTCATTGGATTAGCACTCTAACAAGTACGACAGGAAACTCATTTCTCTGTCAGGTCGCTGGTCAGCAAAAAACAGTATTCACTTGCTAGTTCACCAAGTCACTATTTTATATTATTGTAAGGGACAACTAGCAAGTACGTGATTGTATAATTTTTAATGTTAATCCCTATGTAACCTAGATCCTATAGAACGCTGAAAATTACTTTTCTTGGTTTTGTTATTATCTGAAATAACTGTGCCAGTGAATTTTAGTATAACTTTTTATTTATTTAGATATATGTAAATAGTTCAGAATGTGAAGCAATATCTACAGTACGAAGTATTTAGTGGAGGCATTTTAACCAGTAATTATAGATGAGAAGTGTGCTGCAAGGCCGGCCTTTTTGGCCGAGCGGTTCTAGGCGCTTCAGTCTGGAACCGCGCGACTGCTACGGTCGCAGGTTCGAATCCTGCCTCGGGCGTGGCAGTGTGTGATGTTCTTAGGTTAGTTAGGTTTAAGTTCTAAGTTCTAGGGGACTGATGACCCCAGCTGTTAAGTCCCATAGTGCTCAGAGCCATTTTTTGTGCTACAAGTCAATTGGCGTGGTGCATACCTTTGTCAGTAGCCTTCGTGTTTCGATGCCATCGTTGTCATCTCAGTGTCAAAACTGTTTATGACGATATTCTGTCCACTCACGTTTATGTGTCAAATGGTTTAAAGAGCCCTGAGCACTATGGGACTTACCTTCTGAGGTCACCAGTCACCTAGAACTTAGAACTAATTAAAGCTAACTAACCTAAGGACATCACACACATCCATGCCCGAGGCAGGATTCGAACCTGCGACCGTAGCGGTCGCGCGGTTTCAGACTGTTGCGCCAGAACCGCTCGGCCACCAGCGGCCGGCCGTAGTTCCCCAGATACAGAATGAACGGGTTCTGCCTATGGCTGGAGTTTCTGTATAGTCTTGTGACGAGTTTGTGGATTACCTCCGTGAGAGACTCAAGTCGGTATTCCCGGTGAAGATCCGCCGTGCATGTGCATCGTGGAGCATTGCTCATGACTTTGAGTACTGAAGACGACGCAGGTGTGTGGGCGCAGCGTATTCCCAGGCAAGGGCTGCGTACGTCATCAGGGATCGAATAAGTGTCATGTACATGGACCTTGACACCTTTCTGTTCAGTATGCTACGCCTGTTGAGCATAGGGTAGAGTTGTTTGAGCCTCGCACTTGCTCTGTTGATCATGTGTTGTATGTGGTGTCCCCCCCCCCCCCCCCCCCCCCTTCGAGTGATTACATGCAGAGTTATTGGTCTGCAGTATCGGTGTTTGCGCAGTTGCTTCGGTCTTATATTGAACAGAACGGCTTCGCGTTTGTCGACGTTTACTCTAACACGCCATTTCTCTAACCAAGGCTCAGCCACTCTGAGTGTGGTCTGTAATCGTGACATATTGTGTCATGGTTTCCAATCTTGCGCGATGATGGCTGTGTCGTCTGCGTCCATCGTTGTGTTGTGTGGGTTTGGGAGATCGTTTATGTAGAGGTTAATCAGTAGGGGCCCCTGCAGTACTCCCGCGTGTATACCGTGTCGTGCTGATTGTTTTCCCTGCACGTTAGTGTTGAAACTCCCGTGTGTGAGGTATGAGTGCATGAGACGCACTAGGCCGTCGGGGAAATCCGCGTCGCTGAGTTTGCGAATGAGGCCGTTGTGCCATAGACGGTCGAAAGCCTTTTCGATGTCAAGGAACACCGCCCCTGTTGCTTTGTTTGTGTTGAATCCATGTGTTGCATGTTCAACGACCCGTAAGAGTTGTTGTGTTGTGGAGTGGTGATTTCTGAAGCCGAATTGCATGTAGTGGTGGACGTGGTCCTAAAGGGTAGATGCATACTTGCGTTCATCAATTCTGCCTTCCAGAATAACATCACCTAAGGATGCTACAAAAAACTCACCAGTCAATAATGCACCCTACTTGTTTCATTCGTTTCTCGCAATACGCAGCAAGAGTCATCTCTCCGACGGAGTATAAAATGTGATTGATCGGAAAATACAGCCTCTGGCCTGTCAGTGGAGTACTGGCATGCAGATTCCAGCGTTTGTCCCCGATGAACGGCAGTCAGCAGGGGTGCATAAACCAGGCGCCTGCTGTGGAGGCCCATATGCCGCAACGTTGGCTGAGCGGTCGTTGAGAGGCATTGTTGGTAGCCCCTTGGTTCATCTGAGTGGTCACCTCCTCAACATTTGCGCTTGTGGTAGCTCGAACGCATCTCCGTAGCCGTCCTTCATTCCTGTCATCTATGGCTCGTGGTGCACTCAGACGCCTTGGCTCCCATTTCACATTGCTCCATTTTGCCACGCACGGTGTAGTTTAACCACGACGGCACAGTTTACAAAATGAACCGTTTCGGAAAAGCTTCCACCCTTGTCCCCAAGGCCCATGATGGTGCCCTTTGGACGTCAGATAAATCAATGAGTTTTCGCTTTACGACAACGGCTGCAATGTTTCCAGCGTTTCCCGACTGCTTTATGTAACCTTCACTGCTAGTGCTCAAATGTTCAAATGTGTGTAAGTTCCTAAGGGACAAAACTGCTGAGGTCATCGGTCCCTAGACTTACTCACTAATTAAACTAACTTAACGCTAAGGACAACACATACACCCATGCCCGTGGGAGGACTCGAAACTCCGGCGGGAAGGGCCGCACAATCCGTGACAAGGCGCCTATAACCGCTCGGCCACACTGCGCGGCTGATAGCGCTGTCACCTGCCATTTGAGAGTGGTTATTGCACACTGACGTGGAATGTATTCACTAGACACATTAATGTGACTTGGCCATGTATTTGTAACAGTTCTCTTCTGACGATTTAAATAAGAAAACACTGCACCAGTTACATTTTTCCATGAGTAGAACAACACATTTAAGAAACTGATCTTCATTTTCAAGTGCTGTTTACGTTAGTGTTGTATAACATCTTGTTCCACTTCCCTTGCCCTGCCCTCGTTGTTTTACCGTATTATTTCAAGGTACTGTGCCCCTTTCAGTGTGCAGAAAAGAACTTTTGAGCATGTTGCAGTTCCACGTAAAGCAGTAAGTGTGGGTGCTGCTTTACATGAGTTAATTTCTGCATAATGAAAGAGACACAATACTGTATAACCAGGGAAAGATGAAAGCAGGGCAAGGTAAGCTGAACAACACACACGTAGACGTCACATACAATGCTAATTTAAGCCCCACAGCACCTGAAAATGTCCATAAATTGCTGAAACCCGTTTTATATTCATATAAAAACATAACAGATGAAATGTTTTATTATTTAAATCGTTATTTACATAGCTTCAGCCTTTGGAAAAACATCGTTTATGGCGAATGATATTAATTTCCATCCTGCTTCTGTGGTGTGTACATTGTCGTGAGAGCAAATCCATCCCACGTTCGACGAGCTCCGAGCATTTGGTAATCGATCAAACAATGTAAACTCTCTCCAATTATTGTATTTTATTCATCGTTCTAGAATGACACAAACATTACCATGGCCTGTTAGTCTTCAAGAAAGTCATGGTCGTATATTCCTTGAAGCACTATGAGCCGTCATCTACCCTGCTTTTACTAGCATCAGATGATGTCGCTCAGGTGTTGGAGCCACTCTTGGTGCTATTTATCTAATCCGAGCCTTACAGCTGCAATGAAAGAATTCAGTTACACGACGATCAATGTGTTCGTCTTAGGCAATAAGCTTCATTTGTGGTTCTCCATTTCATTGTTAGTGAAATTGTTACCTTATAAAGTTCGTCAATCTCTGATACTTAAAATTTAAAAACTGTGCACAGAATTCGTAAAAGAAGACACTTTGACACCCTTGAGTAATTAGAAATTTTTGCTGCAAACAAAGAGACCTGTATAAATCATTAAATGATGGCAATTAGTTCGCAAAGGGGTGCATAATTATCTTCAAAGTGTTAAGGGCATTTTATTCTCACATATCATTCCACTTGTCATCCGGAGCTGTATGTAGCCACCGCGAGTGCACGAGGTGTCAAATTCGTTGCTGTCTGTCCGTGCGGTCTAAGCGAGGGCGGGCTGCTGTCAACAGGGAAACGAATGCACGCACGGCGACTTTGACGCCAGACATCGCTATCCTCTGCTAGTCAAATAGTTGAAATGGCTCTGAGCACTATGGGACTAAACATCTATGGTCATCAGTCCCCTAGAACTTAGAACTACTTAAACCTAACTAACCTAAGGACTGCACACAACACCCAGTCATTACGAGGCAGAGAAAATCCCTGACCCCGCCGGGAATCGAACCCGGGAACCCGGGCGTGGGAAGCGAGAACGCTACCGCACTCTGCTAGTCTACCGCACTCTGCTAGTCAACAGCGAAATCATCTGCATCATAAGGCACCCTCAATATGTTAAGTGTTCCCTTTTACTGATATTGTTTATGTTCAAATAAGTTTCGAGCATGCAGCTGGTCGTCGTTAAATCGTCCCACGATACTTCAACTGGAAATCAGCCAATCATCTTCTAGTGAGCCATCGAATATTTAATGAGTAGACAAGAAATCACAAGTAAAAACTGTAGATTTGGCACAGGGGGTTGGACATATGAAAGCACAATATGAAACTATATTTTCGATAAGACCAATGACTGCCAAAAGCGTTACTGACTTGAAGAAAGAGCCACTGTAAAGCAAGAAAAAACACCAATACCTTCGCCAAAGTGCATCTAGCTGGCTGTGAATGTTAAATCTGTGGAATGAAACCCTGACGCAAATTGACTACCTTCGTGTCCCCTCGTCTCTGTGGCTATAATGAAGGCACATGCTTACCACCCTTAAGAGGCATGGTTGTGGAAGGCAACTGCAATAGACGCTGGAAATCATAGTCCAACTTGGTTTCTGTACCTCGCTCTAGGTCAGAGACATCCCTCGCCACAGATCCCTTCGACGACGAGGAGCAAGCATCTTTTCTCTGTGAGAAGTGTGGTTAAGAAGGCTCCCTACGGTGAAATGTGTTCTGACTTCACGGTACGAAACGTAGCTGGTTCTGCCAGCATCTGAATCTAGCTAACCAGGTCCAGGAGACCTTGCGAGTTTCGACCAAACCAGATTAGTTTCCTACTCTCGGGGATGCTGTAGTGGTTTACCAATAAGATATGGTGTTGGGAAGAACGTAAAAAAATCTCTCCCACAACATGACAGACTTCTAGCCACATCCAACCAAAAGCCTTGCACGTTTGCGCGCTTAGGAAGTAGATCCTGCTACAGCGATAATTATTATGAGCCAATCACAGAACCTGTTACTAGGATTTGATCAAACATTACCGCACACCACCGGAGCGCTGAGCGGCTAGTCCCATACTCTGAGGCCCCGTGTTTTCATCTGGCCTTCAGAGCTTATCTAACTAAAAAGAATTCCCTCTATCGTCGCACACTGTGCATTTTTCTGGTGTGCATCCTGTCCTCTCCTACACTCCTGCTGTTTTAGGACATTGCAGTCTGCCCTGTCTCATTTCCATAAGTGCTCAGAGATGGCTTTCAGCCCCAAACGAATTTAGAACACTCCTCTCCTCCTAAGTTAAACTCCCTGCCATGAGCCAGCTACAAGGCCCCCAAGATTGTAGAAATTACAGATCTCCCTGTCTGTATAAAGAGGAAGGGAGAAGCAGAAGTAATTAACATTGCAATCACTGGCAGTAGTGAATATTATTTACAGTTCATAAGCAGCATTAAAGAACTGGCTACACTCAGTATCAGGATCTGCGTAGTACATTATAAAACTAGGGTAAGTGAGAACTTGGGCATAAACTGCCAAGCCAGAAATGTTACCAACAGCATGTGTTCTATGGTATCACATCACTTTGCTATATTTTAATTTTCATGTAAATGCACGATTTCTGTCTTCATTTGGTTTATCTTGTAGATCCAAGGGTGGCTCAAGCGCATCGAACTGGTCAGTTAGTTTGAAATTACAATGATTATAATGGACAAATAATTTTTCGAAACTTAAAAAAATCTCAGTTTTCTAAATATAGCACTTCTGCCTCTCTCAGAGCAAATCTGAGACCCAGAGCACTTCACTAAAAAACACACACAAATCACACTCTTCTTTAAGATCCTACTAGCTGCTTCCAACATTCGGTGATCTCAGCAAACAAATATTTCACTGTCAAACTTCGAAAATATCAAGATGAAAAGGCACTCCAAGAGAAGCCTTTTCAACTTCTGAGGAAATAATACAGTTTAATCGCATGTTAATTAACCTCACCAACCCAGTTTCCTTTAATGGCACCTTCTCCAATAAGTAATAGTTCTTTGTCATGATGATAAATTATAATAATTATTTGGGATAAATCAATGCTCACTTTCAAAGTCTTAGTTGTTGATCAGCTGTTGCCGCAGAAAACTTGTCGCTTTAAAATCATGTCTTCCTGCAATGAAACAATTGAAGGATATCTTTGGAATGTAGAACTAGTGATAACATTTCACTCACTGCCTTTTGCGCTCACTGCCTTCTCTCTACATATGTTCTTCCGTTTTCCAGGAGCTCACAAATGGCTCACAAATTTCTCTACAGTAATCAGAGAAAGAGGTTATAGTGATCGTTGTAGTGGGCTTGTTGCAACTAATTCGTACCTCTGTCTCAACCAGTGCTGCCAGCTGTCAAGGATCTTCTTTCGCTGATTCTATTACAGGAAGTAAAGATATAAGGTCTCTTGGCTAAGCGGTTGTGAGGCTGCAGACTCTAATGATCCCTCTCTCTTCCCTGGCGTTCTGACTTGTTTAGTCCTATCTGCAGCTAATCTATCTACTCAGTACTGCTGTACACCAACTATACGTAAACTAATTTGGCGATTAATGGCTTCCATAATGTTTCTCACATCACGGAGCCCGTCGGGGCAGTGGCAGACTGCATATCATAATACATAGCCTCTAGCTACTTACAGGGTGTTTCAAAAACTACCGGTATATTTGAAACGGCAATAAAAACTAAACGAGCAGCGATAGAAATACACCGTTTGTTGCAATATGCTTGGGACAACAGTACATTTTCAGGCGGACAAACTTTCGAAATTACAGTAGTTACAATTTTCAACAACAGATGGCGCTGCAAGTGATGTGAAAGATATAGAAGACAACGCAGTCTGTGGGTGCGCCATTCTGTACGTCGTCCTTCTGCCGTAAGCGTGTACTGTTCACAACGTGCAAGTGTGCTATGGACAACATGGTTTATTCCTTAGAACAGAGGATTTTTCTGGTGTTGGAATTCCACTGCCTAGAACACAGTGTTGTTGCAACAACACGAAGTTTTCAACGGAGGTTTAATGTAACCAAAGGACCGAAAAGCGATACAATAAAGGATCTGTTTGAAAAATTTCAACGGACTGGGAACGTGACGGATGAACGTGCTGGAAAGGTAGGGCGACCGTGTACGGCAACCACAGAGGGCAACGCGCAGCTAGTGCAGCAGGTGATCCAACAGCAGCCTCGGGTTTCCGTTCGCCGTGTTGCAGTTGCGGTCCAAATGACGCCAACGTCCACATATCGTCTCATGCACCAGAGTTTACACTTCTATGCATACAAAATTCAAACGCGGCAACCCCTCAGCGCCGCTACCATTGCTGCACGAGAGACATTCGCTAACGATATAGTGCACAGGATTGATGATGGCGATATGCATGTGGGCAGCATTTGGTCTACTGACGAAGCTTATTTTTACCTGGACAGCTTCGTCAATAAACAGAACTGGCGCATATGGGGAACCGAAAAGCCCCATGTTGCAGTCCCATCGTCCCTGCATCCTCAAAAAGTACTGGTCTGGACCGCCATTTCTTCCAAAGGAATCATTGGCCCATTTTTCAGATCTGAAACGATTACTGCATCACGCTATCTGGACATTCTTCGCAAATTTGTGGCAGTACAAACTGCCTTAGACGACACTGCGAACACCTCGTGGTTTGTGCAAGATGGTGCCCGGCCACATCGCACAGCCGACGTCTTTAATTTCCTCAATGAATATTTCAATGATGGTGTGATTGCTTTGGGCTATCCGAAACATACAGGAGGCGGCGTGAATTGGCCTCCCTATTCGCCAGACATGAACCCCTGTGACATCTTTCTGTGGGGACACTTGAAAGACCAGGTGTACCGCCAGAATCCAGAAACAATTGAACAGCTGAAGCAGTACATCTCATCTGCATGTGAAGCCATTCCGCCAGACACGTTGTCAAAGGTTTCGGGTAATTTCATTCAGAGACTACGCCATATTATTGATAAGCATGGTGGATATGTGGAAAATATCGTACTATAGAGTTTTCCAGGCCACAGCGCCATCTGTTGTTGACAATTGTAACTACTGTAATTTCGAAAGTTTGTCTGCCTGAAAATGTACTGTTGTCCCAAGCATATTGCAACAAACGGTGTATTTCTATCGCTGCTCGTTTAGTTTGTATTGCGTTTTCAAATATACCGGTCATTTTTGAAACACCTGTAGAAACCGTGGTAGGGGAGGGGAGAACGATGATGGTAGAGACTCCCTTTGTGACAGGATAGCGTGGTGCAAGAGATCTAATTCTACAATTTAAGCCTCCACATGGACACATATTTCACAGAATCTGTAAAATATAACTACCTAGTATGCAAACTAGCGAATTAAAACGTCGTGTCAGTACGACCAGTAATTCGACTAGTCAACCGCTTATTGTTAGAAACACAGTGGCCAACTGGATTATGCTGAAATTGCAACAAAAGGAGCGACTTCATTTTCGCCTGATTTGTAAAGCTGTTTTTTCTTTCTCTTGTTTCCCATGATAAAATTCGCCTGATTATGAAAAACACAGCGGGGTATACACAACTTAATCTCTCTAACAGGCTAATGGATTTATAATTGTGACAGATCAACAGTACTTTACCAAACAAACAACTAAAAAGTAAATATATTACGAAACACTGGTGCACAGTAAAAAATTAATTGTGTGGGTTTTTTATTTATGCTATCAGAAATTCGAATAGTTCTTATTTCAACAGCTACTGAAGGCCGCATCAAAATGATTACACTATTTGACTGAAAAAAAATGTTTAGTTACTTATATATTGCAAGAGGTAATAAAATTTTGCATGCCATATATCTGGCAAAAAACTTTCCGCTTTGAATGGTATGATTTGCCAGAAATTCATTGCTATATCTCCAATCCGTTATGTGAGATTAGGGATGTTACAAATACATATCTTACCCGGTGTCGTTTGCTAGTGTGATCACAAGTTATTACAGTAAACAGTTCATTTTCTCGAGACTGGAGTTATATATAGAACTCATCTAAAGTTAAAAAAAATTCACTATGTTATCTACATATTGTACTGAGCAATGAATAACCAAACATCCCTCAAATGCAAAATCGTAATAACTCCTATTTTAAATTACAAATAATTCATGATCAGCATAATACTATTTAATACATAAATATCAGAATAAAATGATCATAAGCAAAACGATAGGTTGTTCATCATGAAGCTAATTAACGAGGCATTGAAATGTGAGAGAATCTTTTATTTATCTATTTGTTTCACGAAAATAGTATGAGTAAGATTGCAGTGTAGCTGGTCTGTGCACACCTCCAATCCCACAGTGTCGACGAGATGGGAACAGGTGCGTCATCCATAAGAGTCTAAGCACCTGACTCAGTAGGTAACAACAAATAGGCTGCCAACTGTTCAGAACAGAGGGTTGGAGTCGCCCGGTGCTGAGAATGAGAATACGTTTCTGCGCGGGGGCAAAGTTATCTTGTACGAGTTGTACAGCAGAAGCTTTCCAATCGTCTCACTTTGCTCTTCCTACCTTCCTAATGCTACCATGCAGCCTGGAACATCGTCAGATGATTGCTGATCCCAAACTAACAGAGAGGTGAAGTTATTATCCAAGGTGTAAAAAAAGCACTCCGTCTTCAGGTTACGAGTGGCCTACCGGGACCATCCGACCGCCGTGTAATCCTCAGTGGAAGATGCGGATAGGAGGGGCGTGGGGTTAGCACACCGCTGTCCCGGTCGTTGTGATGGTATTCTTGACCGAAGCCGCTACTATTCGGTCGAGTATCTCCTCAACTGGCATCACGAAGTTGAGTGCACCCCGAAAATTGGCGACAGCGCGGCGACCTTGATGGTCACCCATCCAAGTGCCGACCACGCCCGACAGCGCTTAACTTCGGTGATCTCACGGGAACCGGTGTATCCACTGCGGCAAGGCCGTTGCCTATCCAAGGTGAAAGCTGGATATAATTATTACACAGATAGCACAAACTTACATTATTCTAAACACAGACTTCTCGAAACACCCTCTTTCATTGACAGTTTAATTAATTACAACAAGGCGAAAAATCAGGAGTGTAAAACCTTTAGCAACCAACGAAAACTTAGTGCTTTGTATTTCTTTTGGCTACATTAAACTTAACACTGATGAAAGAGAATCTTCCTTTAACAGTTCCAAACCACCACAGAGCCCAAATACGAAGAATATGCTAACAAAACAAAGAAAACATCCATAATTTGGCGATAAATAAAAGAAGAAATTAAAAATATTGCAGTCTATTAAAACTCTCAATAACGAAAGCAAACCACTCGTTTGTTGTCAGGTATCCGAAATAAACATTCCAAAACCGAACTGACGGAATGCGGATATTGATGGCTTCAATTATCGGTTATATCTGATTGTCTGTACATGAAATGCAAAGGGGCCTCTAAACTGGTGGTCTAAGTTAACTAACTCCAGAAAACGTACGGCTGTTTTGCGATTTTTCTTTGATAAATATTTCATCAGCCGCTGTCCCGGATGCTGTGCCGTTTCCACGATGGATCAACAGAGACGTGAATGTAATACGTATTCTCACTGAAAGCCAACATACTATTGCGTTAAACACGAATAAATAATTAATAAGAGATAAAAAGACCAAGAATATAATGTGAAATAAGAAAAATAAATGAATATAAATTAATATCAACGTGTAAAGGTCACAAATCTTACTAATAAAGTAATTACTCTAACATCTCGGAACTATGAAACACTATTGGTTCTAAACTTGAATACTCTGATGTGTTGCGTCCACTCACGACTTGCTTTGCCGTAGTAACCTTTTACGTCAGAGTAGTAATTGCATCCATCGTCCTCAATTGTTTACAGTATATATTCCAGTCTCTGTCTTGCTCTACAGTGTTTGCCCTCTACATCTCTCTCTAGTACAAGTGGAGATATTCAGTGTCGTTTCTGTCCCGCATTGTAGTCAGTATTCTCCACATATTCCTCTCACCGATTCTGTGGGCAATTTCCTGGAGTCTTTTCTTTTTTGCTTACTTAAACTTCAGCATCATTTTACAACACCGCATCTGAAATGTTTGGATAGTTTTCTTTACCTGTTTTTCCACTGACCGTCATTAACTTCCAACCAGTGTCGTGCTGTAAGTGCTGAGAAAGACCTTACACAAATTAAGGTATCTGTAAACCTTCTGTATCGAGGTATACACACCTTGCCTGTGCTAGCCGTTTACACAATCCTTGCTTCGTACGTCACGCGTTATTTTGCTACCTATATAGTAGAATTCCTGCTCTTCGTCTAATAGGTGGTCCCTAATTTTTATGTTCAGTTTATCTATTTGTATTCAGTGTAAACATGTAACACGCTGTCTCAGAATAATTTAGTCAACTTTTTCCTTCCGTTCCCGCAGTTCTATGTTTCATAATTGTGTAATTCAACGGACAAGTCTTATGCTTCCAGAAAATTATCTTTATTTCGAAGCTGTGCATTTAGAATTGGAAATTTTAGGTTTTTAATTAAAAACGCCGTCTCTTCGCCAGTGTTGCTTCTTACTTTTTTCCCTCAATTTCTGCATCTCTCTCTCTTCAGAAAGCTGATCGCCTGTCGGTATACTCTAACTTTCGAACTCCCTGCTTCTTCGCAGACCATCGCCTCCGTATTATATGATTTTATTTTTATATTTTCTTCTCCGACAATTTATCACAATAATTAATGTTTCAAAATCTCCTCAACTTTAAATTAAAACGCGAAGCGCTATTACATCTGCCCCAAAGAAATCTCCGGTTTTTCTAAGAGATTTTCGTATATGTTACATAAAAAGTAACACATCATTGCAGGACTTCAGAATCGGGACTGTCAGAGCCGGTTTAAGGACAAAGAGGCAAGCTGAGAGGGAAGCAGACGCGACAAAACTGTTACACTATCCAGCCACATTAATGGTACCACTGCTTATGTTCGACGTCAACCTTCAACAACCACTCACAGACGGCCGGTGGCAGCACTAGCAGTGAAGGGTAGGTAAAGCGTGTCAGGGGATGCGGGAAAAAGGGCAGCTGTTGCCGTAATACGGAAATGGAACGCTTTACTGACGTTAAAAAGGGCATGATCATTAGCTCTCCGGCCAAGAGTAGAATTATTTCAGAAACTACTATGTTTGTAAACTGTTAACGCGCCACCGTGGTGAAAGTACACCTTGCAAGGCAAATTGACACTATCCAAAACCACTGTTGAGGCAACATAGATGACAGAAGTGAACGACGAGTGTGAAGGTGTGTACAGGCGAAAAGGCACCTGTTGAGCACTGACTGTCCAGATGGAGCGAGGGGCTACCAATAGTGTCTTCACAACGACTGTTCCAGTGAACGTTGCTGATTACGGGCCTACGCTGCAGGTGCATGGTTCATGCACCCATTCTGACGGCTGTTCGTCGCCGACGAAGGTTGGAACTTGCATCCACTACGACACCTGGACGTCCACACAGTGGCGATATGTGGCCTTCTCTGATGATCACATTTTATGCGTGTACGGCGCGAAACGGCTGAAAGCAGACACTCTGCAACAATCGTTGGAAGGATCCCCACCTCAGGAGGGAGCGTTGGTCTGGGGAACGTTTTAATGGCACTCCGCGGACGATTTCGTCATTCTGGAAGGGACAATGGACCAACAAAATTGTACAATTATCCTTGGAGACCATATGACAGATTATCTTCTAAGAGTATTGTGACGAAAAATAAGAGAGTGACGACTGAAAAAATTACTACAGAACTGCATGTCGCACACTTGGCCCTCCTCAGTACCAAAATACCTTATTGATCATACGTGGAATACTTTCGAGGCAAGGGGGTGTGATCGCAATTCACCTCCATCGTCGTTACCTGAATGTGCCTCTATTTTGCAGGAAGAATGGCATAGGAATCCTTTGAAAGCAATTCACCACCTGTATTTATCTTTCAGAGTCGACTGTAAACTGCTCTCAATACCAATGGTTTACCTATACAATACCAGCCGTAGTAATGTGTAGATTCATTCGTAGTCGACTGGAAGCTGTTTTGAATGCCAACGTTTTACCTACACCGTATTAGCCATGGTAATGCGTAATGTCTTTGTTGTTTCGATATTTTTGTCCACCCCTGTAGATGAAGTAGAGTTTGAGAATCTGTGAAATACGGTAAAAGTGACGATTATGTGCTGAAAATAGGTTTTGTAAGTTGCTGATTTTCCTAGTTATTTAGCAATGAAATTGGCCAATCAGGTCATCTCGCGCGTAAATTCAAGCAGCCCGGCAGAGCCCAAAGTCGTCAAAGGTTGTGTTCGTATGGTCTTCTCAAACCGAAGAAACTCAGCTTTTGCTCACATAGCTTCAATATATCACTTCCGAAAAAGGCACTTTTTAATTGGTAATGAGGATTCCAACAAGTGGTAACTCATGGACTCACAGATGTCTGTGCATTACTGCATGCCATAGCGTGTTAACTGCTTTAACTTACACGCGTAGCGACCTGACTGGCTAACTTCAGTGCTAAATAACTCATAAATGGCCCCACGTATCGTTTTTTTTTCTTAAAAATTATTTCTCACCACAACCTGTCCAGCAATGCCCTTACATGCCTTTCAGACTGTTTCCGATCACTCGTATAGTGTGGGATATGTTACACATTTCCACTGAAAGGAGTACAGGAGGTTTAGCCGTTTTAGATCAAAATGGTTGAAATGGCTATGGGACTTAAGATCTGAGGTCATTAGTCCCCTAGAACTTAGAACTACTACAACCTAACTATCCTAAGGAGATCACACATATCCATTCCCGAGGCAGGATTCGAACCTGTGACCGTAGCGGTCGTGCGGTACCAGACTGAAGCACCTAGAACTGCTGGGCCACACAGGCCGGCGCCATTTAAGTAGGTATTTATTTGTCATGGGGAGAGGTACATGATTTTTACCCTCTCAATTTTTGGCTATGGGCATGTGATTGATAACTGTGGTAAATGAGCACTCCTCCGAAAATGTGAAAGGCAATAGTTGACAGAAATTCCGAACATTCTAAATGGTATATAAATCGAGAAATATTTGCCACTCCATTTTTGAGGTTATTAAAAGATTGAATCTTCCTTGATCACCCATTTTTCGTTAA
Source organism: Schistocerca gregaria (assembly GCF_023897955.1). Taxonomy (NCBI): domain Eukaryota; kingdom Metazoa; phylum Arthropoda; class Insecta; order Orthoptera; family Acrididae; genus Schistocerca; species Schistocerca gregaria. The sequence continues at coordinate 312,058,980 of NC_064926.1, read as the reverse complement.
GCATCCGTTCTCATCATAGACAGGCAACGGTCGATGACTTGTACCTAACCAATGTGCCCACCAATGGTTGAACAGAACCACTCAAATAAGTTTTCGGAATGTCACCGGATCGCCAACTAGCACACACTGTATGCGGAACCAGAAAATTAATGAAATCGCCCATCACAACAGAACACTGTCCTGTTCAGAAGCGTAACGGAGAGCACAAACACATTTATTGGAAGGTAAACGTGGGAACAAAGGTGTCCTGTTTCCTAAAAGTGGACTTATGATTCCATTCTTCCAGTCTTGATATTTATAGGACGAGAACCACTAAACTCTTCCTGTTTTCTTTGTAATAGTTGTGTTTTTGCTTATTCTATATAAGACTTGACGGTGGGATACGTCAGTTGAAACAATGGATCGTAACTGACACCAAAATTACAGCGAAAGGCAATGTTCTAGCTTCGAATCCCGGTCTGGAACAATGTTTTAATCCTCAACAACGGCATTTAGGAAGAAGACTTCGCATGTCGTCATCTGATCAGAAGGTTAGGAATGCCTTGAGTAATTTCAACATGCGCTTTTGAGGCAGATTGCATCAGGCATGAACCCATCCGCACCCCGCGTGGTTATAACAGAAGTGTCCCCTTATTCACGGAATCTTCAGCGTACTGAAAACATAAATTAATGGACTGCGATCGAGACAAGAAGGTCTTTCGTCAGCTGGAAGAGCCCTTGCTTTGTTTGCTTTGATATTTTGAGGGGATGAGAAAAGTTAGGGATCACAAATTTTGACCATTACTTCTAATATATGTTTTCTTTAGAATGCACATGCAATAGAAAGTTATTTTGGATAGACATCAACACTCACTTGACAAAATAGTAACATTTTAAACAAATAAACAGAGCTTCGAAGTAAAAAAAAATACATTGATAACTTTTGCAAAATTCACCTCACTGGATAGATAACAAGAGTTAAATAAAGCTCTACTTTTATTATCGAAAAGAAAATCGACCTTCGTCAAAGGTAAGAAAATGGAAATTAGTATATGGTGCCGTTAAACGGGAGGCCCCATTCTTGGAAGTTCGGCCGCCAAATGCCAGTCTTATTTCATTCGACGCCACACTGGGTGACTTGCGTGCTGGTGATAAGGATGAAATGATAAGTCAACACAGCACCCAGTCCACGAGCAAAGAAAATCTCCAACCTGGCCGGGAATCGAACCCGGGCCCGCTTGCATGGGAGGCAAGCACGTTACCGCCTTGCTGAGCAGGCGGACGTTTCATCTTACTTAATAAAATGTTATTACAAACTTTGTCACTGGCATAATAATACGTCGATAATACAAAATTTGCATTGCTACACAGTAAGTAAGAAAAATCAAAACAACGTCATGGTTCGTAAATAATGGTAAAGGCCCCATAAATATAAGTGAGTGGGATTAAAATTGAAATAACTGAGCCCTCGGTCACTATTATTTTTAGTCTTCTTGACCAGGTTTCAACACTTCTAAGACTGCCTTCATCAGAATTAAAACAATTAAAATGGCATATAACAGTTACAAATTTATAGGAAAATACATTATTCATATATTTTTATAGGTCATTTTAATTGTTTTAATTCTGATGAAGGCACTCTTAGAAGTGGTGAAAGCTGGTCAATAAGACTAAAAATAATAGTGTCCGAGGGATCATTTCCTTCAATTTTTATTTATAAACGGCCACTGAACAAAGCAGCCATGTTTAAAACTTAGTGAATATGAAACATAAAAAGAATAAATTGTAGTCCTGATAGATTACACATATAGGGAAATGAATTTCAAGCGCATATATATAAACCCAGGATCTTGCGCATTGTTAGAGACACTAGGGAACCCTGCAATCCTTCGAGATTGCCAAATATACATGGGGATTGGGAATACATAGTAAACTCCCCCCCCCTCCTTGTCTCCACAAATGTCCTTCTCCCCCACTCTCTATCTATCTCCTCCTCCCCCCATTCTTTGCCCATCTCGTCCTTACCTGAACTCTCTTCTTATCTCCCCCAACTCCTCTCTTTGTTCAACTCCTCCTCCTCTCGTCTCTCTGTTCATCAAACCCTCCCCCACCCCTCTCCTTGTCCATTTCCTCCCCACAACCTCTCTATTCCGTCACCCCTCTCTCTGGCCTTGAGCCTTGTTAATTTTTGTAAATGGAACCTTGATTGAGAGCTAAAGCCGCTTAAAAAATCTGTGTAAATCGTTTGGGATCATTGGCATGAAGGGGATACACGGCATGGAAGAGACTCTTCAGATGCTGGATCTGCGAGGATAGTACCTTCAGTGACAGTATTTCCCATAGTTTTAATCTACGGATGTTGAGGATCATGAAGTTTCAGACGATGCAGATTCCATGGTAGTATTCTAATTATGAGCCAATAGCAATAATCGAACTTACCTGTTTACTGTAAACCCAATGATTAGGGAGAATGCGAAGCACTACATTATTTAGTGCACAAATTTTGGTCAGAGATATGTATAGGAAGAAAGACCATATGTAGAGAAAATATTTGGGTAATGGTTCACAGGCCCTGCTATTGTTGCTGAAACTGACTGCGTGAGTGAAAACGAAACCGCACATGTTCACACTGCAGCATTTTCTGTTTCGCAATCTTTATCAACAGGAAACCTGTATTCTATATTTTGGACTCTTACGTTACTTCTTTAATGAAACATCAGATATTCAAGGTGCAATAAAAAGTACACTGTTTTTGTTCTACTGATTTTTGTTTATTTCAACCTAGTTTTTTGCGTATTGGACCATCAACTGACTAGTCTCTGAGAGGGACACTAGTTGTTAGGCAACCAAATAGTATAAGCAGAGATACAATACACTGGCGTTCTGCGTTGTGCACCAAACTTGTTATTTAACGTTGAAATTACACTTAACATGGCAGTATTCAGCACAACAAATAATTAAACTAGACAGTATTACAGGTTAATTTGCTATGATGCTAAAGCTTGACATTGGCTGAGAAACTGTTAAACGAACACTCTTGTTTTATATCGTGTAAGAAACATGTTTTTATCATTCTAAAATAAACTTTAGGCAATGCACAATATTACACATAATAACTAGAATACACAATCTCACAGTATTACAGGTATATGGTTTTGATGTCCACAAACCGCCACAATGACATAGATTGCTACATAAAATTGAAACATAATAGAATTTCCTATTCGTTGCCTTGCTTACACCACAAACGTCAACAATATGAGTTGTAATACTTTGTATTTTATCCGTGTACTGTATTTAATGTTGCCGATTGCATGAAATGTAATTTACACTGTGAAACGTGTTTGTTGCATAAGTTACTAGTACTCAGTTCTCAACCAATGTCACAACTTACAAACTGTGGCATCACATCCACATAACCAGTAATGATGTAAGACTGTGTATTTTAATTATTGTATACAATACTATCCATTGTGTGACGTTAATTTACAGGGTTAATAACATGATTGTTGCACAATGTAAATGAAGAGTGTTCAGTTTGTCAATTTCTCACCCAGTGTCAACAACTTACAAATTTTAGCACTGTAATCATGTAACCTGTAATATTGAGTAGTTTAATTTTTTTATATTGTATCTTTACTATTATTGTTTGGTTAACTAACAAGAAAACTAATTTGAAATAAGCAAAAATCAGAACAAAAACAGAGTACTGGTTATTCAACACTAAATATACATTTATATGTGTAAATAACTATCAAATACATTGCTACATGCGTCTGTCTGTTTGTTAATATGCCATATATAATTATGAAGTGAATCGGTCAAGGACTTTCCGAGAATTTGCTAGCAACATTTCCCTTTCCTAAATTAAATACCTACTTACATATTATATATATTAAATAAATATGTAGCCAACGTCGTTCCGAATGTTCATTACAGCACAGTGTAAAAATTTGAAGCAAATCGGTCAGACACTTTCCGAGGTGTTCGGTATTATTCAAATATGTATTTTTGTATGTTAAAAATATGTGGCGTCCAAATAGCTCTGAGCACTATGGGACTGAACTGCTGTGGTTATTAGTCCCCTAGAATTTAGAACTACTTAAACGTAACTAACCTAAGGACATCACACACATCCATGCCCGAGGCAGGATTCGAACCTGCGACCGTAGCAGTCGCACGGTTCCGGACTGCGCGCTTAGAACCGCGAGACCACCGCGGCCGGCAATATATGTGGCGTATGTCCGTCCGAAATTTCTTTAGAGTACAGTGTAAAAAACTGAAGTAAATCGGTCTGTAACGCTTCGAGGTTTTGGTAATAGCCTTTCCCCTTCAAACATTACATTTACGTAGTTTCTTTCCACCCTATCATAATGTTCAGTCGTATATCGTGTAATGATCTGGAGTAGATCGGCCGAGGACTTTTAGAGATATTTGGTGACTACGTTACACTAAGACTTGTCATTATAATATAGTAGTGTAGCTATAAATTGGAGCAAACATAATTTTTAGAGCTCATAAACAGTTCGGGGAAAGTGAACAGTGACGTAGAATACGTGAGGTTAAAAGAGAATGCCGGTCTCAGCTTCCCCGCAAGCCGTTCTGTGGTACTTCCCATTTTCATTCCGTGCCGGCGAAAGCGGCTGATGGGATTTTCAGCATTTCGCAGCCGCCGAGGAACGACCGTAGGCGGCCCCGTCGGAGCCAGGCAATCAATTCGTTTTCCCCCAGGGCTATCGCGGCGAATCAGACTCCGGCGCTCCTGCGAGAATGACGGCTGCTCAAGCGGAGCAAAGCTCGGTTCAGATCGAAAATTCATTACGCAATTCTCTTAGCCTCAGCGTTTTTTTCAACTGTTAATGTTACCAAAATGAAGATCACAGCTGTCACTCTACGACGATACCGCCCGTATAGATTTACTTTGGCTTAATGGGTGTCGGATCAGTGTGTGTTCTTCAACAGGGGAAAGCGAAAGTAGTTTTGACCTCCTCCTGTGTGGGGTTGACCACAGACATGCGTAATATTTCGTTTCTAAACTTCAAGTATAATATAAATACACTCCTGGAAATGGAAAAAAGAACACATTGACACTGGTGTGTCAGACCCACCATACTTGCTCCGGACACTGCGAGAGGGCTTTACAAGCAGTGATCACACGCACGACACAGCGGACACACCAGGAACCGCGGTGTTGGCCGTCGAATGGCGCTAGCTGCGCAGCATTCGTGCACCGCCGCCGTCAGTGTCAGCCAGTTCGCCGTGGCCTACGGAGCTCCATCGCAGTTTTAACACTGGTAGCATGCCGCGACAGCGTGGACGTGAACCGTATGTGCAGTTGACGGACTTTGAGCGAGGGGGTATAGTGGGTACACGGGAGGCCAGTTGGACGTACCGCAGAATTGCTCAACACGTGGGGCGTGAGGTCTCCACAGTACATCGCTGATGTCGCCAGTGGTCGGCGGAAGGTGCACGTGCCCGTCGACCTGGGACCGGACCGCAGCGTCGCACAGATGCACGCCAAGACCGTAGGATCATACGCAGTGCCGTAGGGGACCGCACCGCCACTTCCCAGCAAATTAGGGACACTGTTGCTCCTGGGGTATCGGCGAGGACCATTCGCAACCGTCTCCATGAAGCTGGGCTACGGTCCCGCACACCGTTAGGCCGTCTTCTGCTCACGCTCCAACATCGTGCAGCCCGCCTCCAGTGGTGTCGCGACAGGGGTGAATGGAGGGACGAATGGAGACGTGTCGTCTTCAGCGATGAGAGTCGCTTCTGCCTTGGTGCCAATGATGGTCATATGCGTGTTTGGCGCCGTGCAGTTGAGCGCCACAATCAGGACTGCATACGACTGAGGCACACAGGGCCAACATTCGGCATCATGGTGTCGGGAGCGATCTCCTACACTGGCCATACACCTCTGGTGATCGTCGAGGGGACACTGAATAGTGCTTGGTACATCGAAACCGTCATCAAACCCATCGTTCTACCATTCCTAGACCGGCAAGGGAACTTGCTGTTACAACAGGACAATGCACGTCCGCATGTATCCCGTGCCACCCAACGTGCTCTAGAAGGTGTAAGTCAACTACCCTGGCCAGCAAGATCTCCGGATCTGTCCCCCATTGAGCATGTTTGGGACTGGATGAAGCGTCGTCTCACGCAGTCTGCACGTCCAGCACGAACGCTGGTCCAACTGAGGCGCCAGGTGGAAATGGCATGGCAAGGCGTTCCATAGGACTACATCCAGCATCTCTACGATCGTCTCCATGGGAGAATAGCAGCCTGCATTGCTGCGAAAGGTGGATATACACTGTGCTAGTGCCGACATTGTGCATGCTCTGTTGCCTGTGTCTATGTGCCTGTGGTTCTGACAGTGTGATCATGTGATGTATCTGACCCCAGGAATGTGTCAATAAAGTTTCCACTTCCTGGGACAATGAATTCACGGTGTTCTTATTTCAATTTCCAGGAGTGTGGAATTACTTTGGACATCAGGCTGCAACATTTTAAAACTGAAGCCTAAACTGGACTGCTGCCATCTCGGGCGGAACATTAGTTTCCACAGTCGTTGTAGATGTAGAACGACGCAGCCGGATGCTTAACTTGTATGGAAATGTAATAATCAGCTTGAGATTGAAGCTATTTTCCCTGTGTTTGCTTTAACAATATGTGTGTTTTTTGATGGAGTCGACATATATATATATATCATCAAAACTTCTCTCTCTCTCTCTCTCTCTCTCTCTCTCTCTCTCTCTCTCACACACACACACACACACACACACACACACACACACACAACACACACCCCTCTGCAAAATTCAAAACAACCGCCAATGACAACTTCAACTGTTCCACTGTCCGCCATCTTCTTTTTACAGCTGGTAAACAGTCATAGTCACAACTCAATACACAGAACTTGACAGTAAAGAGCATGAAGGAAAAAGAAAACGTAAATGTAATACAATGTAAATAGACACACACACACACACACACACACACACACACACACACACACACACACACACACAACCTTTCACATAACATTAATTAATTTCAGGCATAGTCATAACAGTTTAGAAATCATAATTTTTGCATAAATATTTTGTCTATATGGTTGCAGATGACAAACTGTAAAGAAAAACAGACACTGTAAAAACGTTATACAGCAGGAAAACCACACCATGCGGTAAGAAGGTATGAATACATAGTTTTACGTGATCTTCAAAACTCTTTAATTACGATTTAAAAACTAATACTTAGATTTATATAAACCATAAAGAACATTCATTACGTTTAACAGCCATAAAATAAAAAACACACTGATGATGCTGCAACTGTAGTGAAACATGTTTGGGACAAGAAACAAAATTGTGGTTTGCTAAAGGCGGACCCCACCCAAAACGTATGTATGGAAGTGTAGCATTTTAAATATTCAGTGAAACAAATCGGTCAGCTGTCTTTAATATTATTAATTTTGCTTCTACTGATGCAAGATGGTACACTTTTTTTTCTTTTATTCAGTTCTTAATAGCTTTAAGTACATTGGCATCCCTCGGCAAATATATTGGAGAGTGTAATAGGTGAAAAGCTAAGTTGGTCTGTGCACTTAGCTCCAGTGTGCGAGAAGGCATCAACATCCCTCCACACTCTACAAAAATAAATTCTTCCCTTTTCACCTGAAAAAGAAATTTGTACTAACGCCCTTACAATTGCTGATTACACCTACATAGCGCTTGGAGGCGTTTCTCGGGAAAGCTCGTGGCGCCTGAAACTGCTGATAAGCGCCTGCGTTCAATATACCTGTGACGTTCGACTCTTTGACCTTATTCCGCTATCATATACTCGTATACCGCTATCCGAACTGCACACAGACAAACGTTTTATGTATGTTTCCATATTTAATGTCTCCCCTGCCGCCTTATCTACCTATTATCTTGTCCACTGCTCTACTACATATTAACCCTGTTATCTGAATAACATAGCGGAGAAAAAATAGTTTCTGCCCCACTCCCGTGGTCAGTCGCGCACTTGAAGTCCTTTTCCCGTTGTAAAAACCCGAGTGTGGAATGACCTCTCTTATTATATCAGAGAACTAAATACAACGCCACATTCAAAAGACCTTTAATGATGTATCTATTGAAACAAGAATAATGTCTATCTTTGTCACTATAAGCACTCATTACCTTATTACAGCTACCTATCCTTCGTTCAGTTGCAATCTATTAAATTTCTTTCCCTATAAATACGTTGTGTCACGAAGCGGCACCTTTGTGAACCTCTAAATACGTTTTGTATCTGCCATTATCGTTATAGTAATTATAATGAGTAATAATAAGTATTATTATTATTAATATTATTATTATTATTGTTGTTGTTGTTAGCGGCAGTAGCAGCAGTCGTAGTATCGGTTCTATTAAAAATACCACGTGGCTACAATGAAAGTGCAACTACTCACGGAGATCCAGTGCGTGCTGTAATTACCGTATCGTAGCGAAACGCGATATAGTGCAGCACTGATTAATGGTAGAAAACGATAGTTCCAATTTTGGCCCCCATGTTAAAATGTGTGAGTTCAAGAAGAACGTATAAAAATTCTGCCATATGAGATGCACTGGAAAAGGGACGCGGGCAGACAAGGTCAAACAAGAGAGAGATATAATGTTATTTTTATTATTAACCACCGTTTCCACAACTTGTTCACTATGCGCACTCGTTATACTACGTCATCGAAAGTTGCTCGTGGCAGTTCCCTTTGGAATCTGTGTTTCTCTATACTGGCCTTCAGACGGGTAGTGACCGAACATTTCCCTAAATATCCCAAAAGTCACATGGATTCACATCAGGCGATCTTGGTGGCCATGCGTCTGGAAAACATCTGGAGATGACACGATCGTGGAATTTTACATTAAGTACATCTTTTACTTACATACATAAGGTATTGTCCTGTCTTGCATGAAGAAATGGTTTCCACACAGGTGCGCTCTCCCGAAGCAGAAATTACGTTGTGCACGAGGCGTTCTTGATGAAGCGCAGACGTCACGGTACGCTTGACAGGCATCACGGGTGTACTCTTCAAAGGCGGGCAGAGAATAAATGTGCTTGCGAATCAGCACAACACCGTCACATACGGCGAATACGAAGCCTCTGCTTCTGCAACACGCGGTTTAACGTACCCCAAATTCGGAAGTTCTGTGTATTTCACTGCACCCTGTAGCGTAAAACATACCTCGTCGCTTCATAGACTGTTGCCCCAGCCACATGTCATCATCATCGATCCGTTCCAGAAACCGAATGGCAAAGTCACAACGTTTCTGCGGACCATGAGGTTTCAGTTGCGGCATCGGCCGGGTCGTGTAAGATTAATACTAAATTCTGTCCGAACAGGCCTTGGGAGGCCCAACGGCACCGACCGGCCGCCGTGCCATCCTCACCCACAGCCGTCACTAGATGCGGATATGGAGGGGCATGTGGCCAACACACCGCTCTCCCGGCCATATGTCAGTTTACGAGACCGGAGCCGCTACTTCTGAATCACGTAGCTCCTCAGTTTGCCTCACAAGGGCTGAGTGCACCCCGTTTGCCAACAGCGCTTGGCAGACCCGATATTCACCCATCCATGTGCTAGCCTAGCCTGAAAGCGCCTACTTTCGGTGATCTGACTGGAACCGGTGTTACCACTGCGGCAAGGCCGTTCGCAGTGTGCGATTACCAATGTGAAATAAACTGTAACACTTTCCGTACTGCTGACCGTGTGGTGGACATTCTCGTAACCTTGCACGAGTAATAACTCTACCCGGGGCACGCGCTGCATGATCAATTGAAGCACCAGCAACCTCGTCAAGAAATTCCACCGAGATAGAACGCCTTCCTCTTCCAGGTGCCAGATCAAGCTCACTCGTGTTTTCGCATTTCATTATGATTTTCTTCCAACCATTTAATTACATCACTCCTCCCTTCATACTTTTCAGTAGGCTGTATCTCAATGCAACACCGTAATTGCTGCCGGTCACGTAAAACAATTTCACTATAGCACATTGTCTCTCTTCCAGACAGCCTCATTATTCACTCACGTTATGGCTTGTCAAACGACAGTGTGGATGTCGTACCATCATACAAGCAGCGTACAGAGCTAGATTTGTTCCTGATGTCCGCCATATGACAATTACAGCGCATATTGGACCTCTGAGTTACGGCACTTTAATTATTAACCTTATTACTTGTTGCCCAGCACTGTTATTCACATTATCTCACCGAGAGAGATGGCGCAGTGGTTAGCACACTGGACTTGCGTTCTCGAGGACGACGATTCAGTCCCACGTCCGGCTATCCTGATTTAGGTTTTCCGTGATTTCTCTTCAGGCAAATGCTGAATGGTTGCTTTGGAAGGGCGGGCCGATTTCCTTCCCCATCCTGCCCTAATCCGATGAGACCGATGACCTCGTCGTCTGGTCTCTTCCCCCAAATAAACTCTCGCACCACATTAACTTTCATACATTCAAATAACTTTTTTATTTTATTAATACCATTTTACGACAATTTATCACATTGTAATTATTGTTATTTCTTTAGTAAATGTTATGTATAAGAACTAGGCGTGTAAAATCCTTGTATGGTGTAAGAGAGTGTCCGAGTGGCCTACTATGGTCAGATAAAGAAAGCAGATACATATTTCCCATTAAGAAATGTAACTATCGTAAATTAGCTCTCCATCGTACGGTGGCTTTGGGAGTGCAGATGTGAATCCAGAATGTATCAGCACGTATCTGGCTTACCTATAGTACATAAGACAGATTGTACTACATAAAAAAGCTTTTCGCTTGAGTTAACAAATTATTCACTACAGAATATATTGGAAGACCAGTGCTACTTAAAGTTGAGAATCAAAGCGAATTCTCGACAAGTGCTGATCAGTGGAAGCGTTTGTTCTGAACTACGGCTGGGAAAATAGGAGCAGTTTCAACCAAAGAAATGAAGTGAAGAAACTGCTTATTTCTCTTGGGTGAACGTGTTTAGCTACTTATTTACTTTGTCTGTCAAACATGATGTTGATGACATTATGATAAATGCAGTTACTCTGCATCTGCAGCTGTAGCGCTGACCTCTCTCGTGAAAGTAACCCAAATATTTGCTGATCATGGTTTCGTATTCGATCTATTGGTGACTACGTACCTAAACGCTTTTATTCTCTGTGTTAATGGGTGCAATAATAGCAGTACCTCTATTCATACGTAGGACACGTAATGGTGGCCTGTTACAATGTAATAACAAAATAAAGTCATTAATACGTATTGACATTTGCACACTTACATGTCTATTTTGATAGGGAGGGACAGGTAGCCTTAAAGTGGGAACCATACCGGTATTCACTTGATGAATTGTAGGAAACCACGCGAAATCTACTATAATTCAAGATGGCTGATGAAGACTGGAGCCTCCACTCTTCTGAACACAACACCATTATATTTAAAAACAGTGCTGTCCTTTTGGTTTATGCCTAGTATAGGATACTGTTTTCGAAAAAGTTATTTAACGCTCCCAAAGATTAGCGTTGAGTTCGAATACGCAAACGAACAAGAGTTTCTTCAGTTATTGGATGTCCTCAGCAATTTATTTCTCCCACAATCAGAGGAGACTGCTAACGCAGTGAGGCATTAATGATCCTCTTTCTGCCAACAATGGGACATTTTACTGCCTAAAAAAAGTCAGGAAACTTATAAGACATGTTGTACTGACAGTACGCGCTTGTCCAGCGCAGTAGCGACAATTACTCAGTAGAATACGGTTTTATTCAACTCCGTCCGTAAGAAACAGATATCCAAGACCATCGCAGTCATAACCGTGTGTGGTAGATTTCCCTTATCGGTATAAGGGGACGTAAGCGCAACTGGCAAGATATATAGCAATAGTTCAAAAATGGTTCAAATGGCTCTGAGCACTGTGGGACTCAACTGCTGTGGTCATCAGTCCCCTAGAACTTAGAACTACTTAAACCTACCTAACCTAAGGACGTCACACACATCCATGCCCGAGGCAGGATTCGAACCTGCGACCGTAGCAGTCGCACGGTTCCGGACTGCGCGCCTAGAACCGCGAGACCACCACGTAGCAATAGTTCTTTATAAGCACAGAGCGCCATATAATTAAACCCTATCACATCAGGTTCCAAGTTGAACAGCTTTGTTCTCGCGCCACTCACAGATGCTCCACTTTGCTGCGGAAACAGCGTCTTCCCCACCCGTCCCAAACCTCAAAAGTGTTGTGAAGCACGGGAGCTAGTGAAGATTGGCATTGGCAAATGTCATCGGTCGTGGAGATGATGCGCATATGTACGTGACCAATTGTGTTGTGGCCGGCAGCAATACAGGACAAGAATAAATCATTTGTTGGCGTCTGGTGCCAGGCAGTGGTGGTGTAGAGATGATACGACGCCAAGTGAACGTGGGCTGTAGGGAGGGCGGGGGAGGGGGCGAAGCAAAATACAAGTACACTGGATGCAGGCAGTGTCTGCAGTTACATTGACTGGGGCCAGTGCCTTGGGCAATGTTCGAGGCAGTGTCGGTGGTGAAATATGAAGTAATAGATAATGGGAAGGATATATTGGTGGAGTGATGGTGAGCACGCCATCTGCTGAGGAGAGAGGATAAGGCCACGTAGCCGATGTGCGCGTGGTGAAAGTCAACAAACCCAGGTAAACAAGTGGGTGACCAAAGCAGTGAGCGTAACAGCAGTGTAGGAGCATGCCTCACTTAGGAGATCATCATCATCGAGTTTGACGCTAAGATCGCCAGGATAGAATTCATGGACGTAGAGGGTGATGTGTGGCTGATAACTGGGCTGCATACCGACCAGTGTCGTGCAAATTAGAGGTGGTTGTCTTGGTCTTCTTGCAGGCCATCAGGATTCGTAAGATATGAAGCGATGGGTTAACGGAGGGCTCACGCCAGGTAGAACCTATGCGGAGATATGTGGGCAGTCCTTAACAACTGTAAACAGTATGGAGTATAGTGGATGTAGAGGAGGCTCTATCACATTATTTTATCATGTGGCGGTTCACTCATTGAACTAACGCTGGCAGGTCTGCTGCTTTGGTGGTTGGTTTCAGTAGCACTATTTTTGTTGGGAATGTAAGAGATTCGCCATCCAGAACTTGCTCAAAGGAAGCCCGTAGGACTTCCTGAAATGCCCTATGAACGCTGAGCAACACCCATGGCAAGGCCTTTGTCCACCGTCTACCGTGACATAATAGTGCGATCTTCAAGGTATGACACCAATTCTGTGCAAGTCCATTACTCTGTTGGTGGTATGCAGTTGTACAACTGTGTCTGATTCTACAGAATTTGGCGTGGCAGTGTGTGTTGAACAGATGGTATTCGAATAGTCTCTCTTGGTCTGTGGTAATTGCTTCAGAACCACCAAACACATCAATGAAATCTCGAGGGGCAGATTCTACTTAGATGTGTTTCATAGGCATGGTCTTATTCCAACGTGAGAGTCAGTAAATTGCTGACAGTAGATATTTGTATCCTTCCAGTTTTGAGAAAGGGCTGATGATGTCAATGCGCATGTTCTGAAATCGAGCACATGGTATATCCCTGTGGCCAAGAGAAGATGGCCAAGAGAAGGCTACACGTGGCGGCCGACCTTGCCACTTTGGCTCGCTAACCAGGTCTGTGACCTGGTACAAAACATATTTTGATGTTCGGCCAAGACAACTATTTGGGTATGAACTGGACTATTACCAAGACGCTTTGGTGAGGCAGGTTGAGGAGCTGGTTGAAGATCGGGCAATGCATAGATGTGGGGCTGAGGGGCGGTAGTCTGTTCTGTGAGACATCACCGACGATACGGGCGTTGGTACCAGTAATTACTTATCGTTCGAAGTGTAAACTAGACATGTCAGTGTTGAATAAGCCTCTGTGGATGGATTTTGGTCTTGCTTGCCTGCCAGCTTAGCGTAATTGAGATGAAAAGAAACAGTATTGATGGACGAGAGATAGTCACCAGCTAAGTTTTGGCCTTCATGTAAGTGACAGACATGTGTTGTACACTGCACGAGGAGGTCAACGTGGTGAAAGCGGCGGGTATTCACAACCTTCAATGAGTAACATATTGCTTCGGAAACATGCTTGTGATCTACATCGATAATAAAATGTCTACCTTCATTATCTTGTGTGAAATACCGAAGTGCTCCATATGCAGGGAGTGGCTCACAGTTGAACGCAGACCATTTTGACTGTAAGGTCGTGAGTTTCTTGCAGATGAAGTGGAGTGGAAGCATTTCACCTGCTACAACTTGTTGTTGGACTGCCGTGGTCGCTGAATTGTTATTGTCTGTTTTAACATTATGTAGAGCATCTGGTACTGGTTGTGCTATGGTGGCCACTTTCAAGAGGCTGATTTTCGCGTGACCTAATGCAGGAGTCCACACCAGTTTTCTCTTGTCTTTAATATTCGATCCAGCGAGGGTGTCAGTGATCAGAGCTTGAATCACCGCAGGGGGCAGTAGGTGATGTTGGTTAAACTCAAGGATACCTAGAAAACATGGTAAGTTATGGTAGTGGTGGTAATTATAGAATGAGTTCCGTCCTTTTGGCGTGGGTTTCATATTTTCAGCGTTTAATATGCGTCTGAGGAAGGTCACTTCTGTTTTCTGTAGCTGAGATTTCTCTTCGTTAATGACCACCCCTGTACCCTGTAGGGCACCGAGAGGCACCCAGAAGTAGTGTGAGATGCTATCCAAGATCCTACAGTTGGTAGAAGATTAAGATATCGTCAACATATGAGTAGTAGCAGAATGATTGAAGACAACACCACGATAAATCTTTGCCAAATTCGGGCTGTCTTTTTCAATTCGTGGTCCATGAAAAGAAACTCAGGGGCCACGAGCGGTAAAGACTGAAGGTTAGAAACGTGGTTGGGATGCGTAGCTACCTGAAGGTAAGATTTTGTGCAGTCAGTAACACTGAACACAGCCACATGTTGAGGGAATGTGTGAATTTTTAGTGTTAGGGGTGAGGAAACTGCTGTGTATTGTGTGAGCACTGAGTGCTCTGTAATTATCACAGCCCTTTATTGTTACAAGTTTGATGGATGAGACCCAGGAAATGTCCAAAGGATGAACTACACTCGACTGTAACTGCTCATCAAAGGCCGCTTCTGATGCCTATAGAAGAATCAGAACCGGCGAGTGCTTTCTTGGTGAACCAGTGGGCCGGGAGTCGTGAGAATGTGGTATATCTTACCGTTTCCATGCGCCCACTGCTAAATGATCACTCACAATGAGGACGTTGTTGCAATTAATGTGCTGCCTATGTTATAGTACAGTGAACATTCTATCCTCGACGCTGAGCTTCTTGTCAAGCAATTCATGTCCGATCATCGAAAGTTGTGACTGTGAAGGAAATTTAACAGTCAAAAGCGTTCGTAATATGGTACCTGGCATCGGACTGGACTTGTGTCCAATAGTGTTTATAGCCAGCACAACTGCAGAGATGGGGTTTTACGTGCTAGTAGTTTTTCGCAGATTGCATAACGAAGTGGTTGTTTTGCTGGGCAAGTTAGGAACTGAATAATAAAAAAAAAATACAAATGGCTCTGAGCACTATGGGACTTAATATCTGAGGTCATCAGTCCCCTAGAACTTACAACAACTTCGTGTATGACCTATAAAACAGGACATTCAATGTCCTTTTCCATCCGTGTAATTTGTAGGGAACCAACCACTCATATGGATAAATGCTGTTTCTGCTTGTTAGATCTTTGTGAATAGCAGTATTCACAAAGATCTATAAAGAAAGAGAAAGTTGGACATTATATACCCTAAATACCTTCTGCTATACGCCCAGTTTCACACGGGATCATCTGCTGTACTGAATCCCCCTGGAGATAATAGTCTGAAGACAGATGTAGATTAATCCAAAGCAGAGGAAACATTTCATCCAACACTCTTTGCTTCATAATCAGGAGATCTTGGCTCAGTAAGTGCTCCATACAGACTGACTCAGACTGACCTGTGTGCTATCATTCGAGACTCAGCCTACCAAAATTCAAAAGTGAGCTCCTTGATTCTAGGCTTAACAGTGGAATCTTGTAGATTCGTATGCTAATTTGTAAATGTGGAAGACACGATAGAAATATTTCATTCAATATTTTAAAAACGAGAATAACCTAAACGCTAGCTCCGTCGTGAATTATTTGATGACCAGAGGACTGTAGACTGTTCATAGACGTATCAAAGCTTACTTTAAAAGCTGTGTTGCTACTTAAGTGGAATTGTACGTCTAATTCCCGCAGGCCAAGCTACCCACACGAAGAAAACATATGACAAGATGAAGTTACTTCCAGAAGCAATTAAGTACAAAGACCAAAATTAGAAGTTCTTGCGAGACCTCACTGTGAATTCAGTATTGCTGCACATGTATCTAAAATACTCAAAATATTTATGTTTCGTTTGTAAGTGTAACAGTCGGCACAGAGCGGCATATTACAACAGAAAACGCTGGCCACAAACGGGAGCTCTGCGAACTGGGTACAAAAAGTGTTCAGCACAGTCCGCTGGTAGATGAAAATAAAATTATTCTGCTGCCTTCACACATCAAACTCGACCTCATTAAGAACTTTCTGAAGGAAATGAAGGTTGGAGGCGCTTTCAAGTATCTGAGAAACAAATTAGGCCGCTTGAGAGTGGCGAAATTGAAGGAAGGACTTATTAAAATTGTTATATTTCAAAACTTAGTTGTTCAGAGCAATGAGAAATAAGATTAGAAAGCCTTTAAAAGCGTTTTTCATGGTTTATTTCTTAACAGGAGAGGTTCAAATAAAGTTAAGTTGGTGAACAACCTGCTGGAAAAGTATCATCGCTTACGCTGAAACATTTTACTCAAAATGCACCGTCTCCGGTCGCATTTAGAGAATTCGACACTGGAACGATGGCATAAGAATCGGTGGAACCACTGCTTAATTTCTGGAAATTTTTCATGAGGCACTAAATGAGCAATTACTTTCTGCACTTCAGTCAAACATTGCCGTTTTCATTTCTGCCGGCGCGACGGTTAACTGTAGTTAAGTTGCGATTTAATAGCCGTGTACTACTTTAAATCTCCGTTGCCGTCTTGTCCCCGTGAGCAAAAAAAGTTACGTAGGAGATCCAAAATGCCGTTCCGGTACATTCCGGTCGGAATTGAGCCCTACGTGGAACTGCGGTACGCTGGCCGACTATTGTTAGACTTTGTTTCAAGATGCCCCTTATCAGAACTGCAGTAGATTATCAAAGAGAACGCGCCCTCATGTGTAGGACACAAGTCTTTTCCTGACAGTTTTTTTCGTATTCATCTATGCATGTTCTGTTAAGCGTAGTTTATTCAAATAACATTTTCTATTTAAAAAATGACATTCAGATACTGTCTAACAATTTTGTATAATACACTCCTGGAAATGGAAAAAAGAACACATTGACACCGGTGTGTCAGACCCACCATACTTGCTCCGGACACTGCGAGAGGGCTGTACAAGCAATGATCACACGCACGGCACTGCGGACACACCACGAACCGCGGTGTTGGCCGTCGAATGGCGCTAGGTGCGCAGCAGTTGTGCACCGCCGCCGTCAGTGTCAGCCAGTTTGCCGTGGCATACGGAGCTCAATCGCAGTCTTTAACACTAGTAGCATGCCGCGACAGCGTGGACGTGAACCGTATGTGCAGTTGACGGACTTTGAGCGAAGGCGTATAGTGGGCATGCGGGAGGCCCGGTGGACGTACCGCCGAATTGCTCAACACGTGGGGCGTGAGGTCTCCACAGTACAACGATGTTGTCGCCAGTGGTCGGCGGAAGGTGCACGTGCCCGTCGACCTGGGACCGGACCGCAGCGACGCACGGATGCACACCAAGACCCTAGGATCCTACGCAGTGCCGTAGGGGACCGCACCGCCACTTCCCGGCAAATTAGGGACATTGTTGGTCCTGGGGTATCGGCGAGGACCATTCGCAACCGTCTCCATGAAGCTGGGCTACGGTCCCGCACACCGTTAGGCCGTCTTCCGCTCACGCCCCAACATCGTGCAGCCCGCCTCCAGTGGTGTCGCGACAGGCGTGAATGGAGGGACGAATGGAGACGTGTCGTCTTCAGCGATGAGAGGCGCTTCTGCCTTGGTGCCAATGATGGTCGTATGCGTGTTTGGCGCCGTGCAGGTGAGCGCCACAATCAGGACTGCATACGACCGAGGCACAGAGGGCCAACACCCGGCATCATGGTGTGGGGAGCGATCTCCTACACTGGCCGTACACCTCTGGTGATCGTCGAGGGGACACTGAATAGTGCACGGTACATCCAAACCGTCATCGAACCCATCGTTCTACCATTCCTAGACCGGCAAGGGAATTTGCTGTTCCAACAGGACAATGCACGTCAGCATGTATCCCGTGCCACCCAACGTGCTCTAGAAGGTGTAAGTCAACTACCCTGGCCAGCAAGATCTCCGGATCTGTCCCCCATTGAGCATGTTTGGGACTGGATGAAGCGTCGTCTCACGCGGTCTGCACGTCCAGCACGAACGCTGGTCCAACTGAGGCGCCATGTGGAAATGGCAACGCAAGCCGTTCCACAGGACTACATCCAGCATCTCTACGATCGTCTCCATGGGAGAATAGCAGCCTGCATTGCTGTGAAAGGTGGATATATACTGTACTAGTGCCGACATTGTGCATGCTCTGTTGCCTGTGTCTATGTGCCTGTGGTTCTGTCAGTGTGATCATGTGATGTATCTGACCCCAGGAATGTGTCAATAAAGTTTCCCCTTCCTGGGACAATGAATTCATGGTGTTCTTATTTCAATTTCCAGGAGTGTACATACTATTAAACGTTGCGTTTCGCTGGTATTTTTCATTGCGTATCTCAGAGACTAAAGGTAATTAAAAAACTAATGAGAAATTCAATTTCTGAGAACCAAAATTAGTAACGTTCCTAATGCTCCAGTCAGTTCACAGAAACGTTTTTCTCTTTTCGTTGACCTGTGAAATTCTTGACAACCGATATAATCGTGTATAATGTAGTCCTTATGTAAGCACAAAGCGATCAGGAACGAAACAAGAAAGTCCAAATTCACAATATGGTTAAGACTCACAACAGTAACGATATTGACGATAGGTAGGCTGTGCAACGAAAGTTACTGGGCAGTTGGTAGTAGTAAAAGTTGAGATCGATACTTGTAAGAGAGACTGACAAAAGCCTGATGATGATCTGAGAGTGTTGAAAAGAGAGCTGAGTGTTATGAAGTTAGATTCTGTGTAGTGAGAGACAGAGAAACAGAACCTAGATTTAAGAGGTCAGTAGAAAAGGATATGAATATAATTTGTGTAAAGGATTTATTTATCTATTGATTTTGGCGTTATAAAGAGGGACGTAGTTACGTTACCTTGGAACAAAGTAAGGAGTCCGAGGAGAAGGTAGTATATCTCATCGGCAGTTGCCTACGTTCAGTATGAAATGGAAATACAAGGGTTTTTCCTGATCCTGTTTGAGGAATGTATGGGATTACTGGTGGTGTAAGAGAGAAATAAGTAACTAGTAATGAGTGTGAGAGAAGGTAGATGGAATCCGAAGTACAGAGCATGACGCTCAAGAACTTTAACGAGCCAATAAAATTTGGGAGGAATGGGTATCCAAGCAACACTAGCGAAGACAGGAGCTATACGTATGTGGCTTCTGCAGGTGAGAATCATGATGAAATAGGATAATCTCCTTGTTCATTATGTCAGTAGTTTTAGTCTACTTTTGGGAATCCCTTGGAGACATAGTAAGTAGTTTCCAGGTTAGTTAGGAGTCGAAGGATACTACCAGGATAAGCACTACTAGAATGTGTTATGAAATTCAGTTCAGTATGGTGACGTCGAAGTTGGAGTGGCTGCTTAGACAGGTAGATTGTCTTATGATTGTTTCCTTTGCCTTTAGAGAAGCTAACTTTATCGGTGAGTTTTGAGTTAGATACCAGAAGCTAAGCATTGTCACGAAATAATTAACGTGGAGTTGAAGAAATCCGTGAAGGGGCTGAGGGCTTGAATGGAGGTCAAGGAGTGAAGTGTGTCAGCAAGCTGCAGCGAATGGACGGTGGAATGAGGCAAGAACATGTCATTCGTGTAAAACAGGTATAGCACCCAGAATGGGATACGTCGCTGATACCTCGTGTTGCAACTCCATTACCCCTAGCAAATACACAAATAAAAAAAATGTTTTGTATCACCTCGGTTCCGAGAGTTCCGGAACCTGTAAAGAAAATAGGAATACAGATCAATATAAACATCATTCCCGCCCTTTTTATTGCTCATGAAAACCACACTTATCATGATGCACCAGCATATAGATAGACCTTCAGAGTTGGTGGTCCACACTGCTGTACATACCGGTACCTCTAATACCCAGTAACAAGTCCTCTTGCATTGATGCATGACTGTCTTCATTTTGGCATACTATCAACAAGTTCATCAAGGCACTGTTGGTACAGATTGT
The DNA here is from genome assembly GCF_023897955.1 of Schistocerca gregaria. Classification (NCBI taxonomy): domain Eukaryota; kingdom Metazoa; phylum Arthropoda; class Insecta; order Orthoptera; family Acrididae; genus Schistocerca; species Schistocerca gregaria. Next base: position 312,038,495 of record NC_064926.1, on the reverse strand, counting down.
GCCGCTCCTCAACGGCGATTCGGCGTAGGTCCTTCAGAGTGGTTGGTGGGTCACGTCATCCATAAACAGCCCTTTTAAATCTATCCAAGGCATGTTCCATAAGAGTCGAGTCTGGAGAACATGCTGACCACTGTAGTCGAGCAACGTCGCTATCCTGAAGGAAGTCATTCACAAAATGGGCACGATGGGGGCTCCAGTTATCGTCCATGAAGACCAGTGTCTCCCCAATATGCTGCCAATATGGTTGCACTATCGGTCGGAGGACGGCATTCAAGTATCATCCAGCCGTTACGGCGCCATCCATCATCACCAGCGGCGTACGTCGGCCCCATGTAATGCCTCCCCAAAACAGCAGAGAACCTGCACCTTGCTGCACTCGATGGACAGTGTGTCAAAGGCGTTCAGCCCGACTGGGTTCCTCCAAACACGTCTCCGACGGTTGTCTTGCTGAAGGAATATGGACATTTATCGGTAATGCCAATCTTGAGCGGTCCATTCGGCATGTTGTTGGGCCCATCTGTACCGCGCTGCATGTTGTCGTGGTTGCAAAGATGTATTTAGCGATGCAGCCTATTGCACACAGTTTGAGTCGTAACACGACATCCTCTGGCTGCGCTAAAAGCATTATTCAACATGGTGGCGTTGCTGTCAGGGTGCCTCCGCGCCATAATCCGTAGGTAGCGGACGTCCACTGCTGTAGTAGCCCTTGGGCTGCTTGAGCAAGGCATGTCATCGACATTTCCTGTGTCTGTGTGTGTGTGTGTGTCTTCTCCATGTCCGAACAAAATCGCTTTGACTCACTCCGAGATGCCTCGACACTTCCCTTGTTGAGAGCCTTTCCTGGCACATAGTAACAATACGTACGCGACCGAACCGCGGTATTGACGGTCTAGGCATGGTTGAACTACAGGCAACACGAGCCTTACCTCCTTCCTGGTGTAATGACAAACTGATCGTCTGTCGCACCCTCTTCTTCTAATAGGCGCTTCTCTTGCATGGTTGTTTGGGCAGGCTTAGGGACATCTCTGAACTGTCAAAGGGACTGTGTCTGTGATACAATATCCATAGTGAACATCCATCTTCAAGAGTTCTGGGAACCAGGGTGATGCAAAACATTTTAGATTGTTTGTGTATATAATACAGCACACTAATCTAAGTTCTTTTACACAACATTACCTTTTCAATTTTAGTTTGACGATTAACACCAGTATATGGTGTTATCAATTAACTTTTCCTCAACTGTGAGATCAGAGGTATTTTCTTGGCTGAAACGGATTATTATGGGGACGGAAATTATCATTATATTATTCAAAGGAACCATCAGGTGAGCTACAGAGTGGTGTAGCAACTGTCGACGTAGGAAAGCTGCATTGGATGAAAATTATTAGTGAACAAAATAACACAGTAAACACAAGATTTACTTATATTTCTCGAAGCAAACGAAGAGTCAGTTCAAATAATTCAGTAGCAAATTGGGACCAGCTGTCTTAATGTCAACAAGGATGAAGCACAAGCGAAAATGTCGTAGTATAGAGTCTAGAAGCGCAAGTGGCGTCTGAGACCGGCGCCGGCCGATCTATGCTGCAGCAACAGAGGGTGTTTGTGGTTCTGAGCCACTGTAGTTGTGGCTCAGCGGGCATGACTCACTGGGTCTGTCAGATCCCCTGTGACTGCTATCGGCCTCTGACGGAAACTTAATATTCCGTTGCCAGCCACGGAAAGCCAGTGGGGTGGTATAGATACTTGGTAGTTTTATATAGATTAGTATAATAAATCGATTTAATTTTATCTCTCTTCAAGTCAACGCCCATTATAAGTTGCCAGTAGCGACTGTAAAGGGAGCATGGGATACTTTATCTGACATATAACACGTGGCATTCATGTTTGTCACTAGCTCTTGTCTCTTTCGGAAGTAGCCATATTATGTCCATCACTACAAAGTGGGATGGTAACTTACTTGCATTGAATTTTTGATGTAACGTTCTATTTACAACTGAAACGTTGTGTTCTCATTTCGGATTGGCGGCGTCACGCGTCAACTACATCCGTCTTTATTTCAGTATACTGCTACGGAGAAAACCTATTTACTTCTTCCTCACAAAGTGGACTGCTGCTTATTAAGCATTTCCTTTGTGTCCAAATGTATGTTCGCAATTTGTAAGTAATACCTACGCTATAACATATTCAGTAAGTGCTTGATACTAGTAAAGTTATTTCTATTTAACTAAAAGCAAATTGAGCACTTACCTTTTCGTTATCTCGCTCAAGTCTATTTTCATATTTTCTTGTTAAAAGCATCAGTGCAATACACATTTAAGTAAACTACTTTTTTCATTGTTTTGCTATACATATCTGACGTTCCTAACCAAATTACACAGAACACCACAGCACAACGTAAGGAAATGCCAACTAGACTGATTATGTTGCTGTGAAACATGTTTAGTGCAATCAAAGACTTACCTTACATGCAAACCACGTTATCTGCATGATATTTTCAATCACCTACCTTTCGACAGGTAACTGCAGTGGTGCACGCTGGAGGTAATTCGATGTGGCTTGCGCTGGGCGTCACTGATGACTACTTGTCAACTGTTCTGTCCTGAGCTGTCCAATTATGACCCTCAGCAGGTGGCGGAAGGTGAGTACTGATATTACATTCGCTATACATCACCAGATATGTTGTTGGCCTTTTACGCGGATAGCGTAAAGGTCATTGCAATAAAATTAAAACCAGGATGGGGAAGTGATTCAGTTCTACTTTCAAATAAGTTGAATATATTCTGAATACGTGTGCTTTTGCTAGCTGAAAAGCACCACTACCTATTATTTTTCACAATATACTTTTACTAAGTATATTAGTGACCATATAATATTTTATTAATGATAATGTTATGAGGATAGATTACTACTCAGCATATAGTGGAAATGTTGACCCGCGGACAGGTACAAAAAAGAAACCAGACTGCTAGACAAGCAAGATTTCGGCCAACAGGGCTTCTCAAGTAGAGAAGAAAAACACACACACAATCTCTGTGTTATTTTTATAATACTTTCATTATTGGTTCCGGGATTCCCTTGTTTAATATTTTATTACGTAGACAGACACGTATGAAACTTCCGATTGCTTCTTGCTGTGTTCTGACGACATTACTACTTTTAGGAGCCTTAAACGTCGTGATTCTTCGTTACCTAGTGGTCATTATTTCAGCAACGGCTGTGTTTGTAAAATTAACCACAAATTAACTTTAGAAACATAATGTAGTACATTAAGATATATTATTTGATCCTGTGTAATCAGAGGTAGCTACAACGCGTTTTATGTTTACAATTATCAATCTTCTCTCAACTATTCGTACACTTAGTTGCATCTATGCAACGGCAAGTGTCACTTCCCAGATTGCTACACCACACCCACCTTACTCAGAAACATTTGCCGTTTTGATTCTCTCTTGCCCGGAAAATGCTACGCCACTAAAGTCTAACTGCGCGTCTGGAACCTGCTCGGTCTACTATCGGCTATATACTATTAAAACCCTCGGGTTAGAGTATCATATTATTCAAGTAATTTTTCGGTGCAGTACCAAATTTGAGTAGTTATAGAAAAAAGATAATATATTTCGTTTTTTGATATTCTCTGTTTTAGTTACATACCGGTTGTTTAGGATTCGAATTACTCGATGTTATAATACAATAGGTAAGTGCAGCCAGAAATATTCTGAGGCCAGTAGATTGTACTTTTTTCTGCAGTAGCTAATGTTACATTAGATCTGGATGTTCCTACTCATACGGCTGTAGTTTTGAGATTATTTTTAGGTACAAAAATATAGTCCCGGAGATTTAAATTCCGTCATAGGAATACAGCTGCGTAGCTATCGTGTCTAATCTGTCAGTTTGTTCTAAGTCTGTAATGTTCCTCAGGTCTCTGGTATACCTCAACTTCCACTTCTCTAGAATAACTGTAAATGTACAATACAATACGTTAACGCAGCACTGGCAAATATAATGTTACAGATATGAAATCTTTTTGATAAATATATCGTGGTTTGTAGAGCTCTACGGGTTCGTAACAAGTCTGGAACTCTCAGTGGCGTGGAGGTTTGTTGGTACTTTTCTAACATCGTAGTATTTTTGGGGAAGGGGACGAACAGCTCGTTTCAAATGCTCATAAATATAAAGTTTGGCACACGACAAAACGCAGCAATGTTGTATCCCTTGACTACAATATCAATGAGATACAAGTAGATTCAGTTAATTCATACAAATACGTGTATGAAAAGGACTATCATACGTAATGAACGGGATGTACTCAGCTTCGTTATGGCAGTTGAGGAGCTACATAGTGAGACGTAGCGGCTCCAAGATCTAAGAATTACACAACGGCCGAAAGAACGGTGTGTTGATATCAAGCCTCTCCATGTCGTATTCAGTGTCCCCACTGATGAGGGCGACCTGGCGGTCGGTTGGTTGCAACTGGCCAGTCAGAGCCAGAACGCCGAGTTTGGCTTGATTGCTTTGTCTCATCTAAGTATCACATAGACCTAGTTGTTGTCGGTTCAGTAGCAGGATACTAGGAAATGCCGTCAATCTACGAAGATTTTTCACAAAACACTCATACGATCTTTCCTAGAATATTGCACAAGAGTGTGCGACCTGTATTAAGTAGTATTAAGGTTGTAATCGTAGTGGCACCGACATCGGTGGATTCCGCAGACGACCAACATTGGTCAAAGGCTACCACAGTTTTCAAATCTGTGCGCCACTACGTGCGCGATCACGATACAGCCGATCTCTTCGCCCGAATGTAGAGACTTCGGACGACGGCCCATGAAATTCCAATCAGTTTGTATTCTTCGGTCGCATCGGTCGACATTCTGAAAAAAAAGGACTGTGAGAAACTGAAAACTTTATTCCATGAAATAAGGGTATGTGGCAAGCAAAATGAAAAAAAAAATTGTTAATCTGAGTATATCGTGGCATTTATGGGCTGAAATCGCATAATTATAGGAAACCAGAATAGGCAAAATCTGTAACGGAAATCTGAGGCTTAAATCATAATTAGAAACAAATTGTCAAGTGACAAGTGTGCCATATTTTATGCTTTGTTGCTGTACCGGGTATTTTTTCGGTTACGATAAGTGGTCATTATTTTTCTATAGTTATTACTGCTTGCTACCGTTTTATCACAGTAATTTCTTTTTTATTTTTATTTATTTTTTTGTTTTGCATATGTGGAGTATGTTTCTCGACTTTTCACTGCTGTAAGTGTTCATAATGTCTTTGTCTTTCACATGTACGCTCAATGATGCTTACTAATGTTTAATTGGCATATGTCTGGTTTGAAGAACTTATTTGAAGATGTACAAAGTGTTTGTTGTTTTGGTTTTCATGTCACCACGAATCATCTGAAGTTCATAATAGGACATTTATCTCTTTCTCTCATGTATTCGTAAGCCTTGTCTGGTAATTCCAGTAACTGATGGAGGAGTGTAAGGCACTCACCATGTTCTTTTAGAGACAGATGTAGCTCATTCACATGCATTCGACGTCTTTTCAATTGCAAAAGCCGCAATACAGGAGTCGTCTCCAAGCACAGAGACGCTCTTGCATTTACACTACTGGCCATTAAAATTGCTACACCAAGAAGAAATGCAGATGATAAACGGGTATTCATTGGACAAATATATTATACTAGAACTGACATGTCATTACATTTTCACACAATTTCTGTGCATAGATCCTGAGCAATCAGTACCAAGAACAACCACGTCTGGCCGTAATAACAGCTTTGATACGCCTGGGCATTGAGTCAAACAGAGCTTGGATGGCGCGTGCAGGTACAGCTGCCCATGAAGGTTCAACACGATACCACATTTCATCAAGTGTAGTGACTGGCGTATTGTCACGAGCCAGTTGCTCGGCCACCATTGACCAGACGTTTTCAATTGGAGAGAGATCTGGAGAATGTGCTAGACAGGGCAGCAGTCGAACAGTTTCTGTATCCAGAAAGGCCCGTACAGGACCTGAAACATGTGGTCGCTTATTATCGTGCTGAAATATAGAGTTTCGCAGGGAGCGAATGAAGGGTAGAACCACGGGTCGTAACACATCTGCAATGTAGCGTCCGCTGTTCAAAGTGCCGGCAATGCGAACAAGAGGTGACCGAGACGTGTAACCAATGGCACCCCATACCATCACGCCAGGTGATATGCCAGTATGGCGATGACGAATACACGCTTCCAATGTGAGTTCACGCGATGTCGCCAAACACGGATGCGACCATGATGATGCTGTAACCAGAACCTGGAATCATCCGAAAAAATAACCTTTTGCCATTCATGTACCGAGGTTCGTCGTTGAGTACACCATCGCAGGCGCTACTGTCTGTGATGCAGCTTCAAGGGTAATCGCAGCCATGGTCTCCGAGCTGATAGTCCATGCTGATTGCAAACGTCATCGAACTGTTGGTGCAGGTAGTTGTTGTCTTGCAAACGTCCCCATCTGTTGACTAAGGGATTGAGACGTGGCTGCACGATCCGTTACAGCCATGCGGATAAGATGCCTGTCACCTCGACTGCTGCCGTTAGGATCCAGCACGGCGTTCCGTATTACCCTCCTGAACCCACCGATTCCATATTCTGCTAACAGTCATTGGATCTCGACCAACGAGAGCAGGAATGTTGCGATACGATAAACCGCAATTGCGATAGGCTACGATCCGACCTTTATCGAACTCGGAAACGTGATGGTACGCATTTCTCTTTCTTACACGAGGCATCACAACAACGTTTCACCAGGCAACGCTGGTCAACTGCTGCTTGCGTATGACAAATCGGTTGGAAACTTTCCTCATGTCAGCACGTTGTAGGTGTTGCCACCGGCGCCAACCTTGTGTGAATGCTGTGAAAAGCTAATTATTTGCATATCACAGTATCTTCTTCCTTTTCGGTAACATTTCTTGTCTGTAGTACTTCATCTTCATGGTGTAGCAATTTTAATGGCCAGTAGTGTGTTCCGCCCAAAGAGGTTGAAATCTAACCTCATGGATAGAACTGATTCTAACGGAACGTAACCTAACCTTCTTGACACCGCCGAACACTGGTGAAGGAGATCAGACGCACTGTGACCAAGATGATGGCCGATGGCCTCTGTCGATGTCATCTGGCTTCCGTTGTCGGTGCCACGGGTATAGAAGGAAACGCGTCACGAAAGGTCACAGATTCGCTCCATCCGTGGATGACAGATACAGAGATGCTGAAAAAAAAGTGAAATCGGATGGTTGAAGAAATACACAATATGCCTGGTGAAAATCTTGCTTACAAACTAACAAACCAGAATTACGTGAGGGAACTTGCAATACCCTATAACCTTCTAGACACCGCTACCGCCGAGATCGTGAAGACAAGGTTATACTAATAGTAGCACGCAAAAAGGTTACTCTTCCTATTACTCTTTAATCCCTCCGTAATTAGTACGATATAAACTACCCACAGCGATGCACTTCATAGTGATTTGGTTAGTATAGATATAGAAATGGATGTACGTAGTGTATTAACGGGGATGGGATGTGTTATTGGGATCGTGCATCGGCACCGTTGTCCCTGGCTTCGCAAAAGTTTTTTTCAGTGTGGTCTCCTGTAAGCGAAGACAAACACAACTCCAAAAATGTTTGTTTTGTGGTTGGTGCAGTTTTATCATTAAGATATTCGTAAGAGTGGCTTGGTTTTTTACGTTCAATCGGTAATGACAAAGTTAAACGTTGAAGATTCGCTATTACTACAATTTTAGAAATTAATTTCCATATACAGCGTGCCCCAAAAAATTCTGACTTGCTTTAGGGGCAGCCCCTTACACCAAAACAAGTAAAAAGTATCTGGTAAGCACGGGCTCTATAATGCGTTCCTTAAGGCCGATGAGGACTTGTTCATCGTCGACACTTTGAAATACACCTCTTCTACTTCAGGTTCTCTGCTTCCCTATTTTGGAAGGAGATAGAGTGGACTGTAGCAGAAATGAAGTCCGGTAGACATGGTCTCTAAAACGTATCCCTCAAGAGCTATGAGCACTTGTTGAGTAGAAGAGAGATGTTTCACACTAACGAAGATGAACAAGTACTCATAGCTCTTAAGGTATACGTGTTAAGAGACCATGTTTACTGGACACTTCTTTCCTGTTTCAGTGTAAGAAATATGTCCGTAAAGCTTCTCGGTGTTTTTCGGGACATACTGAATGGTTTGCATATGCAAGCTAAATTAGGTGTCTGTTAAGGTTACTGGATGGATCAGTGTGACCATCACCTAAATTACTTCCGAATGGTAAAACCATTTTTTGTCATCCATAGACGCTGACAATTTTCTTACACAGATCAATTTTGTTACTTTATGTAGTACATTCCGGACCAGTTTTGACCAGAGCCCATTTTCAAATGCCTGCAAAATCAAACACCATCGAACTGCTAAGGATGTGGCAAATAAAAATGGCTTGGAGGACAGACTTCCAGCGTACGAAGAAACGCAGCAGAGGAAAGTAAATACAGTAATCTAACTATAGTAGGTGTTAAAAATGGGGGCTATTCAGCCCTTAGCACTTTTGGGACGTGGTCTGCAAGTTGCTGAAAGTGGGTCGAAATGGACTGCTGGAACGGCTGCAGTCTCATACCAAATAGTCTGCCGCAGTTTTTGAAGACTATGAGGGTTGTTGCGATACACGTTAGACTTGAGGGCTCGCCACGCAAAGTAATCGCACACTGGCAGATCAGGTGACCTGGGTGGTCAGATACAGCCGTGACCAGACTGATCTCCGCTAACGACTCTGTCAGGTACGAAGATTGCGTGAATGTGCTCCAGGGTTCGGCTGGCTGTATGGACAGTTGCTCCAAACTGTTTCAAGTAACTCTGGGTTTTTCCCTCCTCCTTTAATGCTGCCACAAATGGTTTCAAGTTATTAACAATGTAACACGCCGAAATCAGTGTCCGATGAAAGAAAATGAGGCCTATAATGCGGCGTGCAGCTTTCAGTGGAATAGGCTTCAAATATAGACATACTAGAAAGTATTTCGTCATCAATAAGTTGTTCTTACGCAATAGAATCAGTGTAATTCGGATGTCTTTACATGCCTTTCACGAAAAATCACGTCTCTGGGAAACTTACTAACGTATGGAACGCAGAAACACAACCACTGTTCCGTTAGTTAAACAGAAAGTAATTAGGAACAAACACTGCCTTTACGGCCCAGGTGACTGCTTTCCCATTGCATGGAGCGTAACAACTTTCTCAGTAGACTGTGTCGTCCATGTACATACTAGAGTGTCCTTCAACTAAGAATTTATCAGAGGGCACAGACGCAAAGACTGTGCTACAACAAGACAATACTTTGTTTAACAGTAACATCAGTTGCTCTCTCTCTGTGAAATATACATGGATGACATACAAAAATCAATTTGACAAGCCCACCTTAAAAATGTATAGATAATCATCCATGTATATTTTGGAACGGTGACAACGCTTTTTACATTTCAGATTATCGATCTACTCTGAGTATGTTTTGGATGTTTAGTTCCACCTTTGCAGCTAGTGGTCTGTGGCTCCACTCCGTATTCGCCCAGCTAGAAGCGTCACTACTCACTTTGCGTCTCCACGTGCATCTTACGCCTCACCATCCGTTGCTTTAATTCAAATGGCTCTGAGCACTATGGGACTCAACTGCTGTGGTCATCAGTCCCCTACTTAAACCTAACTAACCTAAGGACATCACACACATCCATGCCCGAGGCAGGATTCGAACCTGCGACCGTGGCAGTCACACGGTTCCTGACTGCGCGCCTAGAACCGCGAGACCACCTCGGCCGGCCGCTTTAATTCAGCTCTAACTGGCAAAAGCTGTGGCCTTTTATGAGTAACAAAGCTATTGACAAATAACTAAAATTTCAATTCACGAGACAGGGAAAATTGTTAAAGCATTCAAGGAACACAATTCTTTTGCAAGTATCACGTGTTCCATGACAGAAGTAATTCTGTTTCAAGGTAGGGGATGGCATACCACAAATTAATTGTTATTTCGTAGTCCATATTTTATATAACTAATTCTAAGAATAATGAAACACAATTAAATTTTCTACCTGAAGAACTACCAATATATTCCTAACACCTGCAATATATTACACAGCAATTATATGTGTGGAACGGGATATATTTACAAATGGTGCTCAAAATACAAACCCATACCTAATAGCAACATGAAGTGTAGAATGTGACGAAACTGCTTATGTCGGTCTCTAGTGTACAATGCACATACTTCTACAAACGATGCTGAAAATTAGTTTGAGTGATAAGGCAAGAAATGAGGAGGTTCTCTGGAGAATAGTCGAGTAAAGAAATATACCGAAAACATAAACAAGAAGAAGGAAGAGGATTGTAGGACATCTCTTAAGACATCAGGATTAACTTCCACGATTGTAGAGACAGTTGTTGAGGGTAAAAACTGTAGAGCGAAACAGAGATTGGAATATATTTAGAAAATAATTGACGACGGAGATTGCAAGTGCTTTTCTGAAATGAAGCGTTTGGTACAGAGGTATTCGTGGCGAGCCACATCAAACCAGTCGGAAGACTGATGACTAAAGGGCACATTATTTAATATGATTCTAAAATATGCCACTAGACCGAAATGCCGACCGAAAAACATCGTTTGTTCCCAGCTACACTATCCTCTACGTATAAAGCACTACCCTACTAAACTTGAATACTTGAGGAAATACATATTTCGTACGCTCATTTGCTGTACTTTAGTTCCATTTGGATGGTTAGAATTCAAGTTACCTGATAAGCTAAAACTTGAGCTGAGTGTAGCCGAAACGCACCCTGTCACTGGTTAGTAGCGGTTTTCTTTGAATTTTCCGATACACTGAAATTAATTTTATATTACACAAGGTTGTTCTTGTTCGTATAGCTATAATTTCGCAAGTATTAAAAAGTGAATTCCACCATTTAAATATGGTATTAAAAACTTTTTACACCTATCTTAAAGGGCTGTGTATGCAGTACATTTGACATCACTTAAATAACTCATTTCTGGAGTTCAGTTGTGCAATACGCTTATAAAGCTTTGGCTCTGAGCACTATGGGACTCAACAGCTGTGGCCATAAGTCCCCTAGTACTTAGAACTACTTAAACCTAATTAACCTAAGGACATCACACACATACATGCCCGAGGCAGGATTCGAACCTGCGACCGTAGCAGTCGCTAGGTTCCGGGCTGAAACGCCTAGAACCGCTCGGCCACCGAGACCGGCTAATAACGCTTTATAGATTGATAAATGGAACAGTGTTTCACGTGTGCAGTGTACTTGTTGAATATAGGACGGTTTGCAGACCTATCTGGAGACAGAGTGCGAAATACTTCAAGTGGCTCTGAGCACCATGGGACTTAACTGCTGGGGTAATTATTTCCCTAGAACTACTTAAACCTAGCTAACCTAAGGATATCACACACATCCATGCCCGAGGCAGGATTCGAACCTGCGACCGTAGCGGAGGTGCGGTTCCAGGCTGTGGCGCCTAGAACCGCACGGCCACTCCGGCCAGCTGCGAAGTACTGCTGTTTTCCTCAGTCACACTGACTTTTGTAGGAGGTTAGTTTGCAGTGGTGTAACTTCGCAGTATTCTGTACAGGGATGGAAGGAAGTAGGAGCAGCTGGGATTGCAACAATTTTCTATGTCAGAAACGGGACAAAGGTAGTTCAAAGGAACTGACTTACTGGGAGTGTACTTGTTGCAATTCCTGCATGAGTACACTTTACTTAGAAGTGGAAAAATAATTGGCTGAACACTCTTCTTTTTTGGTATTGTGAACCGTATGGACCAGACGATATATTCCTATTACGTCAGAACATTCACTTTTCGAGGCTGGTGGAAGGTAATTGGCTTGTAACACCGTCAAAGGGGTTCTCGGATGATTTGCGTCACTTTTAACAGGAACGGCTGGAATACCTTTGTGTTTCTGACATTTCCGGTTTTCCGTTTGTTGTTCTTGACATTTTGTATTCTCTGAGAACAGTGACAAAAGTATATAACAAGACGAATAAATGTGGTAAGGGCATATGGAAGAACGCCAGTTAACAGTAGAGTCGTAGGTAACAGCTGAGATCATTTATAACACTTCACAGAGATTCTGATATCTGTATCGAAAGCAGTAGACGACAGAAGATTCGCGGTTAACATCACGCTAAACAGACACTCCCTAGGTAGTAGTGAGACTTATTATTGTCTACGCTCTGGTTAAGAAATGGCTCTGAGCTCTATGGGACTTAACATCTGAGGTCATCAGTCCCTTAGAACTACTTAAACCTAACTAACCTAAGGACATCACACACATCAATGCCCGAGGCAGGATTCGAACCTGCGACCGTAGCAAGCGGTTCCAAACTGAAGCGCCTACAACCGCTCGGCCACATCGGCCGGCTACGCTCTGTTATTCAACGATGGTGGTCAACTTAAAACATACTTTCTATGGCTGGCCTTTAGTTGATGTAGGAGAAACACAGGATAGGAGAAGCTAGATTATTCTCTGGAGATAGCGCTACCAATTAAGTTAGTGGAGCAGTTCGTCATGATGTCTCTGGAAGAAACTTCCATATCCTCATGGGGTGAACCAGATTTTGTCCCGTTCCGCACACGAGCTGTTGTTATACACACTGCACACAACTTGTTTCTGTAGTGCAATGTTCAAACTAGCTGCTTATTTAACAGGTCATCAGGTTTATTACCCAAATGGATAAATATCTCCATCTCTTCTAGTCAAACCAACGTTCTCCCTGTATCTATAAAATGTAAAGAATGCTTTCTACGTGATGCTTATTGGTTTTGACGTGTTCTTTAAACGTTGTACGTTTAATTGTATGTAAGGATGTGTGATCTTGGAATCGTTCCTTAAATGATCTATCAGTTTAGCTAATATGGGACGCATTACAATCACTACATCTAATTTTATAAATCCCAAACTTCATCACAGGGTCAGTGTGCTCAATGGCACGTGTTAGTACTTTCACTAACGTATTTTTATTACTGAAAACTACGTTAAAATTAATGTTCTTAAACGCACTTGCTATCTTATTCGATATCTGGCTCTTGTACTCCATAGGTGTATAAATTTTATGCACTGAGTTTTCCAGGTCAAGAGTTATCTCATTTAACAGGTTCGAATCTTTCCTCAATATTCTAATATGAATATTATCAACAATGTCCGGTGAGAAACCATTACTCACCGCTATGTCCTTGGGTATATTCTTTTCTTTTCTGATCTCCTCACTATCCAGTGGAATTCTAGTAAGCCTGCTAGCAAGGGTGTAAAAGAAGGACGATTCGTACCGGTTGAAATGTGCTGAATGAAACGGAATAACAGCATCTGATGGGGAAGGTTTTCTATAAACTGCAAACTTGTGCCCACCATTGTTGTTACTCAAAGAGATCTAAAAAATTAGTTTTATTATTATTTGGTGAAATGTCTCATGCCTTCTTCCGATGCGTTTGTACATCGCTCCATCTGCGACTGACCTCCAGATCGTCTTCACCGAATAGAGTGCTACAGAGTATGGGTGACGTGGACGGGGTAGCAAGGTAAGTGGAAGATCAGACTTCAACGCACGGTGGGTGATAATGTCATTAAGAGGTTATACGATGGATAAGGCATTCAACCATTTCAAAAGGAACCATTGCTGCATTTGTGTTATGCAATTTACGGAAACAAGGAAAAACTAAATTTGGATAGCCAGACAGCAATTTGAACAGCCGCCGTAACGAAAGCGAAACCAGCGTTTTAGCCTATTCAACACCTCGCTCGATGGTACTGGAGCCACGAATTAGAAAAGCTGGTAGCCGCACTGTGGTTTAGTCCCTAAAGCTCCACACAGTTGTTACGCTGGAATACCAGTTAAAAGACAATCATTTCACAAAGGGCCTGCAACAGCAAAGTCAGGCATGTGTCCCTCTAGTTATACAGGAAATCTGAAATAGAGGTGGCGCCCCTGGTTAATGAAAATGGACAAGTGTTGTTGTGCCAAACTACAGCTGAAACTATCTCCCATATTGAGATAAAATAACATTTCCAGATGAAAAGATATGTATTTGTTTTACACAAATACTAACTAGTAATGAAAATAATACTTAATATTGTGCGATAACTATAACCTCAAATACTGTGTACCATTCTAGATTTCTGAACGGCTAAACCGGTTCATGGGTCTCCTTACCTGTTGTAGACTACCTGTTTAACAGATTCCAGGTAGGGAAACTTAAAACCAGCCAATACCTAGACGTTGTTCCTCCAATATTTGAGAAGAGTGCATTTAGTGACAACATAATTTCGAACATACATGAAGTTTTTTGTCGCTGATCTCCCGCCCCCTCTCTTCTATATACACACACACATACACACACACACACTCACTGGTTTCTGACAGATCTCATTCCTGCTACGTCTCGTTACTATAGTCTTCCTTAGGTTTACGCTGAGTTCGCGTTTTGTACTTTTTAAACTGTTCATTCCATTCGCAGATCCTGTGATTCGTTTTCGCATTCACTGAGGATAGCAATGTCATCAGCGAATCTTATTATTGACAGACTTTCGCTTTGAATGTTAATTCCACTCTGTAACCTTTGTCTTATTTTTTTCATTGCTTCTTCGATGTATTGATTGAAAAGTAGGGGCGAAAGAGTACAGTCCTGTCTTACACCCTTTTTAATCCGAACATTTCGTACTTGGTCTCCCACTCTTATTGCTTCCTCTTGGTTCTTGTAGATATTGTATATTACCCTTCTGCCCCAAAAGCTTATCCCTGTTTTCCTCAGAATTTCAAAGATCTTGCACCATTTTACACTGGCGGACGCTTTTTCCAGGTCGACAGATCCTATGAACGTGTCTATATTTTTCTTTGGTCTTGCTTCCATTATCAACTGCAACGTCAGAATGGCCTGTGCAGTGCCTATACCTTTCCTAAAGCCAAACTGATCCTCATCTTACACATCTTCATTTCTGTCTTCTCTCCTATTCCTGTCAGCGACTTGGACGCATGAGCTTTGAAGCTGATGCTGGATAATTCTAGCACTTGTCGGCTCTTGCAATACTCACCCGGGACTTGGTGTTTGTCTTGTCTTCATCATCATTATCATCCGTGACAATGGAAGAATTGAACTGTGTTAAACTTGAGGCTTTGTACATGCACTGAAGAGCGCGCAGTTGAGTGCCCCGCAAACCGACCACTACCTCGAAACTCAGATGATATATCGCCAGACTCATATATTTTACACACCAATGTGAATAGTCGTCTTCTTGCCATTTCTCACAATGATTTTTGAAATTCCGATGGAATGTTATCTATCCTTTCTGCCTCATTAGAATTTAAGTCATCCAGAGATATTTTAGATTCTAATACTGGATCCCCTATCCATTCTATATCGACTCATGCTTCTTCTTCGCTCATGCCATCAAATAAGTTCTCAAGTTCATAGAGGCCTTCAACGTCTTCTTGAATTGAATTTAATACATTGAGGGTTCCTTGCAAACTTATTTATCTATATAGTTCATCCATTCTGTGAACCGAGAAGTTCAGCGATTTTTGCCTGTTATCGATATCGATACTGGCAAGATATTGGTCCAGGGAGTTTCAAGACCGAATCAGAATCTGTACAGTACTTCCTTAGACTAGCGACGACACACAAAAAGAAGCGTGGCACGGACATCAGATTATATAGGCAGATATCTAGGTCAGGGATTAGCGCGGCATTCGCTTCTTTTCGACGTGCATGCAGTCATTGCGAAAATGAGAACTATGGAGACATAATTACAAAATGAGTCGTCAAACGATCAACGCGCCGTTATTCTTTTCTTGTCTGTCGAAGGACATACTCCAATAGACGTTAATCGGAGAGCGTAGGATATGTATGGGGCAGCAGATCTCTCGAAAGCCACCGTTGTGGAATGCTGCGACAAGGGGTGTTACTGCTTCATGGTAACGCACGTCCACATATCTCAAATATCGTAACGCTCAATCTACGCCACTCGGGAGCATTCCCTAGAGTCCTGATCTCGTTCCATGCGATTATCACGCCTTCGGAAGCTTAAAAGAAGTCTTTGAAGGGCCGACGATTTCTGTCGGACGACGCTGTGCTTCAGGCATTAACGGACTTCTTCACGCAGGTAGACACCATGTTTTACCAAACGGATATCTACAACCTGGTGCGTCGATGAAATGACAGCCTCAGTGTTCACTGCAAATTGGTCTGATTGGCTTACTGACTATGGACTGAGCGGCCCCAGAACGGAAATTTTTTTCACCCCTTATATAGGGTGATTCGCCTGCTTCTTCCGATCGGTTTTTATGAAACCCACAAAGCTTTAAAAAACTACGTGTGACATTTTCCTATTCCGTCGTTCTCCACGTTCATACACTGATTCCTACTAAAAAAGTTAAAAGGCCTTTTTGTATGCAATCTAATGCAGTTAAATTTAATACTTACATACGTTTACGCTGAAGGCCACGGTTTTCCAGTAATACGTAGAACAAACACGCGTTTTCAGTTGTCTTTGGTATGTTTTTCTTGAATAATTAGTAAACTACAGTCTGTGGCGAAAATGTATCCCAGTATAAACTTCAAATACATTGTGATGTTTAAAGCTTTCCCGGAACAATTCAAATACATTAAGTGTACTATGAAAAGGTCCTACCCATTTTACTGTAGGACCAACATTTTGGCCGCAGCGAGCGAGAGAATACGAAAACTAGCGTTTGGTATTTCAATGCATATTGCATAAAACCTAGCTGACTCACCCTGTATGATTAATGATATATGAATTGTACATACGACATATCACATAAGCTACTTGGTAATAACTACTATATACTGTCTTAGAGGTGAATAGTTTGTTCCTGGGTAAACCATTTCTGTATACAGGGTGTTACAAAAAGGTACGGCCAAACTTTCAGGAAACATTACTCACACACAAATAAACAAAAGATGTTATGTGGACATGTGTCCGGAAACGCTTAATTTCGATGTTAGAGCTCATTTTAGTTTTGTCCACCTACGCTCAATGGAGCACGTTATCATGATTTCATACGGGATACTCTACTTGTGCTGCTAGAACATGTGCCTTTGCAAGTACGACACAACATGTGGTTCATGTACGATGGAGCTCCTGCATATTTCAGTCTAAGTGTTCGTACGCTTCTCAACAACAGATTCGGTGACCGATGGATTGGTAGAGGCGGACCAATTCCGTGGCCTCCTCGCTCTCCTGACTTCAACCCTCTTGACTTTCATTTATAGGGCATTTGAAAGCTCTTGTCTACGCAACCCCGGTACCAAATGTAGAGACTCTTCGTGCTCGTATTGTGGACGGCTGTGATACAATACGCCTTTCTCCAGGGCCGCATCAGCGCAGCAGGGATTCCATGCGACGGAGGGTGGATGCATGTATCCTCGCTAACGGAGGACATTTTGAACATTTTCTGTAACAAAGTGTTTGAAGTCACGCTGGTACGTTCTGTTGCTATGTGTTTCCATTCCATGATTAATGTGATTCGAAGAGAAGTAATAAAGTGAGCTCTAACGTGGAAAGCAAGCGTTTCCGGACACATGTCCACATAACATATTTTCTTTCCTTGTGTGTGAGGAATGTTTCCTGAAAGTTTGGCCGTATCTTTTTGTAACACCAACTGTCGTACATCAGCTATGTAATTACAGGAACCAGAACGTAGGAAAGGAGAGTGATCTGGTCTTCCGTATATTTTTTAATGCCAGTCAGCATATGTGATACGAGGGATATTCGGAAAGTAAATTCCGATGGATGAAGAAATGGAAACCACTTTGAAAATCTAATAAAGCACTTTGCACATATGTGTTCGACAGTGTCTCTGGTATGCCTGTCGGTTGCATAACGTCTCTAGTTTTAGTGCTGACGCATGGTGAGCACATAAAGACGCTTATAAAATAGTGTCTCCCGCCAAGCATGAGGGCCTGGTGAGAGATTTCGCCTGATGTTATGCAGCCGACATTACAGAACTGTCATACGGTTCCTAATTCGTGACAGTTTTCGGTCACAATCTGCAGGGGCAATGAATATGTTCCTACAGCGTTTTCGATGGGAAGTGTTTGACCACTCGCACCACCGCCCGTAATTCGCTCCCTCTGTGTTTCATCTCTGCTCATATTAAGTACCGGCTTTGAAGACAACATTTCCGCACAGACCATGAGCTGTAGATGAGCGTAGAGAATTGGCAGGAAGCACAGGCGCTGTCCTCTATGACGAGGGTATCTGAAGGTTGGACAACGCTGCGACAAATGTCCAGTGACTATGTAGAGCAGTGGATGGAAGCTGCAGCTAACTGTTGCAGATAAAATACTTCTGAAATTCCTTAGGGTGAGAACAAGGATGTTATAATTTTGTTAACGTTGTTGGAGAAATATATTTTACATTGAATAGTGCTAAACTATACACTGTGAAAATCTATACTATTCTGTAAGCAAGATTGTCACCCAAGGGCGCCCTCCTTTCGATTATTGCTTTAGATATCAAACTCTCAAAACATACATCGTTTTCAGAGAGTTTGTTACCTTCCTATGTTAAAAATGAAAAGGAAGACGTACAGCACAAAGTGGCGTACAGTACACATCGAACGGAGTGTAGCTTTACACCAGAGAAAAAAATGTTCTACACTAGCTGTTAACTGCGGATGCACTCGCGTATTAGTAGCTTCGTTATAGTGAGTGATGGGGAGTAAGTAAGCTAACAGACAGATACGACGGTTTTCGATAAAACATTAAATCTCGATATCATTCTTTCTGTGAACAGTTTTTGATTAAATAAAGACTATACGATGACGCCAGATATATTCAAGCGACGGATTTATCGATTTTAAAATCAGCATAAAGAAACGGCAGAAAGGATCTGGCGTTAGAAGTCTCTTTCATATGTTTTGTTACTACCTAACCCTTCTTCTGGTTGCATCACATTATTAACTGTCTGCCGTCGCTTTTTGATCTTTTCCATTCGTATATTGTGTGAGAAATGAGTGATGACGACATTTTACCTTGTTGTAAAACACTGTTTCTTTTTCCTATTAGAAAACGTACCATGGACAGGTGCGAACAAACAATTTTACTACTTATGATACTGTTGATTGTAGTAATCATGAAAATGAAATTCTGAAATGAATTTCTCAAACAGCACAACATAAACGCGCATTTATTCTCATTCATTCTGCACACTTTTCAAAGTTTTTTAAAAAAAATTAAAATGCGTATTATTTCATCAATTTATAATTAGCAGTAGCATACCTGTGTGGCTAGATAACCTTCGGTGCTAATTTAATCCTGGTTGGTGAGAGAACGCAAGGAATATTTTTTTTTTCTTTTTATGTTTAAATTCAGTTCAGCCGTCTTCATGACGTAGCCATGAACGCTTCCTTGTCCCTCCAGGATCGTTGTTCTCGGAAGCATGGGCCAGCAGTAGAGACCAAAGTAGTCCCTTTCCTTATCCTTAAAAAAAAAAATTTCACTTCCCATACACACCTTTGGGGCCGTCTCCCTGACGAAATGTGTACGAATTCTGAGTAATCACGAGCCCTTCCTCTAAGTTCGGTCTGGTAGCTATAATGGCATCTAGTTCTCGGCCAAAACTGTGTCTTCCGTTTGACCGCATTAGAGGTGCGCCAATTTCCGCCCCGACGGACCCAGCGCTCCTCTACAGACAAGGGAATGGGAGCCGTTGGTGCTACTGGGTGGAAGCGAGATGTTTCAGACCTGGGATTGGTATGCATGTGTGTTCTCCGTGAAGGCCAAATTCGCTTAGTTGTGATGCGTTTAGAGCTTCAGAGGACCTGTTAGTTAGCAACCATTGGTATTTTCCGTTTTCTTTACAGTTCTCCCCAGTTTTCATTGCAATGCTCCCCCGTAAATTCATTGTTTCCTAAGTGCTACTGAGCTTAACAGATGTTCGTCCATTAAGTAATTCAAGAGCTCGAAGACAGTCGTTATTCACGTTAGAGTAGAAATTTCTGTTCTTAATGTTATTGCATCGCCTTCAGCGTCATTTCCTATGCATTTTCGCATTATGAGTGTGGAACTAATAATCTATAAAAGACAGTATTTTTGAGATCGGCCTTGTGTTCCTTTATGTTAGAGCTCGCGACCGCGTACCGCGTAGCGAGTGGTCGGTCTTATATACATTTCGTAGCAACTGCCTGCGCTTGCGGTGGTGTAATCAATATTTCTCATAGGAAAACCTGTGTGATGCATTGTAAAGAAATTTCCTTAATTTGTGAATGGGAGAATACTTTGCCACTTTATTATTCTTGTACTGATCTTTTCCACTGACAGTGATAGTTGAACGATGATAAATTTCTTTCGCTTATTGATCAATAACGTTACTATTTAGTCAAAACAATCGGGTTTCATGCTTCCTTTCCCGTTACGTTTTCTTCGTCATTATGGAAGGGCTAGTCTGCTGAGACCATTGTTTGTCCCATCAAATGTCATGCCAAATAATTTTAGCAGAATAGGCCTGAGTTTCCAGATAGTTCTGTGTTTGTATGACACCAAGTTTTGTTTGTAATACAACTTAAATTTGAATTGCAGTTCTTCTTTTACTGAAATCTACTCTAACATAATAACAGATTTCCAAGACCCCTGCAGATATTTGGATGTTTTTTGCTAATAAAAGAAATTATTAAGTCAATGATTTACGTAGTCGGATTTGTTATGGTTGTGCGGATCTCTTGTTTTCCGTTGCCAGTACTCAATTAATTATCTCAGATTGTTGTCGACCATTGGATTTACGGAACCGCTGATAGTCACATCGAATTCCTACCTTCTGATTAAGTGAAATGTAGTAGATGCTTCTTAGTCGAGATTAAAACTAACACTACATTTGGTGAAAGTTGGCTGCCTTTTTTTGAATGGTCTGTAATGGGTATTGAAACTATAGAGCAATGAGCTTCCATAAATGCTGTTTCCTTAAGTCAGACGCGTGAAATCATTAATGCTAAGAAAGCTGCAATGCAAAAATAGGCACAGCATGTCCATTTATCTGTTTGTTAGGAAATCTATCCAAAACATCCTTATACTAGAGAATTTAAACCACAAGACATCGCTTTTAATGGTTTATCAAGTACCTCAAACATTTATAGCAACGATTTGTCTGTGGATTAGTGAAATAATCACGGAAACATGTGCTCACTGGAGTCGCCAAGGATTTACCCGTTGGTCTCGTGCCTTTCTTACCCTGCATCAATTGCTTTTAATCTATATTACATTCTTGTGACCAAAGTTGACGATATCCTGTTGTACCCAAACGCCTGTTGTAAGAACATTACGGCTGCCAAGTCAGGTAAGAATGACGATCTTTGCTTAGTTTCACGATGAACACAAGATTTTAAAATAAATCCTATGAAGTTAGTCATCGTACCAAAAATTCATCAGTGGAGATTCCTTCAATACTCACTTAATAGTACCCTATCACCCTACAAAAACCAATAAAAGATGTCTTTATAAATCTTGGATGAACGTACAAACTGCGAAGAATAAACTGTTACAGCCTGTAGAAAATCTCTGTTTCATACATGCGATGCAAAAACTTTTAAAGATGCTTCCATCACATCTGTGACGTAGCTTAGCGCAGAACAAATAATTAAAGCTCCATACCACTCGAACTTGCTTTGCCTCAAATACGTGGGTATCTTTCAGTTGTTTTGTCAAACAGCATGTCAGTCCCGCCTATGGTCAGCCAGGAAGAAAGCAACCGGATGGGCACTGTGATTTTCACTCGGTCTGTTTTCATCATTGGTTTCTTAATCACTGGTGTCTTCAATACTTCTCAAATATCATACAACTATCATCATTCCATAACTGTAATACGAGATCGAACATGTCCAACATTTTGCCTGTACCTATGAATAACACTGAATTTTTCTACCTCTCAGCAGAACACCTCTGGGACAGACTGCCCTCTCACCAGCGTCTAATCTAAAAACGCTCTACTCTCAAGACGATGTTTACATGTTATCACCAATGTTGTCCCCCCTTCAACATATTCCAGTTGTTTTGCTTCTGTCCAACAGTGGACACATTTTCAGCACTATCGATGCTTTTTTCATTCCTGCCTATTTTTGTTATCTATCTTCCGTTCCATCTGGTCACCTCATAGTACTGGATCTGGCACATCATCCCGACACTTAAAATGGTACTACACATTTCTTTATATGTCATTAATCACATTTGGGAATCTTATAAATAGGGAATTGCTTAACGCAACTTGTTTTTTCATGTTTCCGTGACGCAATGTCTGCTCCATTAAATTTAGGCCACGCATTGTTCTACTAATATTTAGGAGGTGTACGGTCCGGCCATCTTCAGAGTGAGCCGAAAACCTGACGCTCCACCGTTCGCTCCATCTTTTCAAAACCACGGAATGCGCCAATGCGCATGGTATTATAGACAAGAGGGTGCAAGAGACGTTTCTCGGTGGCGAAGAAGTAAAGAAATTAGATCTGAGAGTATGTGGTCGATCCACGATGGGATGCCGGTGTATCACTGTGAGTAACACTGTGACGACGTCTTTGCTAGTTTATTGAAGGAAGCACCCTTCTCTATGATTATCCAAGCTGAAACTTCTAACTCTGTTAATTAAGTTAGTAGCCAAACGAATTTCAGCTCTTCGTCTCACTACTGAGTCCCTAAAGATGAAGCCAGTGCTAGCATTTAAGCCATACATGAATGTTGAAATTCATATTTCAGATGAAACTGCATGGCTAAATTCGTTAGAGACAGAGATTAAGTGTGCATACTGATTTCCGTGTGTGTGTGAGTGTGTGAAATATAACTGACATATGCATATGCAGGTCAAGCCAAGGGCAACAAGCTAGTAAATCTGTTATATACATAAAGCAGACTGTATGTCTGTATGCCCAGGATCTCCTCCCAAAGCCCTTGATCGATTTCACCTAAATTTGTCATGGAAACAGCAGGCCTCATGAGTATCAGCACTGTGGGTTTATAGCCTCCTAACTTCTACAGGAGTGGAGATACAAACAAAATCATGATTTTTCCAACCCCTGGTGTATAGGCTGCCCTGTATGCAAGGCTTGTTGTTTGAGAACAGCATTGACCTGCCAAATCAAACAGCTTTGCAGGGCAGCCAACATTACCATGGGCAAGAAATGGTTTTCTTGGGCCTGAGGTAGATGCTGCCCTGCATGACAGTATATTGTGTTGGAATAGTATCGGTCTGCCTTGTTGATATGACATTCATGGTGGCCTATATGTCAGGGGCAAATAAATGAATTTCAAATCCCTGATACTCGTAGGAAGCCTGCCCTGTGTGCTAGGCGCGTCGTGGGAGTATTGTTACACTGCTTTACGAAACTGTACTTCAAGGATTCTTACGTATAGGCTAGCCCGTTTGACAGTATGTGGTGGAGTAGTACCAGCTTGTTTCATAGACCTGCCATGCATGACGACCTTTATGTAACGGGAAATAAATGAATTTCAAATCACTGATACTCATATGCAGCCTCCCTGCATGACAGGTGTGCTGTAGGAGTATTATCGGTCTGCTTTATTGAACTGTATTCCATGGGCTCTGCATGCTGATCAGCATGGATGGAGACAGGTTGAGTGGATAGAGGAAGGGATGGACAAAGTGGGCAGAGAAGGATGTGGCTAGAGAGAGGAGTGAAGGGGATATGCGTGAGGTAAGTGGAAGGCATAGGGGGCAGGTGGAAACGGAAGAGGGAGGAGGCAGAGATGATGGAAAGATGGGGAGGAGAATATGGGTTCAAATGGTTCAAATGGCTCTGAGCACTATGGGACTCAACTGCTGTGGTCATTAGTCCCCTAGAACTTAGAACTACTTAAACCTAACTAACCTAAGGACATCACACACATCCATGCCCGAGGCAGGATTCGAACCTGCGACCGTAGCAGTCACACGGTTCCGGACTGCTCGCCTAGAACCGCGAGACCACCGCGGCCGGCGGAGGATATGGGCAGAAGAAAGAGGGACACAGCTATGGTCAGAAAGAGGGGATGGATTAAATGGACAAAGAGAGGGAAAGCTGAAGATGAAGAGACAGAGAGAGTGTTGGGAGGAGATAGATACATAGAGGTGGGAGGATCAGGCAGACAGACAAAGAGTATAAGAGGTGGACATAGAGAGGGAGAGGAGGAGGCGTGTACAACGTGTGTGTCAAACACATACACAGACAAAGCCACAGGGGAAAGGCTGGTCTATAAATAAATAAATATTTTTTTGATTATGTTTGTCTTTTGGGCCATGGAGACCTAGTCAATGAACACTAACAGTATACCACTCATGTTAGGTATATTTGTCACCTAAACAGATTTGCTTGGTGTAATGGACAATCGATCAGTCCCTGAGTGGCCACACCAGGCCGGGTGTACCTTACGGAGACCGATGGCTCCCACGGCGCGGTGGTTGCCCTCAGTTCGCGACCGCTGAGAGAGGCCATCCGTCGCTGAGGACTCTGGAGCGCCATGGGCAGCCCCTCGACTCCACTCGGCACGCCCGCCGCTCCATTCGAAGCTAATAATAGCGAGGACGCCCGAGGCGCGACGCCTGACTGTGGTGATTAATCCACGTCGGCGTCCCATGTTGCCCTCGACGTTCATTGATCGCTCGACTCCAGGGGTGCCACTACATCCCTGATTTCGGTATCTCAGCAGTGAGGAAGTCATACATCTGCTAGGCTTTCACAAAATTTGCATTAGTTTTTCGTGAAAGTTAAATAAAAATCCTTTATCTTTTTGCCCGAACTTGTATTCTTTCTTTACATGGACTGACGCCCTCAACCTGTCATACCCAGACTTCAATAGAAAGAGTTTCAACAAGCTGTGCCGCGAAATTTTTAATCAAATTTTGTGTTCAATATAATCTGGATTTTATCTTTCGTACCAAGAGTTCCAAAGCATTTCACTCCATCTCGGCAACCTGTCTGGTATAATTTATTGTAATTTTTAAAATTTAGTTTCGTTTTATGCGACCTTTTTCTACATTAATGAAAAATTTTATTATTATTTTGATTCTTTTTAAAGAAAGCAAAGCATATTTCGAAATATTCAAGAATAAGGCGCCGAAACTAAGGTAACATTGAAAATAATAGTAATAATAATAATAATGATTATTACAGTAACAATAATAAACAATAATAATAATAAATATGCTGTACAATAATTTGATTAGTTTCATGAACGTTAACAATGGACAACAAATGGCGAACAATAGGAATTAACAGAGAATTTCCCTTAGAAAACTTCATAAAAACCATACGAAACACAAGGATGTCTATGTCAACAGTAGAAACGTGTATTCATTTTAAACTGGCACATTTTTACAAGTTTTACTACCTTGCTTTCAGTTCTTCTGATTAAGGTAAGATTTATTCAACTGGACCTAACTGTTCTGTAGGTTAATAATATCAATCGTTTCGTGAGGCTAGATACATTAGTTACATGATGAACAGTGTGTATCTCTATCCTGTTAAAGAAATGTTGTGCTACAACAATTCAAGGTATAGCCACAGACTTCGAACTATGGAGTGAATTAGAAACATGAAATAATCAGGACAACATAGAGATTTTCATTACAAAATTTGTATGTGTATTTTAGTCACCGATTAAAAACCTATAGAATCATACAAATGTGCAATACAGTTAAATTATAAACGTGTGTTTAGTTAGAAGGTGTAATCATAGAATTTTATAAAGGGCGATCAAAACGTTTCCGTTTTAGGGCATTGCTGCAGCTTATATATAGCGTAGCGCGTCTGTGATGCGGGTGTACAAGGATAGACATGTATGCAAGGGACTACTGTGGCTTTCGTGCCTTCTCAGCGTGCGTGCGGGAAATTCGGGAAATTCGGGAAATTAAGCTATGGGAACCTTGTCACCAAATGCGCGGTAAAAAGACCAGCGTCCTGCCATTTATCCTGCAGAAAGGTAAATACCGGCACAGATTCATGGGAGACTGAAGAAAGTGTAGGGGTAACATGTCTATCGAAAACGAACTTTATGGAATGGTGGGGCAAAGAGTGCTGTTGCTTCATGATAACTGTTTTCCCCATATCGCAAAAGTCACTCCTGGGGAATATTCACATCACTGAGAGGTGAAGGCTAGACTAAAGGCATTCGGAAGAAAACCGGACTTCATATCCGTTCCCAGGTATGCGCATCACCTCTCTAACAGTAGGCCACACATCGCTGCACTTGAAAACTCATTTGTACAATACTACTTAGAACTCTACGTAATAAAATTTCTTTTGGCGCAGCATAACACATACTTTCGGCCACTACATAAATCTTCTTCAATTTATGTGTCTGTTTCCATACGATATTGGAGCTGGTGTTTACTATAACAGGTTTCTTTGTCTTCCTCATTTACGCTTATGATTTCCTTTTTTTTTTAGAAATTATCCTAAAATCTACTAACACGTACACTGAAGAGCCAAAGAAACTGGTACATCTGTCTAATGTCGTGTAGGGCTCCCGAGAGCCCGTAAAAGTGCTTCAACACGACGTGGCATCAACTTGACTAATGTCTGACGTAGTGCTGGAGGGAACTGACACCATGAGTCCTACAGGGCTGTCCATAAACCCGTAAGAGTACGAGCGGGTGGAGATCTCTTCTGAACAGCACGTTGCAAGGCATCCCAAACATGCTCAATAATGTTCATTTGTGGAGAGTTTAGTGGCCAGAGGAAGAGTTTAAGCTCAGAAGAGTGTTTCTGGAGCCACTCTGTAGCAATTCTAGACGGGTGGGGTGTCGCATTGTCCTGCTCGAATTGCCCACATCCGTCGGAATGCACAGCGGACATGAATGGATGCAGGTGATCAGACGGGATGCTTACAGACGTGTCACCTGTCAGAGTTGTATCTAGACGTATCAGGAGTCCCATATCACTCCAACTCAACACGCCACACATCATTACAGAGCCTCCACCAACTTGAACAGTCCCCTACTGACATGCAGGGTCCACGGATTCATGAGGTTGTCTCTATACCCGGACACGTCCATCCGATCGATACAATTAGAAACGAGAACCGTCCGAAAAAGACAACATGTTTCCAGTCATCAACAGTTCAGTGTCGATGTTGACGGGCTCAGACGAGGTGTAAAGCTTTGTGTCGTGCACTCATCAAGAATACATGAGTGGCCTTTGGCTCCGAAATCCCTTGTCGATTATGTTTCGTTGAATGGTTCGCAAGCTGACACTTGTTGATGGCACAGCACTGAAATCTGCAGCAATTTGAGGAAGGATTGTACTTCTGTCACTCTCAATGTTTCTCTTCAGTCACCATTGGTCCAGTTTTTGTAGTATCTATATCCAACTGCAGCGATATTGGAGATTTGATGTTCTACCGGATTCCTTACTTCGCGGTACACTCGTGAAATGATAGTACGGGAAGGTCTCCAATTTGCGGTGTGTCCCATCGCTCGTACGCCGACTGTAACATCAGTTTCAAACGTACATAAATCTTGATAACCTGCCGTTGTTGCAGCAGTAACCGATCTAACAACTGCGCCAGATGCTTGTTGTGTTTTATGGGCGTTGTCGACAGCAGCGCCGTATTCCACGTGTTTACGTATCTCTGTATTTGAATACACATGCTTATACCAGTTTATTTGGCGCTTCACTGTATTCGACGTCAGTACCACCTCTTATTAACGCCGAAATATTAGGATTTGTGCGGGATAGCTTGCAGGAATTAAACTCATCAAACTTGATTAGAAGAAAAAGTCTTCTTGTTTTGATAACAAGGGGACCGTCAGTCCTGTTAATCATGGAATTTTATGAGTTAAAAAAAATGGCTCTGAGCACTATGGGACTTAATTTCTGAGGTCATCAGTCCTCTAGAACTTAGAAATACTTAAACCTTAAGGACATCACACACATCCATGCCCGAGGCAGGATTCGAACCTGCGACCGTAGCGGTCGCCCCGATCCTGACTGTAGCTCTTAGAACCGCTCGGCCACTACGGCCAGATTTTTATGAGTCTCAGATACGTTATAGAGGGACATGTCCTGTGTTGTTGGTTGCCGGCTTCTGTTGCGACGCACCCTAAATTCCGAGAAAATCATTGTTAAAGTCTTACGTATACCTTCCCTATTCGTGAACGGTAAACGTCTTGGGACTGAGGAGACAGAGTGCGGGGCTATGGTTCATAGCCACCACGTTGCCTGTACGGCCACAAACTCTGCCCGTGTATGGTTTTCCGAATTTCATCGTACAGAATAACGCTAATTTGTATGGCGTCGAAAATTACTGAAAGGTAGTCATTTTCACCGTAGCAATGGCGTTACTGAATCATTCATTATAGGATATTTTATTTAAATGCTTAAGAGTACATTGAAAGTATTGTAAAGAAAATGCAGACTGAAAACACAAATACCAAAAGAAGTCAGAAGCCATAGAAAAGCAACAGGACAACCATCCACCCATTAGAACACAGTTTTATGAATAAAACGTTAATCGAACTGATATCAACTTCAGTGAAAAATAGTAACTTTTACTCAAGAAAGGGTTAACGTACAGAGTAAAAATCCAGATTAAGCAAAAGTAACCTAACACGCCTCATCATACACACTAAAACAGTGGCTGACGTAAGAGACCTAAGTAGCACTGAACAGACTGTCCTGACTCACATTATAAATAAAATCATCCAGAAACACACAAGTAACCACAAATAAACCTCCAAAGCAGTATATGAAGAGAGAAATCTTGCAAACAGCATAAACACGAACTCAACAATCATAGCAAAGCGATGATTGCCAAATCTGACAAAAACAATTCTGCTGTAATCATAAACAAAGATGAGTACATCACCAAAACCCATAAACTTCATGTCCTCATGAGGCCTGTGGCTGATTATATAATAAGCCTTCCTTTAAAATCTATCAATAAGTGAAATTCCGAAGCATTGCTACATCCCTTATATGTCATACTCAGTTAAGAACACAACTGATTTAGCAGTTAAATGAAAGATATGTAAATCCCTCTGGGTGTTAGGTTTGCTGCTTATGATGTACGTAACCTATTTACAAATTTATCAATTGAAGACACAATAGAGGTAGTCCTCAAAAACTTTGTAAAGAAACATCAGAGACCCCTGACATGTTGCAAATAACGTTGCCACATATTTGCTTCACTTTCGAAAATTTGAAAAATATGTAAAAATCTGCCAATCGGTTGCATAGGTTTTCTAAATACCTTGATCAGGTTTCGTCACCTCTAAGGATGACTTCATCAGAAGGTAAGGTAATTACCTAAAATGAGTATGCCATATTAAATATCTTATGTAATAAAAGTTTACATTAATGTAAACGAGTGTAAAACAAATAGTACTTACGTGAAGAATATACAAGATGAACAGTTATTTAAGAGCTGAGTTCCTCAAGTCATACATTAAAATATAAGACATTATGTTCTTCAAAAAGTCAAACATTGAAACATAAGTAACAGCGGTGTGGTGTGTGGAGACTGAGACTAGACTAGTCATGCTACCAAGTAAACGTAATACAAGGCGCGCCACAAGCGGGCCACTAGTAACGTGAGCAAAATATTTTGTATGTTACACACTTTCTGAAGTAAGGGTATTGAGATGTACTTTTGAATCATTATTATTAGTTGTACCGGTACCTAAAGTGGTGACTCTTTCTCAATACCCTTTTTAGGTACCATATCGTATAGGATACAGCGTCTGTTAACTAAATAATACGGTTGCAGGGTTTAATGAGAAAAAAAATTACTATATAAAAAATGAGAGGATGAAAATCGGGAAGAAATGGCTTTAAATATTTTTGTTGTTTACTCTTTCAGTACGAACTTTGTTGTAGAACCCATTTTGTTACGTGTGGTAATAAAAATTCATTTAGACAGAATTAAGCACATTTAAAATTACGTGAACTTTAGCAACCCTCTCATGCTAATAAATTCAAACTAACTGATTAATAACATTTATGACTTTGAAAATTATTTAAATTAAATTTTTTACTTATTTCGGCACTTATTTTCTAGATGCAGTGCGTTATTTAAATATTTACTGAATTCTTTCCCGGCGTTATCTATAGACAACAGGACTGTCTCTGTTAGCATAAAATGGTTAAATATTGCCAAGCCGACCTGAACGTTTAATCATCATTGACAAAACACAATTCACTATACGTTTAAGCTATTTGCTTTAGAAATTGAAAGAACCAACAGATTAACAACTTCAACGTTAATTATCCGCCTATGAATGCACAAATGTAAACCCAGTAATCAATTCAATCAGCCTCAGGATCGCTGTAAAAGAAAAATATTTCGTAATTCACTGCTAATTTTACCTGCTCCCGATTTACGGGTTTGGTTAATTTTATAGCGGAACAATTTTTTATATGTGCCGCCGCTGCAAGTCGTTCGGTCGCGGCACAGCCTAGCAACACCAACGATAATCGCTAAAACTGCTGATAATTCTTTAAAGAAATATTATAAATGACATGGGCAAGCTAATTTACTTTAGTAATACACAATTTTGATAAATTATAATGTGTTTAGATCACAACAATAATTAAAATTACACACATGTATAATTTCTCCTCTAATGGCGGCTAAAGACAGATACTGACAAAAGAAGCCTACTCATTCATATAATGCTACGGCACAGGTTCCTTTCTCTCTCAGCTCTCGAGGAAGGCGACAAAGAACGCACACCATGCAGTGCTATTTATATTATTGCTGACCATTAACATCTCTTTGTAATCCTGCAACATTATTCTCCTCTGTGGATATATTTTACATTTTTTCATCGCAGATATTTACATATTTCCTAATTAATTTATGAGTATAGAAATATTACAATCATAAATACATCGAGAATATCATTACAGAAAATATTACAATAGTAACTAACGTTCTTTATACAAAATTAAATAATATTTTTTGTTAAACAATTACAGTACATACGAATTGCTTTTTTGTTGGTATGAACTGTACGTAGTGTTCTCATTACCGTACACGTTCCTAACAAGCGTGCCACAGATGTTGTTAAGCATTTGCAAATGTGCACGCTCGAGTTCAGAAATTCTGTATGTCATTTCATTTTATTAATAGTGTGTGTGCTGCCACGGAACGTTACAAGGGTTGGTGGTGGTGTTTAGTGTTTAACGTCACGCCGACAACGAGGTCATTAGAGACGAAGCACAAGCTCGGGTTAGGGAAGGATTGGGAAGGAAATCGGCCTTGCCCTTTCAAAGGAACAATCCCGGCATTTGCCTGAGACGATTTAGGGAAATCACGGAAAACCTAAATCAGGATGGCCGGAGACGGGATTGAACCGTCGTCCTCCCGAACGCGACTCCAGTGTGCTAACCAGTGCGCCACCTCGCTCGGTACAAGGGTTGCTTTCTCCACACATAATAATTTACAAAAAAATTTAATTCATAATCTAAAAGCTTCAAACGAACCTTTACATGGCTCAGAGGTATATAAAATTTCCTGTAATACATGTTCAGCATTTAATATTGGACAGACAGGCAGAGCTTTCAACGTAAGATACAAAGATTATCTTTTAGGCAGAAAAGGCGCCAATGTGCCCAATTCAACATTTTCAGAACATCTTTTCATAACAGGGCATAACCTCAAAGAATTAAACGAAATGACAATTCTGCCTAGAGAAGTGAAAGGGAGAAAACTTGATGTCTTGGAAGAACCTGAAATTTTCAGGCACACGCCAAATGAAGGTGACATGTTGAATGAACAAGTACAGTTGAAAAATAGAAACTTCTTTAATGCTTTTAAACCAGTGCTCTCAGTTTTATGATAATTATAATCCAGGTTCTCTCCTCCTTTTCAAAAACATTATTTTACCCCTGTTAAGTTACGCTCATTACTAACAGACCAGATGACCCCTGTGACCTAGTTATGCAAGATTTCCTTTCAAATTTTGTGTCATATAATGATCTGATGTTCTTCATTACGTATGTAATTCCAGTCGTATTTAACTCTGGTTCCACCTGTGCTACGTACAACGTAGCTAACTTTGTACTATTTTATCCCGTTGGAAGCTCATTTACAAATATTACTCAATAATTTGTCAAATTAATTTTTTTTTAAAGCTATATTGCCTATACGTATGATTTACTTCAGAAAATGTGTAACATACTAAACTGTTTTGCTCACGTTACTAGTGGCCCGCTTATGGCGTGCCTTGCATTACGTTTACTTGGTAGCATGACTAGTCTAGTCTCAGTCTCCACACACCACACCGCTGTTGCTTATGTTTCAATGTTTGACTTTTTGAAGAACATTATGTCTTATATTTTAATGTATGACTTGAGGAACTCAACTCTTAAATCACTGTAGATCTTTGACGGTATATTCTTCATGTAAGTACTATTTGTTTTACACTCGTTTACATTAATGTAAACTTTTATTAGATAAGATATTTAATCTGTCATATTCATTTTAGGCAATTACCTTACCTTCTGATGAAGTCACCCTTAGAGGTGACGAAACCTGGTCCAGGTACATAGAAAACCTATGCAACCGGTTGGCAGATGTTTACATATTTTTCAATTAATGTGTATGGTTGGTGCAAACGTCAGACTTGTTCAAAGTTGTACTTTGAGGAAAGTTTACCAACAAAAAGTGGGTCTTGTCATGTGCTGTACCAAGCTAACATTCCTGGAAGATATACTTCTCAATCATCTGTAAAATAATTGAAGAAAAACAGTAACCTGAAAAGTAAAATACTATTTTATATTAGGTATGTTGATGATACATTACTGATAAGCGGTGACACGAAAGAAGAGAGTGAGGTGCTACTTGCAGCATGAAATTCTTTCCACAAAAATATAGGATTCACAGTAGAGCACGAGGACAACAGAAACATGAACTTCCTGGATCTTGGAATGATCAACCTCCAACAAAGACATAAAATCAGTTTACTCAGAGAACACACACACACACACATATAGAACAATTGACAGTTCCTTAACCACCCCACTGCACACGAACGTGCTGCCTTTGGCTCCATGCTACATGGAAAACACTCACTCGACTTACAAAAACACACCTTAACGGAGAATTGGACGCAACAAAAAGTATTGCCAAGAGCGATGGCTATACATCCAAAACAATTGATGATCAGGACACACAAAGATATATAAATAACAGAATAAATTGCCACCGTAAGAAAGAAGAGAAAAATTTGCCAATGTCCCATACATTGGCCCCATATCACAAAAAATTGCTATCCTACACAAAAAAATCTAGCAGTTGCATTCTCGACTAGTAATATCGGAGTACCCTCACTGGTCCACAACATAGAAATAGATAACAAAAAATACAGTAGCGGTGCAGTGTATAAAGTATCGCACCCCAGTTATCCTGCCTATTATAAAGGAAAAAACAAGCAGAAATATCAAAATCCGATTCAAAGAACACACAAATGCTTTCAGGCGCTACCACACTGAAAGATCAATTACAGCATCGCAGATGCAAGAAACCAATCATATTATCAATAGGATAGAAAACAATTTGGTAATAACGCAGAATAAAGTCACTGGTATGGCCAAAAATCCGTTAGAAAAACTGGAAATATACTTCAACAAAGTCAAAAGGAGTGAATCTGTGTTAAATGAAGTGTCAGAATTAACTAGCCATTGTTATTTTGGTTTTCTAAAGACCTCAATCTCTGAAGCAATTTTAAAATGGGCAAAAAAAAGGTGCACCGTGAGTGATGTGATTTGCGACAGCAGAATGAATAAACCGAAGTATGCTGATCTCACAAGTTACAAACGTACATCCTTGCGTAAAGTTTTTCACTGCATGTATTTTTCCGCACTCGATCGACGAAAAACGTATCATCAAACTTTCTCATAACAGGAAAAACGCATTTCACCTCACTTAAGAACGAATGTAAATTATGTATCAGGCGAATTGCATCTGAAGATGGACCCACAACGTCGGAACTGCACCGTGTAATTTAATGAACCACACATAAATTTTGATTGAAGGTGTTATTATTCAAACTTTCGTGTATTACCTTCACAGTTGCAAAACATGGATAAAATTGAAAGTGGAAACGGTCTTGTTAATCTAGAGAACCAATCAGTTTGAAGAACTATGCCAGTCTAATAATTCCGAAAACATGAAAATTTGGATGTGAAGAACGCTGTCTTGCCGTTCTGCAGGTTTTTAGCGCCTATGTGTCTACCCTACCTGTGACGTATGAGCTCAAGCTGTAATTCCCTATGATCTATAATTCATCACCCGTACCCTGAAGCACTGTCGTGCCCACATCGCTAACATTAAAAGATAATTTCAGCTCATTGTATGGAAATAAGGAGCTTACGTCTGTTCCATCATTGGTGAAAATAGACGATATGATCAATACATTTACTTTTCTATGAGATGATATAATTCTGTACGACATTTTGCTGCGAAGTTTGATTAGCATCCCCTGTCACTGAATATTAATAGATTGTTTCTTAAATACAGTTATAACTATGTTTATGGATTCTTCCGTCACATCGTAGGAGAACAGTTACATACTCTCAAGCTGAAAAGCAAACGAACTCCTTTTTTTGTTCTACTAACGTTTGTTTGATTCTCACAGGTTTTCGGCTTGTGTGATTATCGTTAGGAAACAATTGGATAGCGTTGAAAAGCGACACTAAAGTGTAGGAAACCAAACTTTTTCTCAAATACAATTTATTGACTTTTTGCGTCAAACAATACAGCCAACACAATTGCTTACGTTCGTAAGCAGAAATAATTTGAAGGACACAGTTACTTTATGTGTGTGATGTGTGTGGTGGTCTTCAGTCCTGAGGCTAGTTTGATGCAGCTCTCCATGCTACTCTATCCTGCGCAAGCTTCTTCATCTCCCAGTACCTGCTGCAACCTACATACCTCTGAATCGGATTAGTGTATTCATCTCTTGGTCTCCCTCTATAATTTTTACCCTCCACGCTACCTTCCAATACTAAATTGGCAATCCCTTGATGCCTCAGAAAATGTCCTACCAACCGATCCCTTCTTCGGGTCAAGTTGTGCCACAAACTTCTCTTCTCCCCAATCCTATTCAATACTTCCTCATTAGTTATGTGATCTACCCATATAATCTTCAGCATTCTTCTGTAACACCACATTTGGAAAGCTTCTATTCTCTTCTTGTCCAAACTATTTATCGTCCATGTTTCACTTCCATACATGGCTAAACTCCATACAAATACTTTCAGAAATGACTTTCTGACACTTAAATTTATACTCGATGTTAACAAATTTCTCTTCTTCAGAAACACTTTCCTTGCCATTGCCAGTTATTTTATACATAAACAAAATTAAAAATTCATCTTTGATTTGTCAGAATTTGTAACACGGCGGGAGGTGGAAATGGTAGGGGTCCATTAAACTGTAATCTCGCTTCTCGCTTCTTGACCGCGCGCCCTGCCCACACCACGTACCTGGCACTATCGCGACTGTCGTATTGTTCTGCTCCACACTGCTGCTGGTTTGTCTGAAATTATGTATCTAAATATGCCAGCGGTTTAGGGGAGCCACCCAATATCAAACACAACGCTGTCCTACATCTCGCATGAACAACTACATTCTGAGACGATAAGAAAATCGCAGGTTGCACTGTTTACATTCTAAGTCGTAAGTGTGTGTGCCAATTAATACTTTTGATGATTATCTGCCCACAATAATTGATACTGTATGGTAAGAAACGCAACAGGCGGATACATAAAAACGTCATCGGTGGCACTGCTCATATTTAATTACTTCATTGCGCCATTTTCACTGAAACCCCTTCCATATCTCATTACTTCACTGTAACAGCGCTTGTAGCAACACGTGAACTTCCATAACAGTGCCTTTTACATGTAGAGCTACCGACAGCACAACATAACAGCTTCGTGTCCTGTGCTCGACTCTGCAAACGCGCTGCCCGCAAAGATACTCCTCAACCAAGCTAGCGATATACGCTTACAAACTTGATAACCGCTTCTTGTAGGTAACGAAGAATTAAACTATTAAATTTTGAGGTTGTTCTCCCTCATTAATATTTTGATATTTTTTGTCTTGGGAATCTTCATTTTTACGAGAGTTTTCCCACAGTTTATTTTAATGTGGAATACATCTGGAACATCGGAATGTGATAGAATTTAGATCTCAGTCATCTCCAGGGTGTTCTATATATGTGGGAAGGTCTGTCACTACAATCCTCTAAAGATGTGCAGGGAAACAGGCGATCCCCAACGTTATTGTAATAATTGATGTTACATTAATTCTTGGGAGCTTGTATGGCTGTTCCAAGGCTTCGTTGGAATAGTGCCCGTAATGAAAGAAACGGGAAGTCCTTTTTGAGCTGCGATATTTGCGACTAGGCTTCCCATTGATCGTAAGCCTAGTTGATTAATACCGGAAAAGTCGCAATACGGAAGCTGTGTAAATAGTGGCTCCCCTTCTTTGATACTTTCTTTAGCAAGACCGTCTACTACATCAGAACAACATCATAATAAAACTGTTGCCAGCTTACCACTTTCGATGTTCTAATTGCTTCAAACACTTTGTCAGACAACACCAGTATTTCGTTTCAAAAGTAATTACTTCTTAAAAAACTTCTTGGTAGATTAAAAATGTGTGCCGGACCGAGACTCGAAGTCGGGACCTTTGCCTTTCGCGGGAAAGTGCTCTACCAACCCGAGCTACCCAAGCACAACTCACACCCCATTCGCACAGCTTCAATTCTGGCAGTATCTCGTCTCCTGTGGACGGGTGGTCGAGTCGTGAGTTGGGCATGGGTAGCTCAGTTGGTAGAGCTCTTGCCCGCGAAAGACAAAGTTTCCGAGTTCGAGTCGCGGTCCGCCACACAGTTTTAATCTGCCACGAAGTTTCATATCAGCGCACACTCCGCTGCAGAGCGAAAATTTCATTCCGGGAATACTTCTTTTTTTTCTGTTAGGTCTGCAGTGAAAATTCTGCTTAACGATGGTAATAAATATTTTTTATCTATCTACAACCAACTCCTTCATTTGTGTTTAGAAACGTAGCTACTGTCAAATACAGAATCTTTAGTCACGACTGATGAGAAATGTTAAAAAAAAGCACCAAAATTACAATCTGTAATTGCAGCTTCCATAATGGATGACATCAGACATGGCCCATAGCGAAAATATATAATATTAAATTATATAAGGACGTGTCCGCTGCTCGTGATCTTGCAGTAGCGTTCATGCTTACCGATCAAGGGGTCCCGGGTTTGATTCCCAGCTGGGTCAGGGATTTCCACCTGTCTCGAGATGACTGGGTGTTGTTGCGTCGTCTTCATTATCGTCATTCGTCCGAATTACGGTCAGAGGAACGCAATGGCTAACCACCTCCGCTAGGACCTTGCCTCGTACGGCGGTGTGAGTCTCTCGCATCATACCCCTGCGCTCCGTCAAGGAGTATGGGACTTCATAATCATCACCATGAGAACGTAATATCGGAAGTCCTTAGGAAGAGTAAAGTTTTTTGATACGACATTTCTGTTTGGTGCCAAGCAATATATCTTTAACTTCTGTACTTTCTCTCAACTCCGAAGGTTAGGACGATGGGAAGGACAGATCTGTTACGTGTTTTCAGACCTTAAGCGTCTGATGGGAGAAGACAATCACTTTCGTTCATTTGTGAGGTACGTCAAAGAGTGAAAAGTATCAAAGGCGTGTTACCGCTGTCCCTATGTATCTTGAAGTAACATACTGTCGGCTTCACATCGGTGATATTCTGATACATTACTTATGGATTAAGCAATTTATGTATTTTCCTGGTTCAAAATAGCTGGTTGGTCGCGTAATAATAGTCACATGATGTTTATGGACGCCGGCCGCGGTGGTCTCGCGGTTCTAGGCGCGCAGTCCGGAACCGTGCGACTGCTACGGTCGCTGGTTCGAATCCTGCCTCGGGCATGGATGTGTGTGATGTCCTTAGGTTAGTTAGGTTTAAGTAGTTCTAAGTTCTAGGGGACTAATGACCACAGCAATTGAGTCCCATAGTGCTCAGAGCCATTTGAACCATTTGTTTATGGACACATTCATAATAAATTATGCGTTTCGGGCTGTGCCCCTCTTCAGATGACCTGGTGACAGGTTGGAAACATAGAAACTGTCTTTATAGAGGATGTATGTTAAGATGATTTAAGACACTTGTCTAAACTTCCAAGATTGTAAAAAAAAAAAGAAAGAAAGAAAAATTTCTGTTAGCAATTTGATTACGGGTCATATGAAGGTGGGCGGAACCAGAAACGCTTGATGAGTGATAAACGGGACCAGAAACATCCTTCGACTACTGATTCACTACCAACCGTCTATTTTAGAGCAATGTTCAGCATTACAATTATAGTGGTCGCACGCCTCTACTGCGACTTTCAGTCACGTCTGCGAAAGTATTACTATTTTCAAATAATATTTTCGTCTTAATTTTTGTGGACATCCGTGTATTGACTACCGTGTTACGGATACTACAGATGTCATCTGAGCACTACAGTCAAGCTTCACATCCCGAATCAGTGACAGTAACAGCGCCTCTCTTACTTTCGAAACTCTGTCCTAAACTCTAATAATAACAGCACACTTTTCAATGTCACTGTAAGCTGTGTAACCATTTAGTTTCATAGTAGTTCCGCAGAAACAAGTTTTAACGACGTGGAAACTGTCCTCCCGTCCCTTTCGAATGGTCAGACGCTATTTCGTTAGGTTCAGGCTTCTGATATGTAACTTGTGATAGCGACCCAGAATAGTTCTCCATCGAACACTTCAGATATCACGGCACCGGAACTGATTCTATTATATAGACAATTGATTTAGCTGCTATCAGTTATTATCACGTTCTGTTTTTGGTTTACATATAAACAAGTATCATCTGTCGGCATGATAAGTCCAAGAGATACAAATTAGAGACAATCACTGTTTAGTGAAGTTCTCTGGAAACTGTAGTTTACTTCTGGTATCGTGCAGATAAGCATAGGAGATAACCGGATAGGTAGTGATGGGGTTGTGCTCTGATCCAGAATGTGATACATATTGCTGGAGGTCTCTACCTCAGGATAACTCCGATCTGAATTTTAGTCTTTCGCTCCGTGCTAGTTAATCTTCGGCGTCAGCACTGTGTGATTTATCGTATGATATTAATTGCACTGGATTAAACGGCGCAGCAATAAATATTCATAACTGGCTCACCG
Source organism: Schistocerca gregaria (assembly GCF_023897955.1). Taxonomy (NCBI): domain Eukaryota; kingdom Metazoa; phylum Arthropoda; class Insecta; order Orthoptera; family Acrididae; genus Schistocerca; species Schistocerca gregaria. The sequence continues at coordinate 311,999,223 of NC_064926.1, read as the reverse complement.
CTGAGATAAATGATAACATTATATGGCCTTACATGCGAGAAACGGAAGCCATTAGGCTGGATCTGATCCCAACTCCGAATTACATTTGTAACTCAGTTGCTAATGAGGAAGAGCGAATAACAAACGTGAAGTCGTTCCGTGTTGAAACCAGTTGCAGAAACTTCGACCTGCCTTTTTTTGCGTCTTTTAGAGCAGAAGCCAAGTCACAGAATACAGAAATGCAACATATACAGAGCAGGAGGTGCATTTTGATTTGTGGCTGAGGCCTACTCAAGACGTTGGCCACAAAACAGAGCAGACAAATCTTTCAATCGGCACTGATAGGTATTTACAAGTTTTCTCTTACAAGTTAAATTTATTATCATTGACAAATTCCGTTACACCTATAAGAGATATTTATTTCTAGAAATAGTTACGCATCCTTCGTGGACTCACATTTGAATAGGCACATGAAGATGGCATGTATCTATGTCATAAAACCCCTTCCTTTTTAGAAATAAATAAATTTTACAACTGTAACGGATTTTATCATTGACAGTGAATTCCAGTTACGGATGTGCCGTTAAGAGAGGCATTTGAAACTACAGTATATTTAGAGCAAAGCTGTCAGACTCGTAGAAAACTGGAACAAATTATGATGAAGTTAATTGATTATAATAGTGGACCCTATGTCAAGAAGCAAAGATATATTCTACCGCAAAGCTGAAATGAAAAATAGCGCTTTCTTTTATAGCCTCGTTGGAATGGGTGTTGCTCGATAGGCAACTTAAATGCTGTAGTTGTTTTAATCTGATAAGATATCGTAGTACTAATCATCTTGGATAGGCTCTTTGTTGCTCAGTTTAATTGGATACTTAGGATACCTTGCAGGAGCGAAAGGCTATTTACAATTTGTACAGAAACCAGATGGCAGTTATAAGAGTCGAGGGACATGAAAGGGAAGCAGTGGTTGCGAAGGGAGTGAGAAAGGGTTGTATCCTCTCCCCGATTCAATCTGTATATTGAGCTATCAGTAAAGGAAACAAAAGAAAAATTCAGAGTAGGTATTAAAATCAATGGGGGAGAAATAAAAACTTTGGAGGTTCACCGATGACATTGTAGTTTTGTCAGAGACAGCAAAGGACTTGGAAGAGCAGTTGAACGGAATGGACAGTGTCTTGAAAGGAGAATATAAAATGAACATCAACAAAAAGAAAACAAGGAAAATGGAATGTAGTCGAATTAGGTCGGGCGATATTGAGTCAATGAGATTAGGAAATTAAACACTTAAAGTAGTAAGGGAGTTTTGCTATTTGGGGAGAAAAATAACTGACGATGGTCGTAGTAGAGAGGATATAAAATGTAGACTGGCAATGGCAAGGATAGCGTTTCTGAAGAAGGGAAATTTGTTAACATCGAGTATAGATTTCAGTGCCAGGAAGTCGTTTCTGAACGTATTTGTATGGAGTGTAGCCATGTATGGAAGTGAAACGTGGACGATAAATAGTTTGGACAGGAAGAGAATAGAAGCTTTCGAAATGTAGTGCTACAGAAGAATGCTGATGGGTAGATCACGTCACTAATGAGGAAGTACTGAATAGGATTGGGAAGAAGAGAAGTTTGTGGCACAACTTGACTAGAAGAAGGGATCAGTTGGTAGGACATGTTTCTGAGGCATCAAGGGATTGCCAATTTAGTATTGAAGGGCGGCGTGGAGGGTAAAAATCGTAGAGGTAGACGAAGAGATGAATACACTAAGCAGATTCACAAGGATGCAGGTTGCAGTTGGTACTGGGAGATGAAGAAGCTTGCACAGAATAGAGTAGCATGGAGAGCTCCATCAAACCAGTCTCAAGCCTGATGACCACAACAACAATAACAACAGAAGGATCAGAAGACTAAATAAACGCGGATGCATATGGCTGTTTTCAAGCAGCGAAAAATTGGAGTGCTCCATCGTCGTTTACATTGTTTCTCCGCAGGTTGTGCCTGACCTTCATTTGAGTTCTGTTCCAAATTTACAGAAGAATTTCCAGAGATTGTAAAGTTAATCGCCCTCTCCATTTGTTCTTTTATAAGCATTTCATCAAAATTCACTACGATCAGCTCTAGAGAAACGTTGCTTTTCATTGATAATGGCCCCTCTGTCCAGATAATTTGCAATAAATGCTTGTCTCGCCAAACAGTTAACTGCAACGTACGCAAAGCGTCATTAAGGTTTTACCAAGCGTATTCAGCGTTTGTTGTTTAGGAAATCGGTGACGTTAACGTTATACCTCCTGCCCCATAGCCGCCCATAATGTGGGTTGTTCACATGATCGGCCCACACAATTTCGCGGTGTTTGGTTTTCCATTAGCAGGACACGTATTTTGCCCCGGGCCGCACCTGCCCGCCTGTCTCTTCCCACACCCCAGCCGCCGTGCTTCTGCCCTGCTAATGGAAAACTAAACAACGCGAAATAACGGTGTGCAGTGGAACTGCTTGTTTTGTACAGACTGCTGTGCAAATGTCTCTGTGAAACGTACTCGAAAGCTAAATGCTAAATGACTGATCGGCTGCAGTGATGACTGCGAGTGATGATGTTTTTAAAAATTGGAAAGTCTTCGTATTCCAGGTTTGTGATGGTTTCATTATCATTTATCTCAGTTCGTCACATGATTCTATAATTTTTCTTTAGGATCTCTACATCTATATCCGTGTACCGTACTAGGTGTTCCTCTTACCTCCCCCATCTCAATAAAACATGTTTGAAAAGGATTTACCCGACTTCACAAGAATATACAGCGGTATATGGGAAGAATGAGAGAAACACATGATTGAACGTAAATGCTAGCGAAGCTTGCAGGTTTCACTTTTGTATTTGACCACGAACTGCTCCTGCGCAATGTTCTCAACAAGTTGCAAGTTTGACTCGTTGTCAGAACAGTGTTGTGTGGATGTATGAAGCTAGGGAATTCTAACGTGGACTAATTGTTAGTCTTTGTACAGTTCGTGCTTTCGTAACCAAAAGCCACCATATCGAAGATTTATGCCGCATGCAGGGAAAACTGAAAAACATCAAGAAAGTCACAACGCGGACGGAAGTGTGTGTTGAGTGATCGTGTCAGACGGTCATTGAAGAGGATTGTGAAGAAAAATAAGAGGACGGCATGTGGAAAAGTCACTCCAGAACTGCATGTTGCTCTCGCGAACCCTGTCAGCATCAAAACAACACAAACTGTGAACAGCAGGGTTAAAAAATGGTTCAAATGGCTCTGAGCACTATGGGACTTAACTACTGTGGTCATCAGTCCCCTAGAACTTAGAACTACTTAAACCTAACTAACCTAAGGACATCATACACATCCATGCCCGAGGCAGGATTCGAACCTGCGACCGTAGCAGTCGCACGGTTCCGGACTGCCCGCCTAGAACCGCTAGACCACCGCGGCCGGCACTGCAGGGTGAAGTGGAGTTCCAGTACTACAGATAAATGATGGAGACGGCCGTAACAGGAAAACGTGGCGCAGAAGCCATACAAACGGAGTGATGGAGCGATGGAAGAAAGTCATTTGTTCTCGTATCACCGTGTTTCCAAATTCGCCGTTTAAGCCTGCGATACCAAGACTGGTTTCCCAGATGGTTTCGACAGCCATATCGTGGTATTCCGTGGTCCGCATGATTACTCTGCAAGGTCCCTTTACTGCCAATAATTGTGTGATAATTTTTTACCCGATGGCGATGCTGTGTCCCAGAACGACAGGACGCCGGATGACGCAGCTCGCACCGTCCAGGACTCGTTTTGTGAGCATGAAGAGGAACTGTTGCATCTCTCCTGGTTACCATTTACCAGTCTTTATGCCCTACACTGGGGACATGGGAGAATGATCAGTATCAACCATCATCGTTGTTACAATAACTTGCCCGCGTCTTGCTGGAAGAACTGTAGAAATTTACCTTTGAAACTATGAAGGGGAAGGACTTTTATTTATTCATTGTGAGACACGGGAAGCTGTTCTGAATGCCAACGGTTTTCCTACGCTGTTTGAAGCATGATATCTGATGTTTCAGTATTTTTTGTCTACCAATGTATCTTCTGCATCAGAGGTCACCAAAATTCTTGCACACCGGCCGGATGACTTGATAGAGCGCCGAGCGCGAGCAGCATCATCTTTCGGTACAATAGTTGTAAAGAAGAATGAAAGCTCTGGGGGGAAAAAGACGGAAAGACCACTGGGTGTTCATCATGGATGAGTGGCATATAGCGCACGCGATAACAAAGTTAACGAAGATATTATTTCTACATCTACATTTACGTGATTACTCTGCTATTCACAATAAAGTACCTGGCAGAGGGTTCAATGAGCCACCTTCATGCTGTCTCTCTACCGTTCCACTCTAGAACGGTACGCTGGAAAAACGAGCATTTAAATTTTTCTGCGCCAGCCCTAATTTCTCTTACTTTATCGTGATGATCATTTCTCCCTACGTAGGTCGGTGCCAACAGAATGTTTTCGCAGTCGGAGGAGAAAACTGGTGATTGAAATTTCATGAGAAGATCCCGTCGCAATGAAAATCGTTTTTCTTTTAATGATTGCCACTCCAATTCACGTATCATGTCGTGACACTATCTCCCCTATTTCGCGATAATACAAAACGAGCTGCCCTTCTTTGTACTTTTTCGATGTGATCCGTCAATCCCATCTTATGCGGATCCCACACCGCCACAGCAGCACTCCAGAATAGGGTGGACAAGCGTTGTGTAAGCAGTCTCTATAGTAGACCTGTTGCAACTTCTGAGTGTTGTGCCAATGAATAACCTTCTTTGATTTGCTCTACCCACAATATTATCTATGTGATCGTTTCAATTTAAATTATTTGTAATTGTAATCCCTAAGTATTTAATTGAATTTATAGCCCTCATATTTGTATACCTATCGCCTAATCAGAATTTAGCTGGTTTCTTTAGTACTCATGTGAATAACGTCACATTTTTCTTTATTCATGGTCAGTTGTCACTTTTCGCAGCACCATACAGATATCTTATCTAAATCATTTTGAAAGTCGTTTTGATCATCTGATGACTTTACAAGGCGGTAAATGACGGCATCATCTGGAAACAATCTAAGACCGCTACTCAGATTGTCTCCTATGTCGTTAATACAGATCAGGAATAATAGAGGGCCTATAACACTTCCTTGGGGACGCCGGATATTACTTCTGTTTTACTCGATGGCTTTCCGTCTATTACTACGAACTGTGACCTTCCTCACAGGAAATCACGAATCCAGTAGCACAACTGAGGCGATACTCCGCAGACACGCAGTTTGGTTACAAGACGCTTGTGAGGAACGGTGTCGAAAGCCTTCTGGAAATCTAAAAATAAGGAATTTACTAAGAAAGTCATCAAAGATGACAAAAAATATTTGTGCTAGCGTATCCGAATGTCAACAATAGAGCAGAAGAAAACGTTAGTGGGATTTACGAAATTATTGTTTGGCTGTCAAGATATCATCAGTGTGTGGTTTAATATTGCTGCAGCCAAGCAAGAAAATTACTTTCAAATATTGAGCAGTCAACCTCGTTTGTTGTGCTGACTTCACATATATCAGTTTTGAAAACGATTGCACGCGTACGTAAGTTGTTCCACATACTAACGCCATACAAGCACAAAATTTTTTCAGCTTCGGAAACTTAACATGAAGCAAAAAGTCGTAAACTTCAACAAGTTCTCATTCTCTGTGCTTCTCTTTCAAGAAATCATTAGCTTGTACGAGTGAAGATTCGTGTAGAGGAAGCATTATACTGAACAGATATCTTTGGGTATCTAAATCAAGTTCGATGCACGTATATGAGGAGTGTAGTTTTCCAGAAGTCTTTAAGTATATAGACAAATGTTTTGTTTCAGAATGACGCCGAAAATTTTGCACTTTCAGAACGGCAACACTTCCATTGCACATTGCGCAAATTGTTTTCGGGCCATTTGTTTCCAAAAAGAAGTAGTTTACTCACTTTCCTTCATTGAAAAGGCGACACGCGGCATCAAGTTTCATTTTATTAGTAGTCATAATGAAGCATGAAGTACGCGAAATCTTTGATTATAAACATAGTGAAAATCTTGGGATGGCGTAAAATAAGCAAACATTATAATAATCAAGAAAATTTAGCTACAATAATTGAAAATTGAACATAGTAAATGAAGGCAGCCAGAAGGTTTCCGCACGTGTGAAGATTTATTATTCAAAACACAATATTTAAATTTAAATTTCAATGTGAAGCAAATTCAGGTACCGACGACGGGCTCGAAGAACTGACTTTCTGGCCTGTATCAAGCAAGCAGGCCGTAGTCTGGCGACCCGTCTTCTACATGAGTGAGCATTTATCGTAAATTTTAAATTTTAGCTTAAGCATAGAAAACGGAAGCTGACATTGGGACCAGCCGATAGTTTCCAGTTCATCTGGTTCTCAGCTAGGTTCTCCCAGGAGCAGCTTGGCCGTTTGCATGATTCACAGACGTGGATGTGTAGGGTATTTCCCACAACTGCGAGATGAGGCCGAAAATTTAATTTTTCATTAGTCCGGAGTACTACATGGGTGGCTCCTGCATGGAACAGCATTTCTCGACATCGAGCTGCCTCACTGGAGGATCGACCGTAGTTGGTTATGTAATACTGGGCTGTAAGATTGCCTGATCTCACGGTGAGTTATTTTTTGTTGTTTTGGAGGTTCGTGAAGAGTATGTCTAGAATTTATGGCGATATTGCGTGGGGAAGAGAGTTTATGCTTTACGATCGTGGGCATTTCCCACCTATTTCAGCTCCAGCAAAGGTTTCATTTAACATAAGATTCAGTACGGAGGGAAAGAATTGATGTTACAGCACCAATTAATGTGACACAGTTCTGAAGAAAATTCCACTATATTCTGAAATTGTCCCTTCTAGGGCAGCACTGTTCAAACGCTGCTCTTACATTTGAATCTGCGACATTTTCAGAGTAAACCACTCAAGTCTACTGATTGTCCGTTCGTGAGTGTTACTATTATGTTAATGGTTCAAAACCTTGCGGCTTGGTAGATATATGTGGATAACAGCTACACTGACGGAAAAAAAAGTCGCAGCATCACTAAGCAGTTGTGCGACATAAACGTAAGTTGGTAGGCGTGTTTCTACATCTGAAAGATAATGTCTGTTCAAATTGCACGCCAGTCGCATCAGAAGGGCGTGAGCTTTAGTTTACCTTTGAGACTGGAAGTGGTGAGCTGATGTTAATCAAAGCGACAAAGACGCAGTCATAATCACTTCACTAAGTTTAAACGAGGCCGTGTAATAGGGCTACGAAAAGCTGAACGTTCCTTCTGGATGGCTGGAATGTTGCCGTGTAAGTGTGGCAAGAAGGCCAAGCTCTGGGAGAGAACACCCTCGTGTTCGATATATGGCTGTGGCGCATCATGCGGCACCTGCAGTAGCAATTTGAGCAACAGTTGGCATCACTGTGACGCAACAAACTTTTACAAGTCGTTTACTTCAAGGACAGCTCCTAGCCAGACACCCTGTAGCGGCATCCCAAGGACCCCAAACCACCGCCATTTGCATTTGCAACTTCCGTGATGTGAAACGAGAGTCCATTGGTGGGAAGGGTGGTGGTCAGTCGTGCTCTCTGATGAACTCTAGTTTTGCCTCGGTGCCAGTGACGATCGTGTGTTGGTTAGAAACAGGCCAGTTGAGAGCCTGGAAGCATCTTGTCTGTGTGCTAGACGCATTGGACCTACATCTGGAGCTATGGTATGGGGTGTGATTTCGTATGAGAGCACCCTCGCACTTGTCCCACGCACCCTGACTGCAGAATTGTACATCCACCTGGTGATGCAACGGTTGTACTGCCATTCATGAGCAATATTTCAGGGACTGTTTTCCAACAGGATAACGGTCTCCCACATACCGCTATTGTAACCGAACATGCTTTACGGATTTTCGATACATTGCACTGACATGCTCTATCACCAGATTTGTTTCCAATCGAGCAGTTATCGGACTTCATTGGACGAAAACTCCAGCGTCACCCACAAACAGCGTTAACCGTCCCTATACTGAGCAAACAAGTGCGAAATGCACGGAACTCCTTCCCACAAACTGACATCCGGCGCTTATGCAACACAATGCACGCACGTTTGCACGCTTGTGTTCAACATGGCTATTAATGTGCAAGCATTTCACGTTTACAATGGAATATCTTCCATTAACTTGTGAAAATTTTATCAACTTAAGTTTGTTACTTAGACAAATGTATTCCAGAAATTTCAATACCCAACGTTAATTATTTTTTGATGTTGCAGTTTTTTTCCCTCTGTGTAATATCACTCGGGATTCGGCTTAGCCTCTGTATTATACGTAATGTTGGAAGTATTTTGATCCAGTCGTACGTGTGTAGGTGCATCATCAATAACTGCTTTTCAATATATATTTCAAAATTTCTGGCATCACACTCCGCTCCATTGCCCCGACAAGGCCCTATTAGCCGAGGGACACTTGCGACGTCACTCGAACGTCACAAGTGCCACCGCTAGGTTACAGAGGGTTGCGAGAACTGTGGCTTGCGAGCAGTGGCTGGAGCATATTAACCTACGGCATCTAGTGGCGCCACTGATCCACTACCTGAGGGGCCCAGCAATGGCTCTGACCCCTCGGAGTCGCCGAAGACGCCCCACACGACATTGCGGTATATGAAGCGTATTAGCAGTGGGGCACTCGTGGTGACACTTCTCACCGAAGGATCTGCGCACGCATACGTCACTGGAGTACGTGCTCTGAGACCGGCAGTTCTTCAATAACTTATTGCTCCAGTGAATGGAAGACGCTGTTTGATGCAATTCATTAGAACACTGTTTTTTTTTTATCCATACTAATGCCATATATGCGAAAGCAACTATATCTGTAACGATGAGCCGATTTTGATGACTTGAACGCTGAAAAAGAACACGGGCTACCTTAGAAAGTGTGCAATACAACACATTTATTGATGTCAATAATTTAACTCGAAGTACAGAACAATAATTACTCTTTGAACAAAACTGTTTGTTCTTTGGCTTTTGAGTATCATATTTGAGAAGAGTGTTTATTGTTTGATATGTTCTATATAATGCGATTTGACGTAATGGTACCCGCTAGGCTTATGGCGCCTTGCCACGGTTCGTGCGGCTCCCCCCTTCGGTGGTTCGAGTCCTCCCTTGGGCATCGGAGTGTGTTGTCCTTAGCGTAAGTTAGTTTAAGTTAGTTTGAGCATTGTGTAAGCCTAGAGACCAATGACCTCAGCACTTTGGTACCATAGGAATTTACTAAAAATTTCCAAAGAAATGTAATGAATTCAATGCTTATTCTACCTTTTACGTATTTAATCCATACTTCAGTCCTAATAATAATTACAAACTCGCCGCATTTTAGCCACTGAGCGTCATAGGTCACTAAAATGAATTGAAATGATCGTAGGGCATTTACTGTCGGAGTATCCCCTTCGGGCCGGTGTATCCCCTTCGGGCCGGCTGGGGTGGCCGAGCGGCGCTACAGTCCGTAAGCGCGCGACCGCTACGGTCGCAGGTTCGAATCCTGCCTAGGGCATGGATGCGTGTGATGTCCTTAGGTTAGTTAGGTTTAAGTAGTTCTAAGTTCTAGGGGACTGATGATCTAAGAAGTTAAGTCCCACAGTGCTCAGAGCCATCTGAACCATATCCCCTTCGGGGTTCGGCCGCTGTATTGCAAGTGTTTTTAGTTGACGCCACTTCGGCGACTTGCGTGTCAGTGATGATGAAAATGATGACGAAGGACATACAACACCCAGTCCGCTGTCGGGAATCGCATCCTGGCCCCCTTGCGTGGTTGGCGGTAACGTTACCGCTGCGATACGGACGTGGACATAGGTCACTTATATAAGTCTCGAAGTAATCTGTGTGGCAGGTGGTAGTTAGAGATTAACCGTCATGGGATCACGGATTCGATTTGGGAAAGGGTCGAACTTTTTGTTCTGTTTGCGACTGGATGTGTGTGTTGCTCTCATCAGTATTTTACATCAAAGACACGAAAGTTGGCGAAGTGGCGTCAAATAAAAAGACTTGTACGAAGCCCCAAATCTCCTGACAGGGATCTGATGGCCAGTAAATCCGTACAGATATTTCATTTCATTTTATTGAGAAGTGAGCGCAGGCACAAGTAATAGCTAGAATATAATGCCTATAGAGTCTCAGAATCAGCAATATTCAACGACATGAGGATGCAGAAGGCAATGGAAACCACTGCATTAAAGACCGATAACGTATATCCACAGGACATGTGGCCTGTAGTTGAAGAAGTGTCATGATGATCTCTCCATTGGCAAAAGATTTCGGAATAGTCCCCCATTCGGATCTCCGGGAGGGGACCGCCAAGGGGGAGGTTACCATGAGAAAAAGATTGAATAATCAACGAAAGGATAATGTTCTACGAGTCGGGGCGTGGAATGTCAGAAGCTTGAACGTGGTAGGGAAACTAGAAAATCTGAAAAGGGAAATGCAAAGGCTCAATCTAGATATAGTAGGGGTCAGTGAAGTGAAGTGGAAGGAAGACAAGGATTTCTGGTCAGATGAGTATCGGGTAATACCAACAGCAGCAGAAAATGGTATAACAGGTGTAGGATTCGTTATGAATAGGAAGGTAGGGCAGAGGGTGTGTTACTGTGAACAGTTCAGTGACCGGGTTGTTCTAATCAGAATCGACAGCAGACCAACACCGACAACGATAGTTCAGGTATACATGCCGACGTCGCAAGCTGAAGATGAACAGTTAGAGAAAGTGTATGATGATGTTGAAAGAGTAATGCAGTATGTAAAGGGGGACGAAAATCTAATAGTCATGGGCGACTGGAATGCTGTTGTAGGGGAAGGAGTAGAAGAAAAGGTTACAGGAGAATATGGGCTTGGGACAAGAAATGAAAGAGGAGAAAGACTAATTGAGTTCTGTAACAAGTTTCAGCTAGTAATAGCGAATACCCTGTTCAAGAATCACAAGAGGAGGAGGTATACTTGGAAAAGGCCGGGAGATACGGGAAGATTTCAATTAGATTATATCATTGCCAGACAGAGATTTCCGAAATCAGATACTGGATTGTAAGGCGTACCCAGGAGCAGATATAGGCTCAGATCACAATATAGTAGTGATGAAGAGTAGGCTGAAGTTCAATACATTAGTCAGGAAGAATCAATACACTAAGAAGTGAGACACGGAAGTTCTAAGGAATGACGAGATACGTTTGAAGTTCTCTAACGGTATAGATACAGCAATAAGGAATAGCGCAGTAGGCAACACAGTTGAAGAGGAATGGACGTCTCTAAATATGGCCATCACAGAAGTTGGGAAGGAAAACATAGGCACGAAGAAGGTAGCTGCGAAGAAACAATGGGTAACAGAAGAAATACTTCAGTTGATTGATGAAAGGAGGAAGTACAAACATGTTCCGGGAAAATCAGGAATACAGAAATGCAAGTCGCTGAGAAATGAAATAAATAGGAAGTGCAGGGAAGCTAAGACGAAATGGCTGCAGGAAAAATGTGAAGACATCGAAAAAGATATGATTGTCGGAAGGACAGACTCAGCATACAGGAAAGTCAAAACAACCTTTGGTGACATTAAAAGAAACGGTGGTAACATTAAGAGTGTAACGCGAATTCCACTCTTAAATGCAGAGGAGAGAGCAGGTAGGCGGAAAGAATACATTGAAAGCCTCTATGAGGGTGAAGATTTGTCTGATGTGATAGAAATAGAAACAGGAGTCGATTTAGAAGAGATAGGGGATCCAGTATTAGAATTTAAAAGTGCTTTGGAGGACTTACGGTCAAATAAGGCAGAAGGGATAGATAACATTCCATCAGAATTTCTAAAATCATTAGGGGAAGTGGCAACAATACGACTATTCACGTTGGTTTGTAGAATATATGAGTCTGGCGACATACCATCTGACTTTCGGAAAAGCATCATCCACACAATTCCGAAGACGGCAAGAGCTGACAAGTGCGAGAATTATCGCACAATCAGCTTAACAGCTCATGCATCGAAGCTGCTTACAAGAATAATATACAGAAGAATGGAAAAGAAAATGGAGAATTTGCTAGGTGACGATCAGTTTGGCTTTAGGAAAAGTAAATGTACGAGAGACGCAATTCTGACGTTACGGCTAATAATGGAAGCAAGGCTAAAGAAAAATCAAGACACGTTCATAGGATTTGTCGACCTGGAAAAAGCGTTCGACAATATAAAGTGGTGCAAGCTGTTCAAGATTCTGAATAAAGTTGGGGTAAGCTATAGGGAGAGACGGGTCACATACAATATGTATAGCAACCAAGAGGGAATAATAAGAGTGAACGATCAAGAACGAAGTGTTCGTATTAAGAAGGGAGTAGACAAGGCTGTAGCCTTTCGCCCCTACTCTTCAATCTGTACATCGAGGAAGCAATTATGGAAATAAAAGAAAGGTTCAGGAGTGGAATTAAAATATAAGGTGAAAGGATATTAATGATACGAATCGCTGATGACATTGCTATCCTGAATAAAGTGAAGAAGAATTAAATGATCTGCTGAAAGGAATGAACAGTCTAATGAGTACATAATACGGTTTGAGAGTAAATCGGAGAAAGACGGCGGTAATGAGAAGTAGTACAAATGAGAGCAGCGAGAAACTTAACATAAGGATTGATGGTCACGAAGTCAATGAAGTTACGGAATTGTGCAACCTAGGCAGTAAAATAACCAATGACGGACGGAGCAAGGAGGACATCAAAAGCAGACTTTCTATGGCAAAAAAGGCATTTCTGGCCAAGAGAAATCTACTAATATCAAATACTGGCCTTAATTTGAGGAAGATATTTCTGAGGATGTACGTCTGGAGTACAGCATTGTATTGTAGTGAAACATAGACTGTGGGAAAACCGGAACAGAAGAGAATAGAAGCATTTGAGATGTGGTGCTATAGACGAATGTTGAAAATTAGGTGGACTGATAAGGTAAGGAATGAGGATGTTCTACGCGGAATCGGAGAGGAAAGGAATATGTGGAAAACACTGATAAGGAGAAGGGACAGGATGATAGGACATCTGCTAAGACATGAGGGAATGACTTCCATGGTACTAGAGGGAATTGTAGAGGGCAAAAACTGTAGAGGAAGACAGAGATTGGAATACGTCAAGCAAATAATTGAGGACGTAGGTTGGAAGTGCTACTCAGAGATGAAGAGGTTAGCACAGGAAAGGAATTCGTGGCGGGCCGCATCAAACCAGTCAGTAGACTCATCATGACCAAAAAGAAAAAAGAGTCTCAGCGTGTTTAATCCGCAAAAAACCATTCTTCCATACTAATAAACGTGAAAGTAACTCTGTCTGTTACTTTTTGACGACTAAGCCGCTTAACCGATTCCAGTTAAGTTTGATGTGGAAATAGCTAGAACGTTGTGGAAGATCATAGACTACAACAAAAAGATGTATCTTTTTAAATATTGTTAACATTTTTAAATATGGTGTACGTGAGTGGGATGCAGACGGCGCTGGCGCGATTGTCGGCAGCTCGTGGTGTTTGTAGATTATTCTGTGACAGTGCAAATCCAATGTATTGTGCACGTGTCTTGTGATATTGAGTTTATACACCAGCTGGCTTAGCTATAGAGTTTTCATGAAGATACAACATTCAAAACTCATAGTAAGTCCGTGAACCATTTTTAAAACTGTTACTATAAGGGCCGCAAACAAGAGTCTGATTTTGCGCTTACAGGTTTTTAAGATATCTCAAGCTGCGAAAGTTGCTCGAATCCAGTTAACGTCGCAACAATCTCAGTCCCTTCGGATCTTGGATGCAGACCACGTGGTTATAAATGTTACAGGGACAGCAGAACAGTCACTATCCCGTCGCATTTTAGACGCCGGGGGTCATGCTTCTCTTACGGCTTCCGGGGTTTCTAAAGATCTAACGACGGCGTCCTTTAAAGGCTGTTTGACGTACAGAGAGACGCTGTTTTTTTTTCATGTGGAATGTGGGAGCTTATTGGTGAGGTTGCGTTTCATTATGGTTTGTTATTAGATTATGTTAATCATAAACGATTCATCTTAGGCGATGGATAAAATTGTAAGCACTATAATTCCTTGAAATTGAAGGAGAAATCGGTTGGTCTGTGTTGCTCTGTCGAGAAAATCTCACATCCAGTATTAGGTAAGCCAGAGGAGTCCTCAAAATATCTACATTTGTACGTATGTAATGAACAGAGGCATCTTGTAAATATAATAAAAAACTATAATGTATGTCGACATATACTAAAATAACATAAGCACATTCGTTATGTACCTACATACTGCAATTGCGCACATTTTTATACATACATCTGTAACAACTATACAGGGTGTTACCAAAAGGTACGGCCAAACTTTCAGGAAACATTCTTCACACACAAAGATAGAAAAGATGTTATGTGGACATGACTGGAAACGCTTACTTTCCATGTTAGAGCTCATTTTATTACATCTCTTCAAATCACATTAATCATGGAATGGAAACACACAGCAACAGAGCGTACCAATGTGACTTCAAACATTTTGTTACAGGAAATGTTCAAAATGTCCTCCGTTATCTAGGATACATGCAACCACCCTCCGTCGCATGGAATCCCTGATGCGCTGATGGAGCCCTGGAGAATGGCGTATTGTATCACGGCCGTCCACAATAAGAGCACGAACAGTATCAACATTTGGTACCGGGGTTGCGTAGACAAGAGCTTTCAAATGCCACCATAAATTAAAGTCAAGAGGGTTGAGGTCACGAGAGCGTGGAGGCCATGGAATTGGTCCGAATCTGTTGTTGAGAAGCGTACGAACACTTCGACTGAAATGTGCAGGAGCTCCATCGTGCATGAACCACATGTTGTGTCGTACTTTAAAAGGCTCATGTTCTAGCAGCACACGTTGAGTATCCCGTATGAAATCATGATAACGTGCTCCATTGAGCGTAGGTGGAAGAACAAACTAAAATGAGCTCTAAAATGGAAATTTAGCGTTTCCGGACACATATCCACATAATATTTTTTCTCTATTTGTGTGTGAGGAATGTTTCCTGAAAGTTTGGCCGTACCTTTTTGTAACAACCTGTATACACTAACATAACTCGTCATAACAGAACTACTGATACATGAGCGAAGCTGCGGGTGACAGCTAGTAAGTGAATAGATGTGAAATCACCAAATAAGGTAGGCCGAGAAGTGAGGGAAACGAACAAAATGTTCCAAAGTAGATCAACTACAGAAGACTTAATTTCTGGGATTGAAACACATTCAGCAATCCTGGATGCCATGACAGAGACATAATAAATATTACCTTCGGGAACTTGAAAAGGAGAAAAATTTACAAAGCGGCTCTGAAGCCCTTAACGAACAGCATTGCGTATATTTCGATCAACTGAGTTTCATGGACACTCCTTCCAAGAAAACAGGAAGCAAAATGGAAGCAGACGAAAGTAGTTATGCCCACGAAGACATTGTCACAGACGTTGACTCAGTCAAGTGTGAAAAGACTTTCGAATTTGGAAAACCAAAATTAAAATAAAGAAGACACGTAAAAAGGAAGACTCAGTGTGTTGTTAAAAAATGAGACTGCCACAGAGGCACTTTCTTAGGAGGAACCGAATGAGGAGTAAGTAGGCTGTTTAGGTTCGTATGTTGGTAACGCCACGTAGGGCTCTGTATGAAAACCGCTGACTGCGCTGTGTGCAGTCTGTGGCTGATTGAACTCTTTGCTGGAATGTTCGCTTGTGTAGGGTTGGGCAGTTGGATGTAAACAGCTCGTAGTTTTGGGCAGTTAGAGGTGAGCTGCCAGCAGCGGTGGAGAGAGATGCCAGAGTTTCGAGCGGACGATCTGGACGTGTGTCCGTCAGAAAAAGGAAATTTCTTGAATTGGATGTCACAAAATTATACTTTTGAACGGTATTAAGATAAATACATTGTTTGTTCCCTAAGGAGATCTTTTATTTGCTAACTATGCCCAACAGTAGTTAGTGCCTTCAGTAGTTAGAATCTTTTATTTAGATGGCAGTATTGGCGCTCACTGTATTGCAGCTGTTCGAGTAACGAATCTTTTATTTAGCTGGCAGTATTGGCGCTCACTGTATTGCAGTAGTTCGAGTAACTAAGATTTTCGTGAGGTAAGTGATTCATGAAAGGTATAGGTTATTGTTAGTCAGGGCCAATCTTTTGTAGGGATTATTGAAAGTCAAATTGCGTTGCGCTAAAAATACTGTGTGTTACTTTAGTGATGATCAGAATAAGTAAAGAGAAAACGGAGTACGTTGAGTTTTTCTTAGCTGTTTGAAAATCAAATAACATAGTAGTTTACCAGCACAGTCATTTATAATTTTTCTAAGGGGACGTTTCAGAGGAAGACAGGGGAACCCTTTTGCTCTTCTGTCAGAGATTCGCAAAGAGAGTCGTGAAATAAAACTGAAATGACGTTCCGACGTAATTTCAGTAATTGCAGCAGCGGAAGTCCCATATAACCAACACTGGGTGCATGAAGTTTGGCCTTCTGTGCCGTACCTACTTCGTCCACCACAAAGTGTTCTAATTCTTCATCGTGTACCCCCTCTGCAGGTGCTCCCGCTACCACACTAATCGTCCGATACTAATGGATCACAAACAAGCAACTATGTCCATTTTCTGTAAGATTGTTAACATATAAATGTTTTTGTTTCGCGAGTTGCAAATAGAAACACGTGTTCAAGAACGTACTTAGTTGATGGTTTCTGCCTACTCTATTCACCAGAATTTTACTGTTGTTGCTAGTCACAAAATACATTTTTCAAAATTATAGCAAATATGTGAAAATATATCAAGACAAATAAAATTAAGACTACAGCATTATTTACTTCAGTGAGAGGAGCAGTTTCTCATCGGCTGGAAAACAGTGGTTTGGTCTCTGTATCGATACTATTCATATCTTCCTTTATATTGCCAAGTAACCCCTAAATGTACGATTTCGACATTGGAAGAAAACTGAAAAAAATTTATTGCGGACTCCGTCCGCATTTAGATAGTCATTGACTATTTTCTTATTTTCTACTCTTTCGGCTTTCTTTTTCAATAGGAGGGTGAGGAGAAGTAGTTCTTCATATGACGTCATTCTGTCAGCTGACCATGTTCCGACAAGAATTGCGTTATTGTTAAAAAGTGGCGCCACAAGTTTGCTGGCTCTTAAAATCTCCGGCAGCTAGCGTCTCTACTCGTGGCATCACGAGTGATACCACTAGGATCCCTGATGCAGTAGTAGAAATCACTATAAAGTCATGGATATTTGAAGAAAAATTAGTGTTGATGGCTGCAATAGTTGTACGCTATGTGTATGCAGTGGTATAAAACCCAATGTAGCGATAAATGCAGTCAAATGATATCGCATTTGATGTCAGTAGTACAATATATAACAAGGTACCAACGATTTAGATGGCAGAGGGTGGAACTTTGTATAAAGGCAATCGGCTCTGTACTGCGTTGATGTATGCGTACGTGTCTTTACTGCAGAAAAGAAAGACACCACTATTGAGAGTACGTTTTGTGTACATAAACCACAATTGTGACAATGCCATGCGGAAAACAGTTATCATTTGGTGAAAAAGCAAAGTTGGTGCGTACAGGGAAATGCGAGTCTCTAATCGTCAATCTCCTAAATAGCCGAATTATTCAAGTATTGTGACAGACAATTTAGTTTGATGGGGCGCAAGATATGGACAGAACAAAAGATATGAGCAAATTAAAAAATTATCTGAGGCATACAAAGGGTTACTTTTGCACAAAGAAAGGGCCACAAACCGCAATTCATCTCGACTTCTTGCTGATCCACGGTCGTCAGTAACTGCCAGATGTGAAAGACAAATTTCATCACGTGATAAATATCTTGCGTGTAAGAAACGACTGCAGAAACCCACCAAATGGATAAACAGACTAGATTTGATTTTGCTGTCAAGGAATTCAGAATAGGATAAAGTGATCTCCAGTGATGAGAAGCAGTTTAACGAAGATGAGCAGTACAGATTTCAGAAGTGATGCGAGAACAGACAAGGAGGTAAGAATGGGCGTGGACGTGTTGTGATATGGGCAGCCTTCTGCACTAAAGGTAATTCAGGTATTGCATGGCTGATCGCTAGAATAACCCTGACATGCACGCTGAGATGCTAGAGACGGAATTGATTAGAATGTATGAGAACTTAGGGGAACAAAGTGTTTTGTTTCAACAAGACAATGCATCATTATGTGTTTCTGCTACAACCAAAACAGTTATTTAAGAAAAAGATATCGAAGCCTTGCCTTCATTTGCACATAGCCTAGGATTTGAATCCCTTGGAAACCTTTTAGAGAATACTTTCAAGGCGTGTTTATCGCAATAGCAGGCAATTTCAGGCCTATGTGACCGTACGAAAGTGACACAAGAAGAGTGGGCGCCAATTTCACTTCTAGAACTACTAACCTTAACGAAATCAATGCCGACGAGAGTTTTTGAGGTACTGAAGATTAACGGAGTTTGGGAAAAAGACTAAGGAAGCAATAACTCATCAGGACAGTGGGTGTCTTTATACCAATTTCATCCACGAAACGTGAACGCCTTATTTTGGTATTTCAGTTATGAATGATACTACATCATTCCGTCATGCTTATTTATGTCTTATATGCATATACTGTTATCTTAGTAAATTGGATACATGCATGTTTCAGACTTTCTACTATTACTTTCCTGGAACCGTGCCTTTATATTGATCTGCACTACTGTAGCTGCCTAATAGTAATCCTAACTCTTCCTCACGCTCCATCCATCACGGCTAGTGCGCCTAAACAAAAGTAACGCTATCGGAGCTGGCGCGACAATCGATACCAACGGTATGTTGTGCAGCTTACATGGTCTGTGTCGCGTGACGATTGCCTTCGTAGAATAACATCAAGATAATATCGACTTTTTGACCTATGTATAATAGGCAAGGTAGTCGAAAAGTTATGTCACCCACTAAATATCAAGGTATTACCAAGATAACTAATGACTTTGTTAGTTCGTTTATACTTGTGGACTTATCAATGCGACGCATTTTTCTGAACGATGTAAGAGGTTCATGACTAAGAAATTTTTTGCTAGCGCACTCGAGAAGATGTAATTTTGATGGATTGCTCACGCGCCGACTGCGATATGTAAGCTATAAGAGAATCTCACCCAGAGAGCAGTGTTATATGCAGTAGGAACTGTGTGGCTGTAGGAGTAAGTAGTAAGTAGCAGTCTGGTGTATCGAGTTGGCTGGGCAGGTCGTGGGGAGCGATGGCGGAGCCTGAGCAATGTAGTATAAGATAAAAGCAGCCCCGCTCATATGTACTAATGTTATATCAAGTCCCATGTAAATGTTTAAAAAAATATCTTAATAATAATCTTTCTTATAAAAATTGACTTTTGACTATCATTCATTTCAATTTAAAGAATTTACTAATTTCTCCAACCCATGGTCAACCCGATTATTGCAAAGAAAAATCAATTATTTCTTTTTATACATGACAAATCTATCGGCCAGTATTGCAATGGCCTGCGCCAGAAAAAAATCTTATAGGAGCAGATATATACGCGTATCCGGCGACCTCATTGAGGCAAGATGTTTCATTTTATTCGGAATGAATTTTCAGGGCCATGACGCAGCACTGCTGACTTCCAAATTTACTAGTTTAAATTCACAGTCAATTATAGAAATGTTTTAAGTGAGCACAATTTTATTGAGAGATAAGTCACATTGTATTAATGGTAGGTTACGGAATTTATCTGTTCGTAGGTTACGCTAAATGTGAATGCAATATAATTATATTTTTTACTGTTGCCAGGTTACACTAAATGTGAATGTTACACATAATAATTATTTTTACTGTTGGGAGGTTACACTTGTCAACAACTGGCCAGGATCGTAATTTTGTGAATTTCTGAGAAGTAGCCAGTTATATACTTGCTCTTACTTACTTAACGTTAAATGTAGTTTGCATCTGGGGCAACTCATTTACTAATTTGTCATTCTTTCTTTCATAGATCATCGGCAATTTATTGCTCTTTGTTGTTATTGTATTTGTTCCATTTCTGCTATGTCTTTGTCTGATATTGTGCTTCCCTTTGAGTTGCAAAAATGCCGCGAAAAACTGCTAACAGTACATCGCGATAGCCAATGAGTAAAAAAGCCGACTTGAATAATTTGACTGATAATACTAGAGACAATGTCATAATGATAATCCTCTAATCACAGATAATCAGTGCGTACCGACCACTAGTAATGATTTAAATCCTAATGATGAGCAAACAAATTCAATTATGTCCTCAGTAAATTTAACAATTGATGACGCGGCACGTTGCGATTCAGTGAAGGCTGCCCAGTTTCACACACATAATTTGCAAAGTTTACACAGTGAACGGATAAATGTTTCTCACGAAGATGAACAATGTACTCAAAACACGTCAGATTTATTTGATTCCGGTGTAGTGACCAACAGTGCACATACAATTGGCAAACCTTTTCGTGAATCAAACAGTGACCAAATGGTTACACAAAACGTAACACATGAAGATACACCATCACACAGCACAAAAAATAGAGTCGCTAATTTTGGCATGGATCAAGTTGTGGCATTATTGCTACAACTTAACAAACAACTTAATGAATCGAACATACAACTTAATGAAAATCTCAAACAGACGAATGAAAAACACGACAATAATTTGAAACAACTTAATGAAAAACATGACAACATTTTCAAACAACTTAATGAATCGAACAAACAGGTTAATGAAAAACTTGGTAGGTTACGCTAAATGTGAATGCAATATAATTATATTTTTTAGTGTTGCTAGGTTACACTAAATGTGAATGTTATACCTAATAATTATTTTTACTGTTGGGAGGTTACAAGGATGGATCATTTGGTTGAGTCTTTGGCTGTGGAAATCAGCATTTTGGCTCTTCAGCAGGGTGTATATTCGGACAAGAAAAGCCATATCCGCATTTTTTCCTGATTCCCCGGTTAAAAATACACTTCTTCCTTGTTGAAAATAATTTTTTTCCGGGCGAAAATACACTATACCCCGGCTGAAAGTACATTTTTTCCGTGACAAGTGAAAACATAGTTGACGTCGCGGCTGTAAAACCTATCAGTCCTTTGAATGGTAAAAGTTTTGTACATCGGCGAAGAACTTGTCGTTCCTTTAGGAAACGAATCCAGTAGAAGACAACGCGTTTTGGAAGGATATTTGATGCTCGTTAATACGTACACTGCATATCTTCATATTACAATAGTATAAATACGAGTTCCACAAAATACAGCACACTAGTTTCCGAAACACAGAAATCGAAATTGCACTGCGTGATGCGTTTTGGTCAGCCAGTGACAGCAGATATTCAGAGCATAGGACAAATTATGTACTCAGCCAACAGCAACATCTCCGTTACGTAACGTGAACATACAAACAGTATAGATACGATAAAAAGTAAGCCGTCAAACATTTAAAAATACACCGCACATACTCACACGTGACATAATTCATCTTGCGTAAAGTAAAATTAATTTTGAAAGTAAGGCTCCTCAAACCACCATTCGCAATATTTTCTCAAAAAATGGCTCTGAGCACTATGGGACTTAACATCTATGGTCATCAGTCCACTAGAATTTAGAACTACTTAAACCTAACTAACCTACGGACAGCACGCAACACCCAGCCATCACGAGGTAGAGAAAATCCCTGACCCTGCAGGGAATCGAACCCGGGAACCCGGGCGTGGGAAATATTTTTTCACGACCAGTTATAAATAAAAACAGTTGTGACGTCACGCTCACCGAAAGCAGTTTGTTTGTTGTTACTAAGTCTTGCATAGTCTTTGACCTAAGCCTTTGGCATATTTTGCTGTCGGCTGACGCTTGTGTGTGGAGCGTGTTCTATTGTAAATGGCGCGTTTTCTTTGCAACTTAATTTTTATTTTGATGTTACTCTCTCGTTTGTTTTATTGCTGTGGTGTTATTGTGCAGTAGCGAGCTAAGGATAACTTGTTTGTTAGATAATCATTTCTTACCTGTCAAAGTTACAACAATTTAAATGAATATTAAAATAATGACGAATTTCCGGATTTTTTCCCGGATAAAAAAATTCCCGTGTTTTTCCTGGATGCCCCAGGAAGTATACACTCTGTTCAGGAAACATTAAAACTCGAAGATCTCCTTGTTGTGATACTGTAAATACCTGTCACACAATGGCATCGTCATGGGAGGAAAGAGCAGGAGGTCACCGAATTCCGTGACAGATGAATACGTGAGCTGAGGCAAAATTTAGTAGCCCAAACAATAAGGGTATGGAGGATGATATCAAACGCTGTCGTGGAGACAATCGGCCGTTTGGGTAGCTTTCCGTTGCGCTTGATAGAATAGTTGTCTGTCGGTATGCCTCTTAATAGCATAATCTGATAGCGCCAGAACATGGCAGTGTTGAAAAACACTCAGCATCACTTTGCCCAATGATGGATTGTTCTTTGCCGGCCGTTGTGGCCAAGCTGTTCTAGGCGCTTCAGTCTGGAACCGTCCTTCTGCTACGGTCTTACGTTCGAATTCTGTCTCGGGCATGGATGTGTATGCTGTCCTTAGGTTAGTCAGGTTTAAGTAGTTCTAAGTCCAGGGGACTGATGACCTCAGATGTTAAGTCCCACAGTGGTTAGGGCCATTTGACCCATTTGATTGATCTTACACCTATGTTTCCATTGCTTACTTTGCCCCTTTGCCTCAGGCTGATAGTGATATTCCCAAAATTTTTCCTTGGTGATTAGGCACTCTGACAGTTGCAACAATCCCTCTGTGGCCACAGTTCGGAGGGCTTTTTAAATAGCTGGAAGCAGCAACCCAACAAGTGGTGACCTTCGTACAGTTCGAAATACGCTAGATGTTGAAAACTAATACCAACGGCCTTACCACTGGTGTAAAACCAGTTCCCATCAGATCGCCGAAGTTAAGAGCTGTCGGACTTGACTTGCACCTGAATAGGCGACCGTCTAGGTCTGCCGAGTGCTGTTGGCAAGAATCGTGCATTCAGTTCTTGTCAGTCCGATTGGGGAGCTACTTGATGTAGAAGTAGTGGTCCTCGCTGTCAACAGCTGGGAGAGTGGTGAGCTGACCACGGGCCTATCCACTTCTGCCTCCAATTATACCTGTAGGCTGAATATGACACGATGGTCAGTCGGTACCATTGGGCCTTCCGGAGACTGTGCGGACAGAGTTTTTTTAAGTTTAAACAAATCCTAGAGTGGTCTTAATTTTTTTTCCAGTGTCGCCTCGATATGCCAGTATTTCGGCATAAAGTCGAACACCTCCCGGTTCCCCACAAAGAGCTAGCCTGCCGTATCGTTCTTCGTCATTCAGACCTGTTTGACCTTAACGGATGGCTCTGCATCTTCTGACCACTGTGTCATGTCGTGAATTGTTGCTGTACACTTCCACCGACTCAGCAAATATTGTTGCAGCGTTGTTCCTCTTCAAATTCTCAAAATGAACTATTGCACGATACTACGATTTCCAACAGGGTACGCCTTTCTATTTTGGCTTCACGAGGGGCGGGAGAAAGGCATGGTGTAGGGGGTTTCAGTGTGTACCAGGACGGCAAACATTCTCGTGCAAACAAATAAAATCATGATTACGGAACTTTGTATTTCCGAGGTGATGGTTCAGATGGCTCTCAGCACTATGGGACTTAACTTCTGAGGTCATCAGTCTCCTAGAACTTAGAACTACTTAAACCTAACTAACCTAAGGACATCACACACACCCATGCCCGAGGCAGGATACGAAACTGCGACAGTAGCGGTGGCGCGGTTCCAGATTGTAGCGCCTAGAATCGCTCGGCCACTCTGGCCGGCATCCGAGGTGATAACTAAAATTTTGCCTAATCCTATTAAGTTGCTGTCAACTATTTGCTGGTTTTAAATCGCTCTATTGTATCGCTGCTCGTGAGACGAAATGACATTACTTCTTTTATACGAAACTTTTGTCTCTGATCTGCTACCATGTTCGACATGCGGCGGTACGAAACACTGTGCGAGAGCACTCGGTTTGGCGTTTTCTGCAATCTGTATAGAGGTTTCGACATTCCGTTCACCATCAGCTGGCATCAATTATATCTTCGGGCGTTTGTGAAACTCGAGATTTATCAACAAATGAGCAGACACTGTCATCAATAATTATGGCACTTTCTTTGAAATAATTATTGCCGTCCGGTTCCAGCAGTTAATACCATGTTCAGAGATATGGTGGATATCATATTTATGAGGATTGTGTTGTCTACTTTGTGTGACAAGCCTATTCGAGTTTAGAACGTCGTCCGTATCCCAAGTATTTGTTATATGTCTTTACCAATAGATTTTAGTGGAGTCTCAATTGCGTACCAAATGTAAGAGTGCTAGAGAGGCGTTCATCAGTGATATATCAGAACAGTTATGAGTAATAAAGAGAATTTGCACACAGTGACCAAGTTTGCTTGTCGTTTTCGGAGGCTGTCGTTTTATCCAAGAAATGTCACACATGTGGTAGATTTTCTGTGGTGTGTTGTCTCCACGTACTTCACCCATAGAGACAGCGACAATCGGAGATTAGACTGCCATGAAAATAGCGCCGCGTGGAAGAAATAAGCTTCCATAAGTCCTGGCCGTTATCAGGAGAAAGAAAACTGGCGTTCTACGGATCGGAGCGTGGAATATCAGATCCCTTAATCAGGCGGGCAGGTTAGAAAATTTAAAAAGGGAAATGGATAGGTTGAAGTTAGATATTGTGGGAATTAGTGAAGTTCGGTGGCAGGAGGAACAAGACTTTTGGTCAGGTAAATACAGGGTTATAAATACAAAATCAAATAGAGGTAATGCAGGAGTAGGTTTAATAATGAATAAAAAAAATAGGAGTGCGGATAAGCTAATACCAACAGCATAGTGAACGCATTATTGTGCCAAGATAGATACGAAGCCCATGCCTACTACAGTCGTACAAGTTTATACGACAAGTAGCTCTGCAGATGATGAAGAAATTGATGAAATGTATGATTAAATAAAAGAAATTATTCAGGTAGTGAAGGGAGACGAAAATTTAATAGTCATGGGTGACTGAAATTCGAGAGTAGGAAAAGGGAGAGAAGGAAACATAGTGGGTGAATATGCATTGGGGGAGAGAAATGAAACAGGAAGCCGTCTGGTAGAATTTTGCACAGAGCATTACTCAATCATATCTAACACTTGGTTCAAGAATCATAAAAGCAGGTTGTATACATGGAAGAATCCTGGAGATACTAGAAGGTATCTGATAGATTATATAATGGTGAGACAGAGATTTAGGAACCAGGTTTTCAATTGTAAGACATTTCCAGGGGCAGATGTGGACTCGGTAGGTAAACAGACGAGGGCTAGTAGAAATCCTTGGGTAACAGAAGATATATTGAATTTAATTGATGAAAGGAGAAAATATAAAAATGCAGTAAACGAAGTAGGCAAAAGGGAATACAAACGTCTCAAAAATGAGATCGACAGGAAGTGCAAAATGGCTAAGCAGGGATGGCTAGAGGACAAATGTAAGGATGTAGAGGCTTATCTCACTAGGGGTAAGATAGATACTGCCTACAGGAAAATTAAAGAGACCTTTGGAGAAAGGAGAACCACTTACATGAATATCAAGAGCTTTGATGGAAACCCAGTTCAAAGCAAAGAAGGGAAAGCAGAACGGTGGAAGGAGTATATAGAGGGTCTATACAAGGGCGATGTACTTGAGGACAATATTGTGGAAATGGAAGAGGATGTAGATGAAGATGAAATGGGACATACGATACTGCGTGAAGAGTTTGACAGAGCACTGAAAGACCTGAGTCGAAACAAGGCCCCGGCAGAAGACAACATTCCATTGGAACTACTGACGGCCTTGGAAGAGCCAGTCCTGACGAAACTCTACCATCAGGTGAGCAACATGTATGAGACAGGCGAAATACCCTCAGACTTCATAAGATTATAATAAATCCAAAGAAAGCAGGTGTTGACAGATGTGAAAAATACCGAACTATCAGTTTAATAAGTCACAGCTGCTAAATACTAACGCGAATTCTTTACAGACGGATGGAAAAACTGGTAGAAGCCGATCTCGGCGAAAATCAGTTTGGATTCCGCAGAAATGTTGGAACACGTGAGGCAATACTCACTCTACGTCTTATCTTAGAAAATAGATGAAGGAAAGGTAAACCTACATTTCTAGCGTTTGTAGACTTAGAGAAAGCTTTTTACAGTGTTAACTCGAATACTCTCTTTCAAATTCTAAAGGTGGCAGGGGCAAAATACAGGGAGCGAAAGGCTATTTACGATTTGTACAGAAACCAGATGGCAGTTATAAGAATCGAGGGGCATGAAGGAGAAGCAGCGGTTGGGAAGGGTGTGAGACGGGGTTGTAACCTGTCCCCGATGTCACTCGATCTGTATATTGAGCAAGCAGTAAAGGAAACAAAAGAAAAATTCGGAGTAGGTATTAAAGTCCATGGAGAAGAAATAAAAACTTTGAGGTTCGCCGATGACAATGTAATTCTGTCAGAGACAGCAAAGGACTTGGAAGAGCAGTTGAACGGAATGGATAGTGTCTTGAAACGAGGATATAAGATGAACATCAACAAAACCAAAACAAGGATAATGGAATGTAGTCGAATTAAGTCGGGTGATGCTGAGGGAATTAGATTAGGAAATGAGACACTAAAAGTAGTATAGGAGTTTAGCTATTTGGGGAGCAAAATAACTGATGATGGTCTAAGTAGAGAGGATATAAAATGTAGACTGGCAACGGCAAGGAAAGCGTTTCTGAAGAAGAGAAATTTGTTAACATCAACAAAAGCAAAACGAGGATAATGGAATGTAGTCGAATTAAGTGTCAGGAAGTCGTTTCTGAAAGTATTTGTATGGAGTGTAGCCATGTATGGAAGTGAAACATGGACGATAAATAGTATGGACAAGAAGAGAATAGAAGCTTTAGAAATGTGGTGCTACAGAAGAATGGTGAAGATTAGATGAGTAGATCACACGACTAGAAGAAGGGATCGGTTGGTAGGACATGTTCTGAGGCATCAAGGGAGCATCAATTTAGTATTGGAGGGCAGCGTGGAGGGTAAAAATCGTAGAGGGAGACCAAGAGATGAATACACTAAGCTGATTCAAAAGGATGTAGGTTGCAGTAAGTTCTGGGAGATGAAGGAGCTTGCACAGGATAGAATAGAATGGAGAGCTGGATCAAACCAGTCTCAGGACTGAAGACAACAACAAGTCCAGGTTCTTTTCTAACAAGGGCTGGCCACGACCTTCTAGTCGAGGATTTACTTCGTCCATTATGATAACATAATGGGCTAGTAGTAAGGGGTAGCATTTAGGCGATTTCGAGAAAATAACACCTACATCTACATGGATACTCTGTAAATCACATTTAAGTTCCTGGCAGAGGGTTCATCGAACCACCTTCACAATTCCCCATTATTCCAACCTCGTATAGCGCGCGGAACGAATGAACACCTATATCTTTCCGTACGAACTCTGATTTTCCTTATTTTATCGTGGTGATCGTTCCTCCCTAAGTAGGTCGGTGTCAACAAAACGTTTCCGCATTCGGAGGAGAAATTGGGTGATTGAAATTTCTTGATAAGATTCCGTCGCAACCTAAATCCTGCATCATTTCCGTGACAGTCTCTCCCATATTTCGCGATAATATAAAACGTGATGTCTTTCTTTGAACTTTTTCGATGTACTCCGTCAGCCCTATCTGGTATGGATCCCACAACGCGCAGCAGTATTCTAAAAGAGGGCGGACAAGCGTAGTGTAAGCAGTCTCCTTAGTAGAGATGTATTACATGTTCGTGATTGTCCGATGCATTGTCACGCTGAGCATGTAGTGTCGGCAGTCGTGTGGTTAGCGGGCAAGCACTACCCTCGGCGGATCGATGCGTAGAGTCCTGCTCATCCATTATGTTTTAATTTATAATTTTTGAACACTAGTCCTGTTATATCGTACGTATCACAGCTGGAAGTTAATATGATGGAAAGACACATGTATGTGTATAAACTTTTAATGAATTTTCCATCTTATTTGTGTTTTCTAATTTTTAGTCTTAAAACAAATATCATGCTACGTTTATTCGTGTAGGCAAATCAACATGTTTCTCACGCACCTTCAAATTGTTCATATTTGATGAACGACGAACGAGAACGAGAACTTAATTCTTGTGAAGTTTTTATAAAAAATACGTTCAATCGTACATCGTCCATTTTCTGCAGCGGTATTTAAGAAAATGTGGAATTACTTATGGTTTGCATCCCAATTGTCGGCAGAAATACACGTTTTTCAAACTGTCAGCGTATTACATTTTTTCTTAGAAAATCTGAAGATTTCTTGAGTATGATGTAAAGTTGCATTCTTTCGATGTAGTAGATACCGTTTTAATGTGTGTTTTCCGTGTCTGTATGAAAAATATCATCCTGCGACTTGTAATGTCGAAAGCGCATCCGACGATTAATCGCACATTACTCTCACATTCAGCCACATCGTGATTTATTGTTTTATGGAGTACAGTTATTTACACATTAAAGTACCTATCTGACTGCCGCTTTCCAAGCCTGTCTGTCGTCCTTGAAATCTGTGTCTGCAGATCGAAGCAATCAGCAGGTGCAAGGCAGTTCACGGTACCTTACATGACTGCAGAAGTAACCGACTTTGGAGAACACGACAGGAATACATTTTAAGGAATACTTAATGCATTTTGTCGTCACTTGTCAATACTTACAAAAATAATATTTGTTGTGACAATAAAAAACAGCAAGGATGCACATAACACTCAAAATTCAACACAGGTTCATGCAAACACACGTATTGTCTCATCATATTAACTACCAAATGTAATATGTATGATATAATCTGACAAGTGTTGAAAGCATATAAATTAAAAAAAGAAAAAGGTGGGTGGGACTCGATCCATGGATCCACCGAAGAGGGAACTTGAACACTAACCACAACACCAACACCATCTTGTGCTTAGCGTTGCAGCAGACCGGCACACCTTAGACGCGTAAAACTTCTCCTGTGATTTTTTCCGAAATCACCTGAGTATTAGGCCTTAATACTTGGACAGTGCGTTGTGATAATCTACTGTTAAAGGTGCATAGAGTTTGAATTAAATCTGTGATCTGAACGTCGTGGCCTCCCCTTTCAAGTACGATTATAAAGGCTGCTTCAAATAATTTGCATCGAACGTCCATGGGCGATGTAACATGTCACGGAGAATAACTTCTGTTAGAGACAAAAAACTCAGTGACTCTTCTCGACGACGTAGACGTCTTCCAGTATTCACCGGTCCCCTGACGAAGAGATTTCACCCACTTAGAAGGGTTTACTAAACAGATGCGCTTCATATTATCTACCCCCGTAAACTGACAGAGTGGTTTTCAACAAAGAAAAGAAACATTAAAAATGAGTTTGCCTAAGAACAGAAACATATTGTAAATTTAATTTTGTGATTCAGCCCCTTTCAAACGGTGAACATGTCTACTTTACAGGCAATAAACAAGGCAATTCCACACAGCAGAATGGCTCCGCCCTTCCGACCCTGAGGGGCATAAATAATAGAAAACGACGCCTAGAGTCGAAGGAAAGCGTCAGCGAACTTTCTGCCTCAAAGAAAGATTGTGCCCTATGGGGTGATCCATGACCCATATACGTTTGATATCAAGACATCGAAACACGCTATATATCGGCCTGTGATACAAGCGTTCACTGTCGGCACATATAGACGAAATCAACATTTCTCGTGAGTAGTTGTCAGGATTCGGACAGAACAAGAAGTGATGTCCTGGACAATGGTAGGCTGCCCGCTGCGTCGGTATTGATCTGCTGTTAGGAGAGGTCTCAAATTCTGTGGGCGGTTGAGATGATGATGGCAGTTGCGTCAGCGGTAGCAAGAGATTTGGGGACCTGTCCTGATGCAGACACATGTTAGCACAGTCCCGTCGAGCTACATGGCAGCGTGTTGTGGCAGAGGAACAGCGGCGTTGGAAACTACTGCTGGAGCACAGGGTTGCAACGTGTAGCTGCTAGGGGTAACGTGAATAAAACGGCGGGCTACAGAGGTAATCGAAATCAATCGAGGCACAATAATCGGAGAAAGCCTAAACGAAAACTGGGATTAAATTTTCGTTATCTTCAGGTTGTGGAACGTGTCAAGCTGCTAAGTTTCATTGAAAACCCTGATGGTAGCTAACACTAGCTTAGACATCTTCATAAATCAAAGGAAATTGGAAAGAACGTCTACAACGATAACACCTAGAAAGAGGCAGATATAGTCAACTTCCGTTTGACGCCAAGAAGACTGGGAGTGAATGAATGATGTGACTCCGTCTGAGTACATTGGACATAGTCGTCCTAGATGTCGGAGTCGAGGCGAGCAGGCGAAGTGCGGAGCTGGCGCCATCCAGCAGGTCATCTCCTAAAGGGTCCAGTGTGGCTACACGAGGACTTGCGTTTGTAGAGACTGGAGGCCAAGTGGTGTTCGTCACCTGAGCTTTGACTGCGTAAAACATGGGAAGTAAAATGTGCACGTAGCGGCAAGTATTTTCGCAGTTAGGCAAACGGGCAACTGTTTAAGATTTGCTAGTGACACAGCTCTTGTGGCCGTCAGTATAAAAACTGTATACACGCATGACGTATATAATGAAGTTGGCTGCAAATTTGTCTAAGAATGTCTGTTTCAGAATTCACGCTACGAAAACCAAAGTACTGACGGCTAGCAGATCTTCTGTTATTCAGCCACTAAATTACAGAATACTACAGATTAAGGGAGGAAATGAAAATAATTGATGTAGCGACAACCACTTATAAATCTAGCCGTGACTTTTAATTATAGTCGTATCGGCAGTTAAGACTTCCAATGAAAAAGTTGTAGACAATATAAAAATGGGAAAGCTTCCTCATTACTACGTAAATTAGGTAAGCAAGACCTACTGGTCATGTATCGAAAACGTAAGAGCTTCGTAACAGCTATATTTAACGAAAAGCTTTCGTTATTTCGTTTTTATAGATTCCTTTCATCCACGGCTGATATACTCTTGACGCCTTTATTACGTTATTAGTAACTACCATAAACCATATTCACCTCGACACATTCTCTCCTGAAAGTTTATTTTTCCATTTCGTTACACGTTCTTTCTCCTTCATTATTTTCAGCTTTTCCCTTCTACTTGAAATATTTATGTTTGCACCAGAGAGCAATCGATAGCCCAAGAACGAAGGTATTGTAACGCGTTCATCCATCATTGGCCAGCAACACGCCTGCTTCGTTGGTAACAGGTGACGTCGTGAAAGCAGGCCAGCCCTTTGTAGTCACTTCACGCCCACTGACGCATCTGAATACACGTCATGGAGGAACTGGT
This sequence comes from Schistocerca gregaria, assembly GCF_023897955.1. NCBI lineage: Eukaryota > Metazoa > Arthropoda > Insecta > Orthoptera > Acrididae > Schistocerca > Schistocerca gregaria. Next base: position 311,967,765 of record NC_064926.1, on the reverse strand, counting down.
AGGCGTGTCATCGTCGTGTCTACATAGAGGGCGTTGACGATGAGACGAATGGAAGATGTGGGGAGATGAACAGTACCCGCCACCATCTTGTGACGTGTTCACCTACCTAAGAAGCTACGGAAAATTAAAAAAAGGCTCGGCAGAACAGAAACACATTCAGAAAAAATCAGTATGCGAAATTGGTGAGAAGCTGCGTCAGCCGCCGGCATTACAAGGCGTGGCATTTACTCCCAACAGTACGTGATTGGCTGTTCGGGCGAAATTTCGGGATAAAGTTTATTGAAAACGGAATGCGTGAGGATATAATGAGTTACGAACTGTCAGAACTGAAGTGTTACTAATTGAGACACCTCGATATTGGTGGTCATAAAATGACGAAACGTTGAATAATGATAATGAAAGAACTAAACAGCGAAACTCAAATGATATATCATTTTTTAACATTTTCCTCATATTTTTTGACCCATGTGCAGAGGCTATTCGAAAAATACGTTGTGTCGCGATGTTTCATAGCGTATTAGACTCAATAATAATACAAATTAAAAACAAATTGTTTATTATGGTGTGTCAGTTTCTAATATTTCCTAAGTGATTTTCTATCTATGAATTGAGTATGACAGTAGTGTCTATTCTGTATTGCTGTACTGCCACACTAGGTCACCACGATAGTCCAGCACTGCTTTGAATAAACAATAATTAGTTAAGTAACATCCTCTACACTCATTATTTAAGAAAAAATGTCAGAACTTGAATTTAGGGCCAACGAATGATAAGTCTCTTTTTTTGGACAGGAAAGTTGAAACTGTATCAATCCTTGTACGGAAATAATCTCACAGTTATCGTTGATTTTCAATAAACGTTTAAAATGCTTGCGGGAATAGGCGAAGCACTTGTACAGCTTTAGATACAGATCCAAGTGAAGGTAGTTTGGAAACATGAAAATGGTTGAGTTGCAGAAAAAGGTTCGTAAGAACCATAAATGTTTTCGACTATCGACTTGCTTGATAAATTGATAGTAAACTTTATTGATCCCTTTTTACAGTACAATAAGTACAAGTTTCCCACGTAATGTTACAGTTGTGATGTTATCACAACAGTGAAAAGGAAAGTGTGCAAGGTATTAAATTCCGATGCTAGTATTTGGCTTACTCCTGTCGTAAAATTGAATCTGTGGAAATCAGTGAGTGCCACAGCAATATGTTTTGTAGTATCTATCACATGCATTTGGAAGACTCATCGGTTCATTTACAGCAGAAGCGTTGCGGTACAGTTAGACATATAAATTCTTTTTTTCACGCTCTCCCATATCAAGTGCCATTACGTAACTGCTTACAAGCGAAGCAACTTTCCTACGAATGTTTAAAAGGAGCACAAAGAAATGCGTGTAAAAAATACTGAAATCACACACTCCTTTTATGTAGAGTAGCATTATCTTGACTGCATACAATATAACACATACAGTTCTACATTTGCCAATACTAAAGCATCATTCTAAAGCAATAACCAGTGTTTGACAGTCCATTCACTCGTCTTGGCCGTCGTTCTTTACAGGCCAATTCAAAATTTCTGCATAGAAAGGTATTTGTTCGTCAGGCGGATAACGCTCGAGTTTTTCCTAGTCCCGTGTTACATGGGACTTAAACTTTCACCTTTCCTGATGAGTGAGTTAGTTTTTCTGGGACAGTCAACGCAGCGCGCTGGTTGCAAGACGACACGGATGATTAACGGGTCCACTGATTTTGAGAAATTCTAGTACAAGCTTTTCCTGTGTCAACAGAAACAGGTGTAAGTAGGCTGTTTAGGTTTTCTGATTGGTAACGCCACATAGCGCTTTGTATGAAAAATCACTGGCTGTGCTGTGTGCAGTCTGTGGCTAGTTTGCATTGTTGTCTGCCATTATAGTGTCGGGCAGCGGCAGCTGGATGCTAACAGCGCGTAGCGTTGCGCAGTTGGAGGTGAGCTGCCAGCAGTGGTGGATGTGGGGAGAGAGATGACGGAGTTTTGAAATTTGTAAGAATTGGTGTCATGAACTGATATATATATTATAACTATAAAGGTAAATACATTGTTTGTTCTCTATTAAAATCTTTCATTTGCTAACTGTGCCTATCAGTAGTTAGTGACTTCCGTAGTTTGAATCTTTTAGTTAGCTGGCAGTAGTGGCGCTCGCTGTATTGCAGTAGTTCGAGTAACGAATATTTTTGTGAGGTAAGTGATTTGTGAAACATATAGGTTAATGTTAGTCAGGGCCATTATCTTGTAGGGATTATTGAAAGTCAGATTGCGTTGCGCTAAAATCTGTTGTGTGTCAGTTTAAGCACAGTCTTGTATAATTTTTCTGAGGGGACGTTTCACAGGTTGTGAAAAAGAGCTGATAGGGAATATCACCTTCCCTTGCGCTATGGTACGTTAAGTTCCCTCAGAAATTATAGACTTCCTGTAGGTACGGCAACCACCATGATTCGAAGTCTAGTATTTTAGTAGCAGCAAACTTTACCTGGTTGCGAACTTGTGTCACCTCTGTAACTACATGCTAGGTGTAAACATTGTCCTGTTCCTTTACTTCCCATTATATAATGCCACGCGGTTTAAAATACTGTTTACTCTCAGTAGATGTTAATGCCGAAATCGTTGAATTTTCTACACTTGGATATGTGCAACAGAAATCTACTGAATGATTGTTATTTTGAGCTGAGCGATTGTCTCAGAAGTAGACAATTGGGGGAAGGATGAATAAGGCAATTTGCTGTTAATTATATAAAGTATGCAGATGTGGTGACATTGTATTACACATATTTAGAGATGAATCATGTTACAATGTATGTAAAGTATTTCTTAATAATTTTTTAATTTTTACAAAGGCTCTTCTTGAAAATCGCAAAGCCTACAACTGCAAAAGTGAAGGTTGTAAATGAAGTAATTTTAACATTGAAAGAAAACACTAATGGTCCTTCTTCAAGCTCGTGATTCATGTGGGAAAATATACAAGGTCCGTAGAAATAAATCTGAAAGTGAAAAGCATGGGCCGGCCGCAGTGGACGAGCGGTTCTAGGCGCTTCTGTCTGGAACCGTGCGACCGCTATTGTCGCAGGTTCGAATCCCGCTTCGGGCATGGAAGTGTGTGATGTCCTTATGTTAGTTAGGTTAAGTAGTTCTAAGTTCTAAGGGGCTGATGACCCCAGATGTTAAGTCCCAAAGTGCTCAGAGCCATTTGAACCATTTGAAATGCATGCTGGAATATTTAACAACCGTATGCTGTTACAGTAAGAGGATGAAGTGATCGAGACATTAACACAGAAATGTGGGCATTGTAGAGCACTGGGATCTTAAATTTCTGATTCTAGAAACTTTAGGTGTGGAATTTAGGACCTCTGTCATCTACGATAATATCATTACAGACTATCCACAAACTGCGAACGAAACGGTATAATATTATTGCTCAAAAGAAGAAATTAATGTTTTGTAGCTGGTAATATTATACTCGTTGTTACTGAACTAGTGTGTTTAGTGTCTCTGTTCATAAGCCTGTGAAGGGCAATATCTTGATCGGCGTTGACTACTCTCACAGCAGACGTAATTTCACACACCTAGACAAGTTACTCTCGTGGTGAGAAACAGCTGCCGACTCCGACTGTTGCCTGTAAAACTCTTGAAATGTAAAAGAAAGAAAACTTCTAAGCGATCTTCTCAAATTGGAACACTGCCATTCGCATTTGGTCATTCGATGATCTGCTGCGAGTGAAATGAGTTCGTTCTAGCAGCGAAAACTTTCTCTGTGATTTTGACCGTGTTATTGGAGCAGGTTCTACAGCAAACATCTTCCACCAAATGTTCGAAGTCCTATGCAAGTTAGTAGTACACAATAGTTGATCAGAGAATCCTTCGATCAAAATTAAATGCGCGCAGTTACCTTTGAAATGCAACAGACTGTATTATGACCGTTACTAAACTCCACATTGACATTACGTATCGCCTGTGAATCACAAAAAACACAAGTTATACAACATTGCGGCTAACAATGACTGTTTCATTGCACACACTTGCTACACGTCCTCTTGTTATCCTGACTCGTAACAAAGTCCTCTCACATACCGGTACCGATTTTCTTACTTTTCTTTGCTTGCCATGAATCAACGCTATGTCAAGGAATACATATTTCGCTCGAGCAGGCGAAAGCAACCGATTTACGATGGCTGCCAGCAATACGGGCAAAGGGATAACATACAGGGGAAGCGATGCTTCTTATAGAATTTGGTTCAAATGGCTCTGAGCACTATGGGACTTAACTGAGGTCATCAGTCCCCTAGAATTTAGAACTACTTGAACCTAACTAACCTAAGGACATCACCGTAGCGGTCGCGCGGTTCCAGACTAAAGGGCCTAGAACTGATCGGGCACATCGGCCGGCATAGAATTCGGCCCAGGGGCTCAGAAGCGCATGGTAAACAGGACCTGTTACCTATTGTCGCATCTTCAAGAGCCAAAGCAGCAACCCCTTAACTGCCCCACCATCAGGTCCAAGCCTCATGGAATCAGCAGCCATATCTCGTCCGACACACAACAGACAACAACCCCCTCAACCCACACATCAAAATGGAGACCGCCCTCTGCACAGTCAACGTCACTCTTGTTCAAGTACCTGTAACAACATAACGCATGTTGTATGGTAAAATGAAACCAATCCATCGTTTTTAGAAACAACTGGAACTTTTACATCTGCAATGCACCTGAAATGCACGAGCATATGCACCTAATCACTCCATCATTGCTCTGTATAAAATTGATACTTATTTTCAGGACGCCTGTGTGTTAAGAACAGAATTGTGCCCAACATACTATTCGGAAGTTCACCAACGTATATCTGTTTCCTGTCTGAGAATTGTTTTACAAAATTTTTATCGTCACCTGACATGTGAACTATCTCTACCTTTCGCTCCCTTTTTATCACATCAGACTGGAACCAATCATTTGTTGTTCCTCTTACACATAAGACTGAAGTTTGAGTTTGTTTTATAGCATTCCATAATCAACAGTATCAAAAACCTTATACAAGTGTAAGAATATGCGTGTAACACAATAATCATTGTCAAGAGTTAAGAAGTACAATTTTTTGAAAATCTGTTATGGCCGATATTGTACTTATTGCACTTTGGAGGCCCACCGGGGTGGCCGAGCGGTTCTAGGCGCTACAGTCTGGAACTGCGCGACCGCTACGGTCACAGGTTCGAATCCTGCGTCGGGCATGGATGTGTGTGATGTCCTTAGGTTAGTTAGATTTAAGTAGTTCGGCGTTCTAGGGGAATGATGACCTTAGAAGTTAAGTCCCGTAGTGCTCAGTGGCATTTTTTGCACTTTGGAAACCAAACAGTGATCCTTTAAAAAGGTAGTAATTAATCATGTAATTCATTAGTCTATATTTCATGATTGGTTCAGTTATTTTTAAGATAGCAGATGCATGCTTGTCCGAAGGAACTTTGCATCGCATTTCTGCATAACATTAGCACTGCAATATCGTATTTATCCACAGACACCGAGCAAGCGACTTTCTAGTAAACTGTCTCCCCTGTACGGGAATATACACTATGTGATAAAAAGCATCCGGTCACCTGGCTGAAAATGACTTACAAGTGCATGGTGCCCTCCAGCGGTAATGCTGGAATTGAATATGGTATTGATACACACTTAGCCTTGATGACAGTTTCCACGCCGGCCGCAGTGGTCTAGCGGTTCTAGGAACTCAGTCCGGAGCCGCGCGTCTACTACGGTCGCAGGTTCGAATCCTGCCTCGGGCGTGGATGTGTGTGATGTCCTTAGGTTAGTTAGTTTTAAGTAGTTCTAAGTTCTAGGGGACTGATGACCATAGATGTTAAGTCCCATAGAGCTCAGATCCACAGTTTCCACTCTCTCAGGGATGGTAACCTATTCTTCACGGAGAGCTGCACTCAGGGGAAGTATCGAAATCGGTCGGTGAGGACCGGCAGGAAGTCGGCGTTCCAAAACATCCCAAAGGTGTTCTATAGGATTCAGGTCTGGACTCTGTGCAGGCCAGTCCATTACAGGGATGGTATTGTCATGTAACCACTCCGCCACAGGCCGTGCATTATGGATAGGTACTCGACCGTGTTGAGAGATGCAATCGCTATCCCCGAACTGCTCTTTAACAGCGGGAAGCAAGAACGTGCTTAAAACATCAATGTAGGCCTGTGCTGTGACAGTTCCACGCAAAACAACAAGGGGTGCAAGCCTCCTCCATCAAAAAAAAAAAAAAAAAAAAAAAAAAAAAAAAAAAAAAAAAAAAAAACGACGGTACCATAACACCACCGCCTCCGAATTTTACTGTTGGCACTACACACTCTGGAAAATGACACTAGCAGGGCATTCGCCTTACCCACACCCTGCCATCGGATCGCCACCTTGTGTACCGTGATTCGTCACTCCACACAACGTTTTTCCACTGTTCATTCGTTCAATGTTTTCGCTCCTTACACCAAGCGATGCGTCGTTTGGCATTTGCTAGCGTGATTTGTGCCTTATGATCAGGCGTCCGACCATGAAATCTAAGTATTCTCACCTCCTGCCTAACTGTCATAGCACTTGCAGTGGATCCAGATGCGGTTTGTAATTCTTGTGTGATGGTCTGGGTAGATGTCTTCTCATTACACATTACGGCCCTCTTCAACTGTCGGCGTTCTCTGTCAGTCAACAGAAGTGGTCGGCCTGTATGCTTTTGTGTTGCACATCGCCCTTATTTCCACTTCACTGTTACATGGGAAACAGTGGACCTAGGGATGTTTAGGAGTGTGGAAATCTCGCCTAGAATCGTATAAGTGATACGCAATCGCCTGACCACGTTCGAAATCCGTGAGTTCCTCGGAGCGTCCCATTCTGCTCTCTCACGATCTCTAACGACTACTGAGGTTGCTGACATGGAGTATCAGACAGTAGATGGCAGCACAATTCACCTAATATCAAAAAATATGTATTTGGTGCGTCCTGATACTTTTGATCACACACTGTGTACATAATGGATGCACCAGTACAGGATGTAGACACGTGGTTGACAATATATGGAAGTATGGGTTTCGTCATGCGTCGTGCACGGATAGCCAAATGGTCGCCAGCACGGTAGCTCAGCGTGTTCGGTTGCTCTCTATAATAAAAAACAGAGTGATTGGATATACAACGAACGTCAAGGGATGTCATGTGACGTCCGCTACGATAAAAAAAAATCCTGAGGCGACAGTTCGAGATAAACGGAAAATCCAGGTTCGAGCCCTCGTCCGGCACAAATTGTCATTACTGTCATTCTGTTACAGTTCGAGATAAACGGAAAATCCAGGTTCGAGCCCTCGTCCGGCACAAATTGTCATTACTGTCATTCTGTTACACAGCAAATGTTTTCCCATATTCGCATTGCGAATATACATAATGTAATAGCGGAAATAACTTGTAATTTTCTATACTATCCACACTGAATTTCTGTAACAGGGACACAACTCGCGAACTAAGGAATGCTTGTGTTTCTTAACGGGCTATTTGTACTGTCTGAGTATTCCTTGAGAATGGAGACTGGAACCTCATCTATGTCTGCTGACCTTTTTTTTTATTATCTGTCTTGCCTGCCTCATTTCAGTACGTGTTGCTGGAAACATCGTAGTCCTTGGCTGTGAAAGTTAATATCGGCGCTACGTGTGTCTTAAGGATATTGTGTTGCAGCATCTAAACAATAACAAAGAAACAGTCATTACATAATTAGCCAATTCCTGAATGATTTCTGCTGTTGTTGTTGTTGCGGTTTTCAGTCCTGAGACTGGTTTCATGCAACTCTCCATTCTACTCTATCCTGTGCAAGCTTCTTCGTCTCCCAGTACCTACTGCAACCTACATCCTTCTGAATCTGCTTAGTGTATTCATCTGTCTCCCTTTACGATTTTTACCCTCCACGCTGCCCTCCAATACCAAATTGGTGATCCCTTGATGCCTCAGAACATGTCCTACCAACCGATCCCTCCTTCTGCTAAAGTTGTGCCACAAACTTCTCTTCTCCCCAATCCTATTCAATACTTCCTCATTAGTTATGTGATCTACCCATCTAATCTTCAACATTCTTCTGTATCACCACATTTCGAAAGCTTCTATTCTCTTCTTGTCCAAACTATTTATCGTTCTTGTTTCACTTCCATACATGGCTACACTCCATACAAATACTTTCAGAAATGACTTCCTGACACTTAAATCTATACTCGATGTTAACAAATTTTTCTTCTTCAGAAACGCTTCTCTTGCCATTGCCAGTCTACATTTTATATCGTCTCTACTTCGACCATCTTCAGTTATTTTGCTCCCCAAATAGCTAAACACCTTTACTGCTTTAAGTGTCTCAATTCCTAATCTAATTCCCTCAGCATCACCCGATTTAATTCGACTACATTCCATTATCCTCGTTTTGCTTTTGTTGATGTTCATCTTATATCCTCCTTTCAAGACACTGTCCGTTGTATTCAACTGCTCTTCCAAGTCCTTTGCTGTCTCTGACAGAATTACAATGTCATCGGTGAACCTCAAAGTTTTTATTTCTTCTCCATGGATTTTAATACCTACTCTGAATTTTTTTTTCCTTTACTGCTTGCTCAATATACAGATTGAATAACATCGGGGACAGGCTACAACCCTGTCTTACTCCCTTCCCGACCACTGCTTCCCTTTCATGTCCCTCGACTCTTATAACTGCCATCTGGTTTCTCTACAAATTGTAAATAGCCTTTCGCTCCCTGTATTTTACCCCTTCCACCTTTAGAATTTGAAAGAGAGTATTCCAGTCAACATTTTCAAAAGCTTTCTCTTCTGCTATGCTACCCAAATTCTTAGCTTGTACGTTACAATATTTGTGGCTACCTTTTCAAATTTCGTGTGTTATGACATGCTAGATTAACTTTGTTTTTATTTTTCGCGTTATATGTTACTAGCTGTTATCCAGCATTGCCTGGGCGTGTATTTATTCCAATCCTCTATTAATCCATCTGTTCCTTTCACCTCTCTCTGTCCATATCCTCCTTCACTCCTGCTATGGCCACCTCCCTCGCCCCAGTTTTTCTGTCTCATCCTGCCTCTCTCTCTCTGTCTGTCTCCTCCTCCACCTTCTAATTTCATAATTCCATCTCCTCCTCTCTAGCTCTCAGTCCACCTCCTCTACCCCAGCTCCCTGTCTATCATCTCCTCAACTCTCTCTCTCTGTCCAGTTCCAATTTTATCTGTCAATCATCTCTTCCCTTATCGATGTCAATCTCCTTCTTGCCTCCGTTGTCTGTCCATTTCCTCCTTTCCCATTCTCTTTCCACATTATCACATTCACCTTAATAGGAAGCTGGTGTTTCTTACACCCACAGTATTTCTTTTCAGATCGTAACTAATTCGTGTACTAAATTTGGCTGAAAATTTTCCAGTGGATTTAGAATGAGCTTTTTATCCATACACCTATTTAACGAATTTCACACCTGTTTATACACATATTTCACATATATCTCTAGCGAATTTCGCCAACAATTTCATTTCACACGACCTCACCGTTTATGAGATCGTACCTCTTGCAGTGTATGCTGTATAATGATATTATTGTTCAGGTACACCTAGTGGTATATTTGACTACTGTCTGCGAAATGTGTTGTAAATAGAGTTAGCAATAAATATGCAATAAATTAAAACGTCGTGCACGAAGCAACAATTTTTCACCAATCTCAGTGTTTATGTCATTTCTGCTGAACTATGTGTCTTACAATAATGTATTTTTATGGGTAGATTCAGCGGCATATGTGCACGCTGTCTGTGAAATGCGTTGCGAATAGTTAGTAGTAATGGTGTAATAAATTAAAACGTCTTATATAAAGTCACTGTTTTCACGTATCTCAGAGTTTATCCTCATATCTACTAAAACTACGTGTCTTACAACGATATATTTTTGTAGGTAAATTCAGCAGCAATTACGGATACGTTCATAAATGGGTTGGAAATAGAATTAGCAGTAAAGATGTAATTGGTGTAAACGTCATGCTTGGTGTGGCAGTTTTAAACAGAACTCAGTGTTTATGATATCATATCTCATGGTCTATCGAACAATGATACAACTTTGCAGGTACATTCAGTGGTATGTGTTAATACTGCGTCATGAATACAGTTGGTGGTAAAGAATTAATAAATCAAATCGTCATGCTTCATGCGGCAGTTACACTGCGTGGACAGCGAAAATGTATTAAGCAGTAAACTTTTGTTCTTTCAATATTTTGCGGGGATCGTCAGCGGAAAAATTTTTCGTAAAGGTCAGAAATTATGTGTAAAGTTCTTTTCAAATATCTAAGTGCTCTAATGCTTAAATAGTGGTTGACTAAAGTATTGGTATACGTATGTCGTGTTCTATACTGCATTACAGCCCACACCTCAACCCCACTGTTAGGTAGCGAGTTTTCACCCAGAATGTGGAACATACATACACAGATACGCTACGTGATCAAAAATATCCGGACATTTGGCTGAAAATAACTTACAAGTTCATGGCGCCCTCCATTTGTAATGCTGCAATTCTATATGGTGTTGGCCCTCACTTAGCCATGAGGACAGTTTCCACTCTCGCATGCATACGTTCAATCAGATGCTAGAAGGTTTCTTTGGCAATGGCAGCCCATTCTACGCGGAGTGCTGCACCGTGGAGAGCTACCGATGTCGGCCAGTGAGGAATGGCACGAGGTTGGCGTTCCAGAACTTCCAGAAGGTATTCTAAAGGATTCAGGTCGGAACTCTGTGCAGGCCAATCCATTACAGGGATGTTATTGTCGTGTAACCACTCCGTCACAGGCCGTGCATTATGAACAGGTGCTGCGACCGTGTAGGCTTCAGATTCCTCGACTTGCGCCAAAGGGTAGCTGGGTTTCGGGTTCCGCTGAATAGGTCAGGTGTCCACTACACGTAGGAGGCGGCTACACCAGTAACAGGCGTGGAATGGGCGGTTTTCTAGGTAAGAAGGGAAAACACAAGATGGGCTTCAGTCACAAAGGGTGCGGCTGAAAACAGGAAGGACATAGATACTGGAACGGTTGGTGTAACAGTTGTAAATTGTCGTAGGTGTGTTGGGAAACTACCAGAGCTCCAAGCGCTTATAAAAAGCACTGATGCTCAAATAGTTATAGGCACTGAAAGCTGGCTAAAGCCAGATAAAAGCTCAGGTGAAATATTTGCGAAGAACCTAACGGTGTTCCGAAAAGATAGGCTAAACATGTTTAGCGGTGGAGTATTTGTTGCTGTCAGAAGTAGTTTAACTTGTCGCGAAATTAAAGTAGATAGTTCCTGTGAGTTAGTAGGGGCAGATGTCATTGTTGGAAACCGGAATAAGATAATAATTGCTTCCTTTTACCGACCTCCCGGTTCAGATGATACAGTTCCTGAAAGGTTCAAAGAAAACTTGAGTTTGATTTGAAACACGTACCTGACCCATACGATAAGTTGGTGGTGACTTTAATTTACCCTCGATATGTTGGCAAAAATACATGTTTAATTCTGGAGGTACGCATAAAATATCATCCGAAATTGTGCTAAACGCATTCTCTGAAAATTATTTCGAGCAGTTAGTTCATGAGCCCATGCGAATAGTAAGCGATTGTAAAAAAACACCTGACTTCTTAGCAACAAATAGTCCTTAGTTAATAACCAGCATCAAAACCGATATAGGGATTAGTGAGCACAGGGATGTCGTAGCGAGATTGAATCATGTAATTCCCAAATCTTCGAAAAATAAGCAAATAATTTACCTATTCAAGAAAGGAGATAAAAGTCGACTTGACGCCTTCCTGAGAGACAGTCTCCAGTCATTCCAAATTAATAATATAAGTGTAGACCAGATGTGGCTTAAATTCAAAGAAATAGTATCGGCAGAAATTGAGAGGTTTGTACCAAATAAACTAACAAACGACGGAGCTGATCCTCCTTGGTACACAAAACGGTTTAGAACACTGTTGCAGAAACAACTAAACAAACATGCCAAATTTAAACTGACACAAAATCCCCAAGATTGGCGATCACTTACAGAAGCTCGACATTTAACGCGGAGTTCAATGCGAGACGTCTATAACAATTTCCACAACGAAACTTTGTCTCGAAAACTGTAATCAGAAGATCAAAACAAACTGCAAAACGATAGTCTGAAACCGCGTGACCGCTGCTGTCGCAGGTTCGAAACCTGCCTCGGGCATGGATGTGTGTGATGTCCTTAGGTTAGTTAGTTTTAAGTAGTTCTAAGTTCTAGGGGACTGATGACCACAGCAGTTAAGTCCCATGGTACTCAGAGCCATTTGAACCATTTGCAAAACGATTTAGAAAAAAATATCTTGTAATATTAGTAATTTGCGCCTAACAAACATTAATATACCGTCAATAGTAGAAGCCTGATGGCCTAAAATTATCGATCAATTGTGAAGTAAAAGAAATGAACCATCCCATAGCAGCAACAGAATCTATTATTCTTTATCTTTGTCGTTCTTGCGCGGTGCCTGTAATTCTCTGTGTACATGTATCGATTAATGATATTAAAAAAAAGAATTCTGTTGTTTCAAGACAAATGAGGCATTTGGCGCGTCACCTTTTACTGTTTGTATTCCATGAAAGCCGGACGCGGACGTGCTGCGTTCCGCAATGGTATTTATATTTCATATGAAAATATTGAGTGAATATGCTAATTGTAATTTTTCCAATCAGAAAACTTGTAGTTTCTTGTAACTGACTACGAACAGTCCCTTAGTGTTGTTCCGGGTATGACTACATCGCGAATATAAAAATGCACAGAAACGATCATGTTTCTCATATTCAGGGATTTAATGCTCAACGTATGTTATTATAATAGTGTAATCAATCACTGAGTCTGTTGCCAAATGGCCCACCAAAATATTAACTTTTTCGGCATGTTTTCAAAAAATATATAAAATAACAATTCTTTTTCTTTTTGCCCCCCCCCCCCCTCCCCCACAAGAGCAACGCTACAATCTGAATGGTTCGCAAAGTGGCAGTTGACCCTAAATAACGAAGAGTGTGAGGTCATCCACATGAGTGGTAAAATGAACTCGTTAAATTTCGGTTACACGATAAATCAGTCTAATGTAAAAGCCGTAAATTCAACTAAATACCTAGGTATTACAATTAGGAACTGCTTAAATTGGAAGGAACACATAGAAAATGTTGTGGGGAAGGCTAACCAAAGACTGCGTTTTATTGGCAGGACACTTAGAAAATGTAACAGACCGACGAAGGGGACTTTCTACACTACGCTTGTCCGTCCTCTTTTAGAATACTGCTGCGCGGTGTGGGATCCTTACCTTATAGGACTGACGTAGTACATCGAAAAAGTTCAAAGAAAGGCAGCACGTTTTGTATTGTCACGAGTTATGTGAAAGAGTGTCATAGAAATGATACAGGATTTGGGCTGGAAATCATTGAAAGAAAGACGTTTTTCGTTGCGACGGAATCTTCTCACGAAATTCCAATCACCAACGTTCTCCTAGGAGTGCGGAAATAATTTGTTGACACTGGCCTATATAGAGCGGTACTATCACCGCGATAAAATAAGGGAAATCAGAGCTCGTACGGAAAGATATGTGTGTTCATTCTTTCCGCTTGGTATACGAGATTGGAATAATAGGCAATTGTGAAGGTGGTTCAATGAACCCTGTGCCAGGTACTTAAATGTGATTTGCAGAGTATCCATGTAGACGTAGATGTAGAAAGATGCAATCACTATCCCCGAATTGCTCTTCAACAGTGGGAAGCAGTAAGGTTCTTCAAACATCAATGTAGGCCTGTGCTTTCATAGTACCACGCAAAACAATAAAAACTGCGGCACCATTACAGCACCGCCTCCGAATTTTACTGTTGGCACTACACACGGTGGTACATGACATTCACCGGGAATACTCACACCCTACAATCGTAAAGCCACATTGTGTACTGTAATTCGTCACTCAACCCAACGTTTTTCCACTGTTTAATTGTCCAATGTTTACGCTCCTTACACGAAGCGATGCGTCGTTTGGCATTTACCGGCGTGGTGTGTGGCTTAAGAGCAGCCGCTCGACCGTGAAATACAAGTTTTCTCATCTCCCGCCAAACTGTCATAGTGCTTGCAGTGGATCCTGATGCAGTTTGGAATGTGTGATGGTCTGGATAGGTGTCAGCCTGTTAGACATTACGACCCTCTTCAATTGTTGGCGTGCTGTACGTGTCGCTTCACGTTTCCACTTGACCATAACATCTTAAACAGTGGACCTGGGGATCGTTAGGGGTGCGGAAATGTCGCGCACAGACTTAAGACAAAAGTAACACCGGATCAAGTGACCACGTTCGAAGTCCCTGAGTCCTGCAGAGGGCCCCAATTTGCTCTCTCACGATGTCTAATGACTACTGAGGTCGCTGATATGGAGTAGCTGCCAGTAGGTAGCATATCTGTATGCTCATTCATATTTATAATGTGGATGAATTTTCTCGTGAAGTCTTCTTTTTCTTGTTTTGGCAAGCTGTGTCCTCCTGTAGCCTATTTGTATACGTAGTAGTAATGTACGAACTGTGTGTTAGTATAATGCTTTTGCAAACAACTGGTAAATATCAGTGTCTATGTGGACTTACTGATACCATCAGTTGTCCATTTATTTTCCTTTGCTACTGCTGTTGGATTGATTACGTTTGGAAACACCACCTCAAAAATTAAAAAGCATGGGTTCATATGTGCAAATATGTGTGTATTACTATGGGATCATACTGCTGAGGTCATCGGTCCCTAGACTTACACACTACTTAAACTAACTTACGCTAAAGACAACACACACACACACACACACACACACACACACACACACACACACACACACCCATGCCCGAGGTAGAACTCGAACATCCGGTGGGAGTGGTCACCCGATTTGTGACATGGCGCCTCAAACCGCACGGCCACTCCGCGCGGCTAATTTGGATCGTGAGATCCGTTTTACGCTCGTTATTAATGCAGCTTTTAACAAGCCTATCTGTGGTTTTATTATCTGACAGTAGTGATCAAACACGCCAAGATGTTTTATTGATGCTGTACACTTTTTCTTATCGTTTTCTGTGTGAGTACGCTGTTTAAGACTGGTGCTGTACTTTCGATGCCCTAGTAAAATGGAACACGACCTATTCTACTTGGTGTCCCTCTTTTCAACCCCCCCGGAATATCTTAAGCCTGCCTATGCTTACTTATTTTATTTATTTGCTTCTTCCGAAAAATTTATTTGAGAATAATCTGCAACCACAATTCATTAAAAGAGGGATATCTAATATAGAGTGATACGAAACTTTATTGTTCCAAATGACTTGCTAGCCTAAACACAAATGTATTTATGTCTTTTGTAGGTCTAAATACGTAACGATATTGTTTTCACTTGAACAACGCATTTCACATTCAGAGTTCTTTTAAGTGGTTAAAGTCAGAAGAAATGATCAGAACATGAACCAGACGATTGAAACTGTTTTTCTTTGAATTATTCTGCATCGTACAGTTTCAAACTAAATAAACCACATCTAAGGCCACTCCCCAACTTCAGGCGACTGCTGTATTTTGTTTTCACGATAATGTGTGTCTAGAATCCGGCCTCACACAGGTATGTACAATTACTTTCGATGCTTCCTTTGCCAGTCCTTGATGAAAAGGAAGGAAACTGGCACAGAATTCTTCCTATCTCCGTTTCTAAAACTGTTCTGTAGCAATCAAATCGCAACTCAATTGCATTCTCTTGTATTTCGTCACGAAGCACATGTACATCAATTGTGAATGGTAATCTTTCTAATTTGGATAGGCAGTTTTTCCGAAGACAAGTTAGGAAAATAAGGTATTAACTTTTCTTGAAGATTTTCCGGTTTTTCACTGATAGTAACTCGCAACTCAGTGATCCAACTCTGTTGCCTGGCCAGAAGTTCATTCAATCGAGGGAATAAGGAAAAGCTAATGGCGAAAGCATCCAGGCGATGCTCCAATACTTTGTCTTTCCGAAGAGGGTCTTTATGACATCAGTGCTATCCATATTTGTGATGTTACTGCCTTGTAGTTAAAAATTCAGATTATTAGTGCTTCAGATAAGTCTTCAAGGATTGCTAGGGAAAATATAACGTAGTGGGCAGTAAATGCGTGACGAAGCTTTCGCTTGATTAAAAAAAAATACTTCTATCCCTGACATCAATTCATGCAGCCTGTTACGCATTCTGCCCTTCGAAAACCACCCAACTTGAATGCAAGATGAAATTTTGGTGTTCAGCATTTAGATCATGACTTAGAACTCGAGAAAAAACGGGTATTTACATTTGACTTAATTGTATTAACTGCAGTGATAACCGCTTTCAGTCGGGCTTCTCTACAGATCATAAAGTAATAGCCAATAAGATTAGGATTTTTATTTGTTTGTCATTACTTAGGACGCCAGAAGGTGAATTTAACATGACTTATGCTCAGTCAGTACAAATTCCTCCAAGTTTGTCACAACACGAATCATTTTCATCAAGAAATTTCATTGGCGTCAGAAAATACATCATAATCTTTTGATGACTTTTCCAAGTTTTTAGAAAGCAATATTTCATCCATTATTTATTCTCGTCCTAAGATCGACAGTATATTGTTAAGTTACATTGTTGAGCTGTATCATTGGCATCAACACACTGCAGTTCAGAAAACGAAGATACACTCCTGGAAATTGAAATAAGAACCCCGTGAATTCATTGTCCCAGGAAGGGGAAGCTTTATTGACACATTCCTGGGGTCAGATACATCACATGATCACACTGACAGAACCACAGGCACATAGACACAGGCAACAGAGCATGCACAATGTCGACACTAGTACAGTGTATATCCACCTTTCGCAGCAACGCAGGCTGCTATTCTCCCATGGAGACGATCGTAGAGATGCTGCATGTAGTCCTGTGGAACGGCTTGCCATGCCATTTCCACCTGGTGCCTCAGTTGGACCAGCGATCGTGCTGGACGTGCAGAACGCGTGAGACGACGCTTCATCCAGTCCCGAACATGCTCAATGGGGGACAGATCCGGAGATCTTGCTGGCCAGGGTAGTTGACTTACACCTTCTAGAGCACGTTGGGTGGCACGGGATACATGCGGACGTGCATTGTCCTGTTGGAACAGCAAGTTCCCTTGCCGGTCTAGGAATAGTAGCACGATGGGTTCGATGACGGTTTGGATGTACCATGCACTATTCAGTGTCCCCTCGAAGATCACCAGAGGTGTACGGCCAGTGTAGGAGATCGCTCCCCACACCATGATGCCGGGTGTTGGCCCTTTGTGCCTCGGTCGTATGCAGTCCTGATTGTGGCGCTCACCTGCACGGCGCCAAACACACATACGACCATCATTGGCACCAACGCAGAAGCGACTCTCATCGCTGAAGACGACACGTCTCCATTCGTCCCTCCATTCACGCCTGTCGCGACACCACTGGAGGCGGGCTGCACGATGTTGGGGCGTGAGCGGAAGACGGCCTAACGGTGTGCGGGACCGTAGCCCAGCTTCATGGAGACGGTTGCGAATGGTCCTCGCCGATACCCCAGGAGCAACAGTGTCCCTAATTTGCTGGGAAGTGGCGGTGCGGTCCCCTACGGCAGTGCGTAGGATCCTACGGTCTTGGCGTGCATCCGTGCGTCGCTGCGGTCCTGTCCCAGGTCGACGGGCACGTGTACCTTCCGCTGACCACTGGCGACAACATCGATGTACTGTGGAGACCTCACGCCCACGTGTTGAGCAGTTCGGTGGTACGTCCACCCGGCCTCCCGCATGACCACTATACGCCCTCGCTCGAAGTCCGTCAACTGCACATACGGTTCACGTCCACGCTGTCGCGGCATGCTACCAGTGTTAAAGACTGCGATGGAGCTCCGTATGCCACGGCAAGCTGGCTGACACTGACGGCGGCGCTGCACAAATGCTGCGCAGCTAGCGCCATTCGACGGACAATACCGCGGTTGCTGGTGTGTCCGCTGTGCCGTGCGTGTGATCATTGCTTGTACAGCCCTCTCGCAGTGTCCGGATCAAGTATGGTGGGTCTGACACACCGGTGTCAATGTGTTCTTTTTTCCATTTCCAGGAGTGTATTTTCGATTCTTTTAACTATTGTTCTTTCACATTCACAAGCATTTCTTTAATCCATCGTTGCACACAGTTGTTTGAAAGAGGTATCTTGCGCATTTCTCGCTATCTATCTTCTCTAAAAACGATTCACGTTGCCTTAAGATTGGAATGTGCTATTAACATCTCAGCAATAGGGCGAGGTTTTTATTTATTTTTTCATATAATACTTTAATAATTTTCTTCTTATTCATGGTGAATTTTTTCATATAATACTTTAATAATTTTCTTCTTATTCCTGGTGAAAAATGTCAGTAGAGTCCAATTTCATGCGATTTAAGGGATTTATTTTTCTAACAAAAAACTCTCTTGGTTTATTTTTCAAAGCCGTTAGATGACGCTCCAGACGCACAGGCCGCAGTGGGTCGTTGGCGGAGGACATTAACATCGGCAGCACACTGTGACCATTAGACGACGCCTTAAAAATACAATACAGTTCTGCAGTGCACAACAAGCGCAATACTTCCTTAAGAATGCAGTGAGCGGGCTGAAGAATGTTTTGTCAGCAATAACTTGGTGATGCGCTAGCAAAGCTGGTTCTGCCACCTCTGCGTGAGATGCACACGCTAACAGTATAAGTTATTGACTTGTCTGACTGCATGTTACCGCTTTCTTCTGAGCTGTCTGTGCCACCTATGAATCTAGCTCACCTCCTCCTCCTTTTCCACATCCTGCAGTTATGGAACCACTGCCGTAACAACCGTTCTTAACCATTTTTGTCACCCCAAAAGCTTTCGGCAAAATTATGAAGCAATTACTAATTTCACCCTAAATAACCCCCCCCCCATAAACCAAGGACCTTGCCGTTGGTGGGGAGGCTTGCGTGCCTCAGCGATACAAAAGGCCATACCGTAAGTGCAACCACAACGGAGGGGTACCTGTTGAGAGGCCAGACAAACGTGTGGTTCCTGAAGAGGGGCAGCAGCATTTTCAGTACTTGCAGGGGCAACGGTCTGGATGATTGAATGATCTGGCCTTGTAACACTAACCAAAACGGCCTTGCTGTGCTGGTACTGCGAACGGCTGAAAGCAAGGGGAAACTATAGCTGTAATTTTTCCCGAGGGCATACAGCTTTACTGTATGGTTAAATGATGATGGCCTCCTCTTGGGTAAAATATTCCTGAGGTGAAATAGTCCCTCATTCGGATCTCCAGGCGGGAACTACTCAGGAGGACGTTGTTATCAGGAGAAAGAAAACTGGCGTTCTACGGATCGGAGCGTGGAATGTCAGATCCCTTAATCGGGCAGGTAGGTTCGAAAATTTAAAAAGGGAAATGGATAGGTTAAAGTTAGATATAGTGAGAATAGGTGAAGTTTGGTGGCAGGAGGAACAAGACTTTTGGTCAGGTGAATACAGGGTTATAAATAAAAAAATCAAATAGGTGTAATGCAGGAGTAGGTTCAATAATGAATAAAAAAAAAGGAATGCGGGTAAGCTACTACAAACAGCATAGTGACGCAATATTGTGGCCAAGATAGACGCGAAGCCCACGCCTACACAGTAGTACAAGTTTACATTCCAACTAGTTCTGCAGATGATTAAGAAATTGATTAAATGTATGGTGAGAAAAATGAAATTACGTAGGTCGTGAAAGGAGACGAAAATTTGATAGTCATGGGTGACTGGAATTCGAGAGTAGGAAAATGGAGAGAAGGAAACACAGTAGGTGAGTATGGATTCCGGGTAAGGAATGAAAGAGGAAGCCGTCTGTAGAATTTTGCAGGCAGCATACCTTAAATATATCTTACACTTGGTGCGAAAATCATAAAAGAAGGTTGTATACATGGAAGAATTCTGGAGATGCTAGAAGGTTTCAGATAGATTATATAATCGTTAGACAGAGTCTTGGGAACCAGTTTTAAATATGTAAGACATTTCCAGGGGCATATGTGGACTCTGACCACAATCAATTGGTCATGAACTGTAGATTAAAACTGAAGATACTGCAAAAAGTTAGGAATTTAAGGAGATACGACCTGGATAAACTGACTAAACCAGAGGTTGAACAGAGTTTTAGGAAAACACGAATGGAGGAAAGAAATACAGTAGAAGAAGAATGGGTAGTACTGAAGGCAGCAGACGATCAAGTAGGTAAAAGGACGAGGGCTAGTAGAAATCCTTGGGTAACGGAAGAAATATTGAATATAATTGATTGAAAGGACAAAATACAAAAATGTAGTAAATGAAGCTGCCAGAAAGGAATACAAACGTCTCAAAATGAGATCGACAGGAAGTGCCAAATGGCTAAGCAGGGATGGCTAGAGGACAAATGTTAGGATGTAGAGGCTTATCTCACTAGGGGTAATATATATATTGCCTACATCAAAATTAAAGAGACCTTTGGAGAAAGGAGAACCACTTGCAAGAATATCAAGAGCTCAGATGGAAACACAGTTCTAAGCAAAGAAGGAAAAGCAGAAAGGTTGAAGGAGTATATAGAGCGTCTATACAAGTGCGATGTACTTGAGGACAATATTATGGAAATGGAACAGGATGTAGATGAAGATGAAATGGGAGGTAAGATACTGCGTGAAGAGCAGGACAGAGCACTCAAAGACCTGAGTCAAAACAAGGCCCCAGGAGTAGACAACATTTCATCAGATCTACTGACGGCCTCAGGAGAGCCAGTCCTGATAAAACTCTTCTATCTGGTGAGCAAGATGTATGAGACAGGCAAAACACTCTCTGACTTCAAGAAGAATACAATAATTCCAATCCCAAAGAAAGCAGGTGTTGAGAGATGTGAAAATTAAAAAATGGTTCGAATGGTTCTGAGCACTATGGGACTTAACTTCTTTGGTCATCAGTCCCCTATAACTTAGAACTACTTAAACCTAACTGACCTAAGGACATCACACACATCCAAGCCCGAGGCAGGAATCGAATCTGCGACCGTAGCTGTGAAAATTTACGAACTATCAGTTTAATAAGTCACAGCTGCAATACTAACGCGAATTCTTTACAGACGAATGGAAAAGCCGACCTCGGGGAAGATCAGTTTGGATTCCGTAGAAATATCGGAACACGTGAGACAATACTGACCTTACGACTTATCCTAGAAGAAAGATTAAGGAAAAGCAAATCTACGTTTCTAGCATTTGTATACCTAGAGAAATCTTTTGACAATGTTGACTGGAGTACTCTCTTTCAAATTCTGAAGGTGGTAGGGGTAAAATACAGGGAGCGAAAGCGTATTTACAATTTATATAGAAATCAGGTGGAAGTTGTAAGAGTGGAGGGGCATGAAAAGGAAGCAGTCGTTGGGAAGGGAGTGAGACAGGGTTGTAGCCGTTCCCCGATGTTATACGATCTGTATATTCAGCAAGCAGTAAAGGAAACAAAAGAAAAATTTGGAGTAGGTATTAAAATCCATGGAGAAGAAATAAAAACTTTGAGGTTTACCGATGACATTGTAGTTCTGTCAGAGACAGCAAAGGACTCGGAAGAGCAGTTGAACGGAATGGACAGTGTCTTGAAAGGAGGATATAAGATGAATATCAAGAAAAGCAAAACGAGCATAATGGAGTCTAGTCGAATTAAGTCGGGTAATGCTGAGGAAACTAGACTAGGAAATGGGACACTTAAAGTAGTAAAGGAATTCTGTTATTTGGGGAGCAAAATAACAGATGATGGTAGAAGTAGAGAGGATATAAAATGTAGACTGGCAATGGCAAGGAAAGCGTTTCTGATGATGAGAAATTTGTTAACATCGAATATAAATTTAAGTGTTAGGAAAACGTTTGTTAAAGTATTAGTATGGAGTGTAGCCATGTATGAAAGTGAAACATGGACGATAAATAGCTTGGACAAGAAGCGAATAGAAGCTTTCGAAATGTGGTACTACAGAAGAACGCTAAAGACTAGATGTGTATATCACATAACTAATGGGGGAGTAATGAACAGAATTAGGGAGAAGAGGAGTGTGTTGCACAACTTGACAAGAAGAAGGGAACGGTTAGTAGGACATGTTCTGAGGCATCAAGGGATCACTAATTTAGCATTGGAGGGCAGCATGGAGGGTAAAAATCGTAGAGGGAAACCAAGAGATGAGTACACTAAGCAAATTCAGAAGGATGTAATTTGCAGTAAGTATTCGGAGATGAAGTACCGTGCACAGGATAGAGTAGCATGGAGAGCGGCATCAAACCAGTCTCAGGACTGATGACCACAACAACAACAACCCTAAATATCTATATTAATAGTCCCATATGGGATTTGTTTTTTTATTTAGCCTCATAAGATAATGGCCTTCAGGCCCTCTCTTATATCGGACCAGAGTTTAAAATCTACAGTACATGTTTTGCATTATACTTGCCTAAAAAATGAACAAAAGTTGTTATACGTCAAATATTAATAAAATGATCTGAGAGTCTGTAGACATAATGTGAATAAAAGTTATTACTCGTAGTTCTTCTACTACTGCAGCTTCCAATAATAATGATGATGATACTTCTAATACTACTACTACTAATAATAATAATTAATAGTGGCAGATATAAAATGAAGATAGATCATAAACAGTGACAGTATTGAACGATCTTATAAAAAGTATGGAAAGTATCATTCAGTTTTCGCCCTCGGTTAGGATAACTACCGAATAATCAATAGTACTTGAAAATTTCTCCATCTATATATGACTATTCCTTTTCCCTTCTAGAATGCTAAATGTCATTTACCCTAGCGAGTATAATAAACGGATGTCATCTGGTTTCCTCACGTGGGCAAATATATTTCAGCGTCTTCAGATACAAGTGAGCTACACTTGTATTAATTGTTTGTGTTAATTCTAGTTAAGAAACAACGACCCTCTCCCTCCAAAAGAATCCTGAGACCATAGTGAATTTTTTATAGTATAATATACGATATCTCGGGATCTGAGCAGGACAGTCTACCACATAACTCCGCATTTTCAAATTACTTCATTACCGAAAAACTGGTGATAAACATTTCTCCTTACATTTACTGTACATCTCAAGATAGGCCAAAACACAGATGTAGTATCAAAAATTTAACATTGTTTCGCCGAGATATGCTACGCAGTTGAAGAATCGCAAGTTTCCAGTGAGGGCCCCCGTTTCCTGAAACTCGGCAGAACGACGAAATAGTGAGATGCTGCAGGTGCGTTATTTATCGTACATAATAACGCGCCAGGAAAGGTTCGTCTGCGTACGCGCCCGGCAAATAAAATAAAACCTGGAGGTATCGTATATGACGCCTCAGGGCTGAAGAGACGATGACAAAAGTATGGTCGTTTCGCTGGACTGGAGAAGCGTAGTTACAGTTCCTTCGTATGGAGAGGAGTTTCACTTTCTTCCGTGTACAACAGAATGAAACAGTAAACAACATATTTTCTGGAAAATATCTCTCTCACTCTTTGAGCATTTCCATGTTTTCATATTTTGCTTTTCGTCACATGTCTGCCGAGTGCGCGAACACTTTGTTTGGCTCTGAAGACTGCTAAAGAAATTTTATCGCAGTTTGTCAGCGACAGTGTCCTGAAACTTTACTACATACTCTCACTGCTCTGTGAAATGCCTTATTACGAATTCTCATCATCATCCGTGATTTGACTAGAATTTTCTTACGTCATTTGATGGGGGATGTGATTCATCTCTTGGCCAGTGGAATTATTATTTACCAGCAATACATTCTAAGTTTCAAAACTTAAAAAAAACTTTTTCAGGTTTTCTTTTTTAATTCCAGCACTATTAAAGGCACTAATAGCATAAACATATACTCAGCTTATTTATATTTTTCTTTTCATCTTTTTTGGGACTAAGGACGTAGGCATCGTGTGAGATCGTTCGAGGGAACCGCATTACGGTAATACGTACCGGCTCGTCTGTATTTTTTTCTTAGATCTACACATTACCATGTGGTCTACAAGATCAGTTATATGTATTCAGTGATGACCGTTCCTGCGTTGCCTCCGTCTAGTGCTTGTAAATGAAAGGTTTTGAGTTCGAAAAAGAACAAAGCTATGCCAAATGTTTCCCACATTTGTAACAGGAAATGTCTTATTTACGAAGTGGACATCTTTCAGCCCCCGTCTTTTGAGAACGCCGTGAGATTACGATCGGTAACAGTTTCGGGATACCGCCTTGTGGTTGCTGTTGTACTCAATATTGGAAGTCCAACAGACAGTAGTAAACAAAAAAATTGTGTATGTGGATACCAGTGGAGATCAGTACATTAGATACACTGAGTGTATAATCAGAAAAAGCGTTCGTTTTTAATTTAACTTTAGAAAAGAAATCCAGAGGAAGTTTGATACCCTACTGATTAAACAGTTGGGTAATTCTGACGTGAGATTCATCATGGGGAGAGTGACTATAGCTTGTCTGCGAGTAGTAGTATCAGGCTGAAAATTTGATTGCTGTAAGGGGACTGTACAGTCAGAAGAGCGAAGAAGAGAGAAAGACACAGAGATCAGTAGATCTAAGAACTACCAGGTACTTGCAGAATGAAACAGAAATAGGAAAAAACTTCTGGTCCGTCATGGTAAGTTGACATCGTTAAGGAACTTTGTAAAAGGAGTCAATCAGCAGAAAAAAAACTCACATTTTTTTTTAGGGGAAGTCTAAGGTACACAGTTATCACTCTAACACCCTAATAACTGGATGAAAATGACCGTCGAATTAAATGAATTTACTTTTTATGTATTTACGTCTAAGTGTGTGTGTGTATACTTACGTAAGCTGTTGCTAGTCTTCATTATTTCTCAAATAATGGAGCACTTTATTCACTTACGCACCCAGATAGTTGAACAATCGTACACGCTCTCAAATATACACACGTACACTTGACAAGTATCTTCCAACAAGCCCGTGCACGTAAGATTTCCACTATTAAACTAAAGTGGACACTATTTGACAAAAAAGATCAGTTTATCAGACGTGCTTTGAAAAAACGTTCAGTATCAACATGACGGTTTTATACGATTACTACACTGAAGCACCAAAGAAACTTGTATGGACATGCGTATTCAAATACAGAGATACACACACAGGCAGAAGACGGCGCTGCAGTCGGCAACGTCTATATAAGGCAACAAATGTCTGGAGAAGTTGTATATCGTTATATCGGTTACTGCTGCTGCAGTGGCAGGTTAGCAGGATTTAGGTGAGTTTGAACGTTTTGTTATAGTCGACGCATGAGCGATGGGACATGGCATCTCCGATGTAGCGATGAAGGGGAGATTTTCCCGTACGATCATTTCACGAGTGTACCGTGAATATCAGGAATTCGGCAAAACATCAAAATTGTCACATCGGAGCAGCCGGAAGACGACCCTGCAAGAAAGGACCAATGACGAGTGAAGCGAATCGTTCAAAGTGACAGAAGTGCAACAGTTCCGCAAATTGCTGCAGATTCCAATGCTGCGCCATCAACATGTGTCAGCGTGCGAACCATCAACGAATCATCTTCGATATGGGCTTTCTTAACTGAAGGCCCACTCGTGCACCCTTGATTATTACATGACACAAGGCTTTACGCCTTGCCTGGACCCGTCAACACCGACATGAATTGTTGATGACTGGAAACATGTTGCCTCGTCGGACGAGTCTCGTTTCAGATGGTATCGAGTGGATGGACGTGTATGGGTAAGGAGACAATCTTATGAATCCACTGATCCTCCATGTCAGCAGGGGACTGTTGAAGCTGGTGGAAGCTCTGTGATGGCGGGGGCGTGTACAGTTGGAGTGATATGGGACCCCTGATACGTCGGGATACCATTCTGACAGGTGTCACATACGTAAGCATTCTCTCTGATCACCTGCATCGCTTTATGTCCATTGTGCATTCCGACGTACTTAGGCAATTCCAGCAGGACAATGCGAGACCCGACACGTCCAGAATTGCTACAGAGTGCACCAGGAACACCATTCTGAGTTTAAACATTTCCGTTGGCCACCAAACACGAACATTTTTTAGCATATCTGGGAGGTCTTGCAATGTGCTGTTCAGAAGAGAACTCCACTCCCTCGTAGACAGCTCCGAACGATTCATGGTGTCAACTCCATCCAGCAGTACTTCAGACATTAGTCCTAATGCGGCACTCCTACGTGCTCGTGAGGTCCGACACGATATTAGTCAGGCTACTAGTTTCTTTAGCTCTTCAGTGTAGAACGTATAATATAGCTTCGCGTATCATCGTCATGTTCTAAAGGCTACACCTTTTCGCTATGAGCCCCCTTCCAATTTTCATGCGTTTTCTTCAGTTCTTTATAGTTCTCTTATTTAGTACAGACATTAGGCAATATTACTCCCATTGGTTTTTATTTCCAAAATGTTTTCGTCCAATATGTTTGTTGTTGTACGTAAAAACACTCCTGTTCACAAATTTAGGTCGAGATAGACCAAGTAACATCACATATTAACACACTCAGGATCCGTAGTGGAACGACTCAACGGGGTGGTCTCTTGGTGCGAAGACTTGTACGTCTTTTTGCTTGACACCTGCAAATCGGCGGCCTCGTTTGTGATGGTGCCAGGAGCGTAGGGACTGGACCAACCAGAGGTGGTGTCACATGCCCTTTTCGAATGAGAGAAAAATCAGTCTGAGTAGTTAATCTAGACGTATCGTAATTGAGCGAGAGATGGGAATAGCTAATGCACCCAGAAACATCGTCGAACATGATCGTTTCGATGGTCCAGATGTTATGATGTGGAGACGCAAATTGTTTAACTGGCGGATAGATCTCCAAATGTTTGAAAACAGTATAACAACCGATCATCGTTATTGTGATCCTGTACTGCATCACCAGTTGCGACTTTTCAAGGGGTGCGTTCGGCCCTGACGTTGTTATCGATGACAATGAACTACCGTATCATACTGCGCGTGTGCAGCTCCTGGAGAAAGGATATTCGGCGAATAGACTGGCCTGCCCGTTCCCCCGACTTAATCCCATAGGGCATGTGTAGGAACCGTTGTGGACACATACTACAGCACGCCAACATGCACCAACGACCATGCAGCAGTTGGCAACAGCACTGGTGAAAGAATGGGACGCACTACCACAAGAACTCCTTACCGATCTTGTAGCCAACATAGCGGAGCATGCAATGCTGTCCATGGTGACCAGTCACCTGATTAAGAACAGTGTCCCACCTTTTGTCCAGGGACCAACCATAATTCGCGCTGAGTTCAGCATAATCATTGTCTTAAAAAAAAAAGTGTCATTTCTGTGATGTATTTCTGTCAGGTACCCTCTCGGAGTATTGTAGCTGTTCTTTCTGTTACGCCTAGTTCATCGAGCTGTGTTGCTTTAGAGTAACACATGATGCATGCGGTAAATACGTCCTTAAGATTTGCCCGCCAGTGAAGATGGCCTACAAGTTACTTTCACCATTTTGGGATTGAGATTTCTTTGCTCGTTGATCTCTTTCAGAACGTCAATCAAAATAGTCCTCGTTAGCAATGTCAAGAACTACATTCCCATAGCTTGTAAGTGCTTTCTGTTTGCAATAGTGTTCAGCTATCACAGACACTTGAAAGGACACTCAACATGAAAGTTTCGATTTTTTTTCCTACACTAAACGCTTTGTTCGAAAGTGGGAGTACGTTTAGCTATTGTAAACATTCTTCTGATTCCCTTTCCTCATCTTATGTCTTCAGGAATTTAGATGTCCAAACAATCGAATATTTTAATTTTTCAATTTTATTCCTTTAAATTTTGATTTTACTCATATTTTTCAATTCTAATTTGCTTATTATCATAATTTTGGCTTTTTCTATTTTCGGACGGAATAAAACAAGAGCAAGGGGTACTAATTGTAAATTCAAACTTCCTCGTAGCTGCTCAGAAATATAGAAAATATATTCTGAATACGTTTTTGACTGTCATCTACTAAGGCGATTACATGTGCAAATCTAAAGCAGTGACTACGACACAGCTTGTGAAATCTATTGCGAATGTAGTTAGCACGGAAGTAATATATTAAAACGTCATTCATGATGCAGCAGTTTTTCACGCATCTCATTGTTTATGACGTCGTATCTATTGAACTATGATAGGTAAGTGGTTCTTACTCCCACAGCGATTGTTGCCTGACTATTAGGGATGTGTGTATCAGGTTTAGTTGAACCAGACCAGTGTTTTACGAGTTGTGTACACACACACACACACACACACACACACACACACACACACACACACACACGCGCGCGCGCGCTCTCCCCGGAATGAAGTTCACTATATTGTCCACCATGTATAGTTTCCTGTCGTGTTACTGTCTGAAACGTTAGATTACGGGGACTTGTTGAGTTCCCTCAGTTGAAGGAGAACATATAGCACATCATTAGAAAACAAATGCGATGCTGCCTATTAGCAAAGAAACATTTCTCGCTCTGTACTAGTGCGCGAATACTCCAACAGTTCTCATAAATATCGATCAGGTGAATGACAGTTCGGTACAGATGTATTCTTTTTTTACTCTTTCGAAAGATACGAGGTCTTATTCTATGGAATCGAGAATGATGTTAGAGATCTGTCAGATATGTTGCATTAAAGCCGATCGCCTTAAATTTATAGTTCACTGAAATCTTCGCATATATGCCTCCGTTCCTTCTCACAGTCAAAAGATTCGTGGAAGTGCTTGAGGCTCCCCAGAAACCATTACATTTTTTCCTTTCGGCGAAGTATAGTAACAGAATTGCAGCACCTTGCTCTTTGATCATTAGTAGATCAATTCAAACGTAAACTGCCACAAACTGTAGTTGTAATTCAAGGTCGAGCAAGTGCCAAGGACTAATTGATCACGACAAGTAGCTAGTTTGTAACTGCGTGTAGCTACATATATTCTGTGTTGACGTAATGTGGATGGGATTGAAATAGATGAAAAAAGAAATAAATGAGAAAAAATCTTCATTTATAAATTGTTACTGTGTGTTATGTACGTGTACTAAAGTGGGTCTGTGACTTCAACCAACTACAGCCAAAACTCTAGTAGAATAGTTTCCACACCGCAGACTGACGTAGCACTCTGTCTGCGACAAGGTACGAGCGCTGGCAGTATTTTCTGACTCTGCGCTCATCACCGTTTCTCTTCCTTAGGGGTTTCACTGACTGAGCCCTAACAGACTGAGCAGCGGAAAGTTACGTAATGGTCCAGCAGACTGTCTCTGGAGATACCCAAGAGCCGACCGCGGCAACATCGAGGACACTGCGTGTGAAACGTGTAGGGGGGGGGGGGCAGAGAAAGACGGGTGTAGGACACAGACCACAGGCAAGACAGAGACTATGAGGAGACTGGCAGGTGCCAAGGAAAGCCCCACTGATTGCAGGCTTGTTAGCAATTGAAAGAGTGATTCCTGCAGAGTGTACATCTAGAGTACTGCAAGAGATTCATCAGCCACAGTAATCCCTGGAAGATTACAGTAAAACACACAGAATACGAGTGTACACTGATGAGCCAAAATATTATGACTGCTGCCCAACGTGGCAGCGAATGCAGCCTCCTGGCATTGCGGAACTGTTAACGTAAGCATATAAGGTGAGGAGAGAGGAATGGGTAATCCTTCTAACGATGATAAAGGCACCACATGGGGCAATTCACTGGGCATGGGCGGCATGCTATATCCTGGCGCCTGGATACGAGCAACCCGGAAACGGCGAAGTTGGGAGGCTGCTCAAGTGCTGCTGCTATGAGCATGTATAGAAAGTGGATGAAGGACGTTGAAAGCACGAGAAGGCGGTATGGCATGGGAGCCTCACGCCTCATCACAGTATGTGAAGGCTATAAGCTTGCTCACTCTATGGAAATGGAAATGGAAATGGAAATGGAAATGTCGTGGAGCTAGGAATTCCCGTCGTGTAGGCGGGTCGCTTGGTGCAAGTCTTCAGAGCTGATGCCACTTCGGCGACTTGTGCGTCGATGGGGGTGGGATGATGATAATGATTAAGACAACACAACACCCAGTGCCTGAGCTGAGAAAATGTCCGACCCAGCCGGGAATCGAACCCGGGCCCCTTGGCATACTAGCCCGTCGCACTGACCACTCAGCTTTCGGGGTGGACGTCCA
This sequence comes from Schistocerca gregaria, assembly GCF_023897955.1. NCBI lineage: Eukaryota > Metazoa > Arthropoda > Insecta > Orthoptera > Acrididae > Schistocerca > Schistocerca gregaria. The sequence goes on along the minus strand of NC_064926.1, from coordinate 311,937,551 downwards.
CTCTATAAAAAAGGATAAGCTACGACAGATGGCAGATAAGAAGACAGAGTGTAATGATAATTCAGGCACAATTGTTTCAGAGCACACTGTTCATTGCATATTTGTTAACATGGATCTGTGGGGCCAACTACCTTCTTGTTCCAGTGGTCCCATGGCAGTTACGATTGCATTGAGCACTGGATTATCTAGATTGGACCGCAGCTAAATGTGGATTCTGAATATGTGGTCATCCAGGACAAAGGCCATCCCAAGTATTCTACCAGCTGTAGGCTCTATGAACTTTATCCTGCGTCGCTCTATCATTGATGTCTTCCCAGATAATTATGGTACTTTCCAGCAGGATAAGTGTTTATGTCACAGGGCGGGAAGCGAGCTACAGTGGTTTGTGCTGCATCTTAGTAAGCTCACGCTGATTTCATACAAGGGAAGTTTCCCATCGCACTCCCCTCAGATTTAGGGATAAGAGGGTTCAGTGGACAGCCCTTCAGAATGTGAACACAGATCAAGTATGATAACAGAAAGACAGTGTACTAAATTTATGATAAAAAGCAAAATACAAGGGCAAGTCAATTATTAACCGCAATTTAGTTATATATATTTTTATTTTGATAGTACTGACGTTTTACGTTGATGACGCATGCTTTGATTATTTGTTGTTATATCTTTGCAATTTTCAAGTTACTAGGCCAGTTTCGTTATCGCTTCCGTCCTCTTAATCATGGCTGCTCCACTGTCTATTTGCACCAAAGAGGAGCAACGTTCAGTGATCCGTTTTTGGTGGTCGGAAGGCGTATCAGGGGCCGAAATTCATCGAAGACTTTCGGTACAGTACGAGAACAGTGTTTTGCCACAACGGAGTGTCTAAAAATGGATTGAAATATTCCGAAATGGTCGCACAAGTGTTACGCACGATGAAGAAACCGGAAGAACGTTTACCGCCACAAATGAAAGAACCACTGAGCGTTCAATTCAAATGATTCTCTTAGACAGACGATTAACTATTGACGAAGTGGCACATCTTCTGCAAATTAGACACCGTTCTGCCTACGAAATCATCCACAATAGACACGGGTTTCATAAATTTTGTGGAAAAATGGGTCCCAAAACAACTCACATAAACAAACGTGCTTGGGCATCTACAAAAAACATTTGTATTGCTAGAGTAACGAAGGGGACAACTTCTTACACAGGATCAGTACTAGCGTCAAAACGTGGATCCAGTATTATGAGCCGGAGAGTAAACGGCAGAGTATGGAATGGAAACATCCAAATTCGCCGTGCAAAAAAAAAAAAAAAAATGGTCAAGACTCAACCCACCGCATGAAAACTGATGCTTACGGATTTTGGGACGCACTAGAGCCTATGTTATATAGGCTCTCTAGGACGCACAAGATCCAATACTGGAATCTTATGCGGAAATAGGCACAACAATAAACAGTGCACCTTACAGTTAGATGCTTACTGTCAGGCTAAAGCCTGCAATTCTATGCAAACGCCGAGGATTGCTATCAAAAGATTTTGGGTTGTTGTACGACAATACCCGTCCGAATACTGCTGCCCACACCGCTGAAACGCTCCAGAAACTCAAATTTGAAGCAGTGGATCACCCTTCATATAGACCCGATCTTGCCCCTTCTGACTGTTCCCTGTTGGGTCATCTCAAACAGCACTAAAGGGCCGTCGATTTGCCTCGTACTAAGCAGTGAACGACGTAGTGCATTACTGGCTCCCAGCTTAACCGAGAACCTTCTTTTATGAGGGCATTAGGAAGCTCGTACAACGATGAACCAAGTGCGTTGAACGGTCGAGGAACAAGAAGCGTCGTATAGAGCGGCCTAGATGTGTATCGGCGTCGAGTGAAGTGATCCAGGCGCTCGACTGCCAAGTGGACGAACCGCGTTCAATTCCCACTTTTTCTTTTTAATCGCTGTTCGCTATCTTCAGATTTGTGTCTGTGTCGTGCTGTAACGTCCGTTTGCAACAGCGAGGTGTAAAGAATGGATCTATAATGACAGTTGATTCTGAACAACTGCCCTCTTGCAACCGAAAGGAAATGGATTTCGAATGGGAACCACAAATATTTGGTGACAAAGCGACAAGTCAACCGAATCCTACCCAGATAACACGCCTGGTGTATCACACACAGCATTAGCGTCAGTATGTGTTTATACTGATAGGAATCCCTTCCCGGAGCACATAATTTGTACGCCTGGTGAGTGAGATATGCCACCTTGCCCAGTTTAGATGTTCGTATGAACATGAGTGACATCACTCTCAAGGAAACGATGAAAACATATAAACTGCCACAAATGAACGCAATAGTTTCACAATCAACAGTTTCTCTGTGCCCTGTCAAAATATATGTTTTTAACGTCTTTGAAGTTGAGTTCCGCTTTGGAAGTTTTGACTTGAATTCACTTGTTGTGACATTGTTCACACCCGTATGTTTGTTTTCATTTTTGTGAGAGGTCTATGTGGTATCTCGCCTGCTCTCACTATTCATCACGTGTACTTGCCGTTACATCACGAGTCATATTCTACCAGAGTATAGTATGGCAACTGCCGACACTTCAGAAACAAAACAAACATATCAATTACCGGGCGAACATTTCATAAACTAATGACAAGAAATAGGACTGAGAGAAGAGAAGTTTGTGGCACAACTTGACCAGAAGAAGTGATCGGTCGGTAGGGCTTGTTCTGAGGCATCAAGGGATCACAAATTTAGTATTGGAGGGCAGCGTGGAGGGTAAAAATCATAGAGGGAGACCAAGAGATGAATACACTAAGAAGATTCAGAAGGATGTAGGTTGCAGTAGGTACTGAGAGATGAAGAAGCTTGCACAGGATAGAGTAGCATGGAGAGCTGCATCAAACCAGTCTTGGGACTGAAGACCACAACAACAACATGACAAGAAAAAGGAAATAAAATAATAGCGACGAAAGAGATTCGAACACGGCTGATTTGCGTCACTGTCCAATAATGTGACCACTTCCATGGGACATCGCAGAGGGTTACCACTCCTCAACACGCATTTGTTGAGCTTGGACAGTTCACTGTTTCTATTTCGCCTTTTTTCACTGTTCAGTAACCTCCTTCCTGTTTTCATGCTTGTTGTGTGTTAAGTTTGTGGAGGGCTAACCACTGGGCCGTCTTACCACTAAATCTGAAGGTAGGTGCGATGGGGCGCTTCCCTTGTTAGCTGCCAAAGTGGCCTGATCCGAACCGATGGAACACATTTGCGACGCTATAACGTACCAGCTCCGTGTCTCTTTGCATAGAAATCTGGTGCCACATATCTCTGAAAACATACCAAATACTTTTTTGTACATGTCAGATAGAATTGTTACTGTATTGCGTTTCAAAGACGAGCCAGTATGCTTTTAAAAGGTGGTCAAATGTTTTTGGTTCGTCAGTTCAGGTGCGTATGTAATGTTCTCAGAGTAACCACCTGGAACGGCTTCTTTGTGCCACACTAGGCGAAGCTTCCGACTGCACCAGTTCTAGTCTTACAAATACTGTAGGACCTGCTATGAATCCGCGGAATGATAGTCTGTCTAATGTAATTAATATACTCCAACCTCTCACAACGGGTATTACTGTCCATCGCTATAACACGACAATGAATTACACTTAGACTCAACTGGCAGCCTCTGGATCTCTTATCTCCAAGTCACTAATACTAGGTCATTGTGTGATTAACAGACACATTACCACACTATAGCAAACTCAAAACAACAGGCAGTCCTGTTGAAGAATGACTTTCGTTTACAATTGCCACTGTCAGCATCATACCTCACAGCATCTCTTTTAGCGACCTGCCATCTGGGCTGAAAGCAGTGAGGACATATAAAAATTTTATTCTAATTTGATACGTAAGATAAGTAACGAAGAAAACAAAGACAAAGGTAGTGAATCAGTTAAAAACGAAGAAAATGATTTGGAACATCTGGATGTGGTTAAGATGCAACAGAAGAACTAAATGAAATCAGAACTTCCAATAGAAGGTCACAAAATGTAAAATATTACCACCAGGTAATGAATAGTCAACTGATAAACTGAGGCTACCGAAACAATGTGTCGTATTAGTATATGCCTAGAACTTGCAAATGCCATATCATGTTAAGAGATGTTTTGGAATGGCAACGTATAAAAAAAATGATAAAACAGGTGGACTCAATTGATAGCGTTGCACTAAGCTTGACTGATAACTATTAACAAGAATGTTGTCAGTTTTTAGTAACTTTTCTCGAAGTTTCTGCCCTCTCTCTTACAAACCTCTATAGTCGTTTCTACATATCTCCTCTAGATACTGTTCAAATCATGTTGAGAAATAAAAGAAAAATAGAAAAGAGAGTCAGCATGTGTGAAACAGAATTCATTGTTAAAGCCGGTATATACTTAGGACAAACCAGGTATCTGATTACAAATTTATTGACCGCATGCACCAATTCTTTTGACCAAATAACCATTATATACTTCCGGTTTTAACTACAACTTACATTATTAGCTGATACAGGTAGATGAGCTTTGTCGGTTCTTTATAAAATTTATTGTAATATTTAGCTTACATTTTTTTAAACCCAAGACCACATATTAGAAACAGTACAGTGCCCCCCTGGTATGGCTGGGACAAAAGGATGTACCTGTACCAGACATACCACAGTACTGTTCGATTCTTCCACACCACTGTACATGCATGTTTATTCAGTTAGTTTCTAAAATTTGTTTGTGCGTATTACCATTTAACATGTGCGCTTTCTCAAATGGTAAGGGAGAGCAAGTATAATCTTTTCTTATTTGTGTGCCAGATGTTGACTAACCTCATCGGAAAACGACTTACGTTAACCCCCACCCTCCAATTGGGGATAACGGGTATGGGAAAACCGGGACTTAAGAACCAGCCCAGGGTCTTCGGACTGTATGAAAACATTTACCCAGTGTTTAAAAAAATCACAACTTTAATATTGTTATTACTTAAGGACATATTAATTTGAATGTCCCCCAAGTGAATTACGTCAGAGAAAAGGTAAAATCAAAGAAAATACAGTGACAGTAGTTACACATTTGTATATGCTACACAAATTTCTCATATGTAATAATTGGAGGACCTTTTTTTTCCGTGGCAGACATACTTTGACTTATATTATTGGGGCTTGCTACCACAAAACACGCACTCATCACATGCATCACACGTCGTCGATGGTCGCTTCTCCGCAGTTGCGGCGCCGGTGTGACGAAGATGGTGGTGCGGCGATTCTTCACGTGACGAAGTTGCCAGGCGTCCCCCAGCACGCGCGGACAGGCGATTGTTGACCGGCGGCCGTTGGCCCCCTGGTCAGCTGTTTCGCCTCTGCTTGCGAGCCGTCTCAGCATCGTGTCCGTAGAATACGCGTGAACATGAAATGACCCATACTAGCATTGTATTAACTAACTCCGTAACAGATGTTATCGGCTAGAGGGAAAAGACCGTTATTACCAGTTCATTCATTCAATATTCATTCACGAGTGTTTGTTTCAGTGTTCTGTAACGTATTCAAGATTCCGAGTAACCTTTAGTTTAGTTTTCGGGACACGATATGCTTTCTGTCAAATTCGTTAGAAAATTATACAGTTTATTACTCCGTGACTAGGTACGTTTGGTACTCTTAGAATGTCCTGTGAACTTTTGTACTCACTTTCATAAACTCTAACTCCGTACCGTCGTCCACAACACGCACGTACAGAGTTGTATAACATACACTGACTTTTCTACCTTGTCACTATGGTTGGTGTCCAAAGGTAGATTCACTTTGGTTCACACTTACTACAGCGTTCCGCGTGTAAAACATTTAGATTCACAAGGTATTACTATTCATAGTATTTCGTGAAGTCGTCTTTGCTGCACAGATATAGTCTTCACATACTGACTATTTAAAACCCCTTTTTTATGTTGGAAAAAAACAAATTCCTATGTTAGTCGTCAAACTCCGATTGTAGAGTCACTTTCTCCTTAAATTGTTAACTCATAAAAAAAAGTACATTGACACAGTCTTGATGCATTTGCTAGTATTTTTTTGTACGAAACATAGCACACGTTGATGCTTCCAACTGACATTGCATCATATACAGGGTGTCCCAGCTATCTTGTCCACCCAAAATACCTCTGGAACAATAACAGCTATTGGAAAACGACTTCCACCGGTATCAATGTAGGACTTCATTTCTCTCCGGATGGTCAACCATTAATTCCTCTGGTGTAAAACCTGTAGCATCATGAGGCAAGTTGTTACATATTTGCTCAAAGATGTTGAGGTACTCACTCGACTTTGTATGCAAGGTTGCAGCATATGTCCTCATGAATCTATTGTACTCCAGAAAAATTCTTTCCACGGGGCTTTCTTTTGGGTTAAAGTAGTATATCAATGTGTGCTTGATCCCCTGGTCCCTTAAGAATTCTTTCCACTTCGTACTCTTAAAATACGAAGCATCATCTGGCAAGATAGTAAGAGGCTTGCGCACTTAAAGAACAAATTCCATTGCTATCCGCTTAATAATAGGGACAGATGTGGCACGTTTTATAGCATATAACTTCACATACTTTGTGAACAAGTCATATATCGCCAATATATACTTTACACCTCTGCAAGCAGTGGGTAAAGGTCCTGCGATATCGACTGATACCAGGCTTGGTGGTCTATTCGGTACCTACATTAGTGGTTTTAACCTTTTGCCACGTGGTACAGCCGCGTATTAACCTCTGTACATGTTTCTGTAGGTGCGGATAACACCAGTAGACAGCGACTTTTCTTGTACACTTTTTTAAACCGAATGTCCCCAATAATGGTCTGTATACCAGATTAGAATTTCTAAACTCCCTTCTGTAACACAAAGAAGCCATTGTTCACAATTATATTTCTTTCTGTAGAACAAAACATTGTCCCTGATTTTACAGCGCCTCTGTAATTCACTATCCTCCCTACTGTTAAGCATTTCTCGCACGGTTCGTCACAGTGGATCTGTCTCTGGCAAATTCACTATGTTCTTAAACATAGACAAATATTTCTGTCGTCGAGCTCCCTCCTGCAACAGCAGTACTTTATACTCGGATGCTTGCTCTTCTAATTCATCGAATTCGCCTAAGCCCTGTAGTAAACGCGATAATGCATCCGCCACCACATTTTGACTTCCCTTTACATGTTTTATTTCAATTAAATATTCCTGTAAGGCAAAATACACCGAGCTAATCGAGCATGTAGCAACTTACATGATAGTAAGAGAGAATGTGCTTGGTGATCACAAAACACTATTATCTTCTTACTGTATACATAGTACTGATACTTACGGAGAGCCCAGACCACAGCTAGAGCTTCCAGCTCCGTGGGTGACAAAACACGGCTAGCGAAACCTTATCTCGGTAGTCCCTGTGGTGTCATCCACTTGGAATAAGCACACCTCCAGGCATGTAGTGGAAGATCCGTCACAATGCAAAAATTCTTCAACATATCGGGATGGTGAAGTACTATATAATTTAATACGACCTTTCTAATTTGATCAAAGTTGTGCTTGCATTGATCAGTAAACATCCACTGACTATTCTGTTTTAATAGTGACAGTTATGCTCTAATGTTAATCAACTGTGCTGGTATGAACCGTCTGAAAATGGAAGCTAACCCCAGGTATGGCTTTAGGGTATGGCATACTCTTTATTGTTTCTAGTTTTCCTGGTTCTGGTGAGATACCCTTGAGTGATATTATGTGTCCCAGGTACTTCAAGTGGTGCCGAAATATTAGTGGCAATCAATAAATTGTCCACATAGAGTGGTACTAGATCCAACAATTCTAGTCCTAGCACAGTGTCTAATGCAGAGATAAATACCCCCGCACTAACATTGAAACCGAATGGAAGCACGCGAAATTGGTACGTCCTGCCACAAAAAAGGCAGTATATTTCCTGCATTATTCTGTTAAGGGTGTGAGAGTGTGGGTTTTATTTTGTTAAGTTTCACAATGGATTGATGCAACAAGTACCCTTTGGCTCCTGCAAGAAACTATTTCCACCTCACACTACTACAGAAGTCAGACAGACGCTTCTAACGTACCAACAAGAACTGCTTGAAAAACATTCAGCAACAAATATCTTCTGGAGTCGTCCACTGTAAGCAAAAGACACAAAAATATTCTATATTCTTACATAACTAGTGGAATAATTGGGTACTGGAGTATTGTTAGTTAGTGTAAGAAAAACATTATACGCACGATAAATATTATTTATTGTAAAAAAATTCTGAGAAATCAAGTGAAACTCTTTCTTATAAAATAATAAATTTCAGGGTTCTTTTCGTAACGATAGATTGCCTCTTATGGATAGGAATGCTATTATTTTACAAAGTATGGAAAGGTTTTTTCCTCCTTTTTCTTTAATAATGTTATTTACTAGGCAGAATGGCTGAGAGCCACGCCTACGCAATTTGAATAACTTTTCTAGGTACGGCCAAGGCTGCCTCATGAGAAATGTAATGGAGTGTACTGTTATGGAGGACAGATGGGGTTCGCATACGCTGTAGCGAACAATACCGTGAGCTGCGATGACTGCTGCCTGTGTCGCTCGCTGCTGACAAATAACACAACTATCTCTTTCTATCTGGATTGACCTTCGCGAATCAAACTCTCCCTACGTCTTGATGACGTTAAGGACTCCTATCTGCCCCTAGTCTAACTACTGGTGTGGTACACAGGTCAGATAACGGGTCCACCGCGATGTCTCTCAATATTTGCTTGCAGGCATTTAACTAGTACCTTGTCCGGTTTCACGCCGCACAATAAGAGTGGTGGCCAACACAGTGAACAATGCTTAATCGCGAGCGACTCAATATAGAGTATCACTCCAATTCACTAACGACAGAGGTGCTTTCCCATTGAAGTATTGAGGAGAGACTTTGTTCCTCGCTTTTTGCGTACACGTGCGAGTGCACTCGCTCTCGTTGTGTGTTCCCACTCCAAGGGCGACAATGGAACGGCCCCTTTCCCACGAAAAATGGCAGGGGTATATCATTTGATGTCTTCCCTCACTCCTCTGGCTCTTTGCATCAGAAATATTCCACCAATCAGCATTGCTCTTTTAAATGGGAGAGTGACGTTTCGTTTAAGTCGACCAATGCGGAAATATGTAGCATCTCCATTAGACGTGTACTGTCCTCCTGTGAGAATTCCATAACTATGCAGTCGCTCCATAAAAAAATGCGTCTTCTGGGCGCTCCCACACAGCGTAGCGGAAATTGCTTCTAAGTCAAACACGGGGGTCGTTATCACTTCGCTCTGGCAAAAGCTGTCCTCTCTCTGGGCAGTCGCTCTGGCCGAAGTAGGTGTGTGGACTCACCCCTCTGAAGGGACGGGCCTTCTAGTGGCCTGGCTGCCCCTTTAGAACAAATATTCCTGTGACCGTCATATTGTGTACGCTAGCCTCGACTTTCTCAACCTCGGTGCACACTTGCGATTTACTTATTAGATCTGTATACTGCTTACATGAATTCATACAAATTTGACTCCACCTAATAGAGTTTGGGTTCCAATGAAGCGTCTTGATGTGCAGAATACGATTATGAGGACGGAATATGTAAGAAGTGAAGGTCAGGAGACCACACCACCTTACAAGGGGACCTGCCAATATGACATTTTCAAATCAGTAGTTGATAGAAATTTTACGTTATGAAACCTTTGTATTTGTTCGTGTAGTTTTTCTGGCCTTGTCCTTAAAGGTATTATAATTTTGTTGACGTCTCTCACATCAAGTACCAACCTAATACTCCCATCCGCTTTTCCCACAGTTAGTAAGGCACTACAATAGGGACAAAGGGACGGTTCAATGATTCCCCAATCCAGCATTTTCTTTATTGTCTTCCAAGCAGTTTCACGTTTACACCATGGCATGGAATTAGAATCATGACAAAACGTCTGATGCGGATATACCTGCATATCATATACATAGCATTGAATTATTCCCGGTTTTTCTGAAAATGAGCCTGCGTAATCGCTCAGTAATTCAGAGTGCTCATGCACCTGCTCAACTGTTAAATATCCTGACTCTTTAACCCTTGATTGAATTTCCTGGCAGTCTGGTACCGCGAGACCGCTACGGTCGCAGGTTCGAATCCTGCCTCGGGCATGGATGTGTGTGATGTCCTTAGGTTAGTTAGGTTTAACTAGTTCTAAGTTCTAGGGTACTAATGACCTCAGACGTTGAGTCCCATAGTGCTCAGAGCCATTTGAACCATTTGAAACATTGAATTTCCTGTTGTTTCTGAACGATTTCTTCGTCATATTGCTCATTTGTTTCAGGACACGTCTTTAGTGCTACATTATCCTGAATAATGAGTATAAAGGGTTCTACTTCTACCTTTTCGAACCACTGACAGTTCCTTGCCAATGGTAATTGCAAATCCTTGGTAGGCGGTGGCAGGAAGAACAAGCCCTGAGGGAGGTCGATCATAGCATTCCTTTGCTTTAGGATGTCCAATCCCAGGATGCCAGTTGCAGTAGATTTCAATATCCTAAGCACGTCACATGTAGCAATCAGCTCGGACCTGTACCTCCTTTTGTTAATATACTTTTCAAAGTGTTTTATAACTGTTCCTATCATGAAATTGTACATCTCCGGATTGTATACCTGTTACCGCAATCTCTCTTGTATATTAGCCGATCAAAACTGGGCAAAAATTGTTGCTCGAACTCACAAAAAGAATGGCAGTTCTCTGCAACTTCAGATGCCCATAATGCGCCATCTCCGGTAATATATGAGATAACAAACTGTATCTTTTGCCTTTCCTGCCACTATGAAGGTAACACATTCTTAAAACTCTTTATAAATATTACCGGATGACTGGCTTTCTTCTCTTCGGAAAATACCTGATATTGTCTATGTTTCAGTAATGACTCCTCCTGTTTCAGTGTGGTCAGAGTGTGTGCTTCATTGTGAACAATTATCGGGTTATTTTTACCTGTATTCACTGCATTGTTTGCTAGTGGGTTTCCGCAAGCGCCTCGATCTGAAGCATAATTTTCGCCCTGATGTGCATTACAGCACGGACTAGGTGCGGCACAGTTCATGATTCTATTATCATAGTTATTCACTGGTTTTTCTGTAATCTCGGGTCTTACGGGTTCATGGTTCATGGATGTACTTTTCTGACTCTTGTGTTCAACATAATCAAGCATTACAAGCTTCACTTCAGCTTCTACCTTTAGCTCAATAGTTAACGAGGTTTCCTCGATGCCTTTGGTTAATTGCTTAACTTTGGCATCGAGAGATTCCTGCACCTCTTTGACCTCTGATACCTCTCCGGCCAAAGTATTTACTTTATCGGGTAAATCCTGTTAATTTTTCTTCACTTCTGATACTTCATATTCAACCTTTTCCATCCTGCTGTTAAAATGTCCTAATAGTCGTTGATCTCTATCGTCGAGAGCACGATTCGGTTTTGTATCAACGCTTGTTCGAGTCTGACTAACCGCTCGTCCACTTTGGCGTTTAGGTAAATCTCAACTTTTTCGAAAAACTCATTCTGGCGTTCGATACCCTCCTCGCGCTCTCTTTTCCTCTGTTATTCCATTAATTCATGTTCTTTGTTTCTTTACTGTTCCATTTATTCTGATTTCTGGAATAGCTGTGCAAGGATATCGCTTGGATTTGCAAAGTCTACCTGCGCGCGAACAATTTCGTCTGCTTTCTCGCAGTTTATTTCTCTCGCGGGCTCGACATTCTCTTGTCCACCCATCGATTGTATACCAGGTAGCGAAATATCAATCTGCGATACTACACTATCAGGTGGGATCGTAGCTTTTTCATTTTCATTAGGTCCCGACCCTCCTGCCAGTCAGGAATATTCTATAGTTGGTCATCACTTCCATAATTCTCAACCTCCACACGGTTACGCCTAGTCTTTAGCCTAACCATATTGCTAGTTGACACTAATCAGTTCACACTAAAAAATCAGACTATAACTACACAACACTCCCTACACTAAGAGTTACAATTGAAAAACTAAAACACAGCTATGTATACAGATTGTTTCAATAGCGTGCACCCAGGTGCTACTGACTAGTTTTAATTAGAAACCTGGTCGCGTGCATTCGGTTCCTTACCTTATGCTCTATGTCAGATGTAAGAAACAGCATGGGTCTACAAGCACTCATTCAGTTTTATATCAGCTTGCCGTCGTTCCCGTGCGTATGGTACATGAAATGGAAACGTTTTATGCATTACTTACAATTCACTACTTCTGTCAGTCACAACAATGTAAATAGGTCATAGGATTCCAGTTTCAATTTCGGCCCCACTAGTAAGTGTTCAGTGATTACAGTCATCGATAAATATGCACCGAGCTGTTTAAACACACAAATTCATACTGATAAGAATTCTTTAGATATTGAATCATACATGCTGCAGAACATTTACTACCGGCGCCAAGTGTAATGTGAAAGTATAAAAGCATTGATATGTAAAAAATATACGGCAGTCTACCAATGTAATCGTATCCTTAATGACTCAATTGTAGCGGTTGAAAACACTTCTCTGAAAATGACTCAGAAGAATGTTTTTAATAGTGCAATACCTTTTAAGTTAGCGCGACACAGATCGGTAATTAACAAACTAGCTCAGTTCTCAGGGTAGTTGCGTAATCGTCGATAGTTAAGTGTCCTTACCTTCTTTACCCAACACCACAGATATTATTCCAGCCTCGTGAGAAGTCCTTTGCTTACTGCACCAGAGAATATTTCACAAGTCTCTTCGATGTAAACTACTGCAATACGTAATTTAATATCGTGGTTTCGTCTCGATTCCCCAATATAAGATAAAAAGAGTAGCATCTACAAATGAAATCCTATAGGGAAGTGGAATCCTGTGACCAGACCTTTTCTGCCTGGGATGTTATCTCGTTATATAAAGAAAAGCTGTAAGTAAAAATTGTTAAATTATTATCATCGGCCGCCGGGCTCGTAGGATCTCAAAGAAAGATAATTGTCCTAACCGACGGCACGTCTCATAGTTGAGCTAAAAGAACAATGTTAAAGATTTTCTAAGATGGCTCATAACAATGAAAATTCTTTGTTAAGGCCCCTATCTACTTAAGACAAACCAGGTATCAGACTACAAATTGATTGACCGCATACACAAATTCTTTTGAGAAAATAACCATTATTTTTTCGGGTTTTAACTCCAGCTTACATTATTAGCTGGTACATCAAGATGAGCTTTACACAAGAACATCCTCTAAGGTCCGAATCCAAGCAGATAAGATAAGTGAATGACAAAGGAAAAACAGTTCATGCAGAGAAGCGCAAGAGTCCATGGAATAACATATCCATTGTAGTTCTATCTCTTCTTCCTTGCCGTAATTTGTCGGTTCTTTATAAAAATTTATTGTAATATTTAGCTTACATTTTTTTAAACCGAAGATCACCCAGGAGGAAGAGTACAACCACCTGCTATTAGGTGTTGGGGTCATGTCAGCAACGAAGCACACCTGCGAGTAGCTCCACTGCAACGTCACAATCAAGATTACTTAAAACACACAACTTCCTATTTACACAAAGTTTATAGCAGTTACATACCTCGCTGGATCCCTCCGACTGCCCAGAAATGCCATTGCTGGTCCGTAAGAATATTTCAGTTTCATCGGACGACGCGTGAGGATATTTTGCGAAATAATGTCAGTTAGTATCACTGAAGTTTTTTTTTCGTTTGACACTGTTATATCCGTGAGCCTCGTTGAACATGGCCTCAGATTCTGAGCTGTCGCATCCACATGCCAGACGGCACTAAAAAAGCTCGTGCTAGAAATTCTGTCCATCCATGTTGCGACAGGAGCGTTGGGGGAGGGTAAAGTAATTGTTTTTTTGTTGTCCTCCGTGTGCCATCATATTTCGCAGCACGACGTGCAATATAACCTGCCAGAGCTCATACCTTCTGCTGAGGAGTCCTGCATGTCTGCTTCCCCTGTAGCGAGGCCTTTGTTTCAGAGATGTCAGTCAGAATTCCACAAAGCAAAGTCAATGAGAGGTACTGCTTTTGGTCGCCTTCCGCTGTCACTGCCCTTGCTACTCTGCCTTCTCATGTTCGTCTGCAGAGTTCCCTCACCACATTGTGTCCTAATTGCGTCATCGCACTGCCTGTCAGTAAATAAATATTTAATTCAGTAAATTACTTATAGGAACTTAACCACCATATCGTTGGCTGCATCTTTGGCACACCGATTAAAATAGTATGTCACTCTTATTTTTGTTTTTGTAATTAATGTTAGTTGTTGTTACTATTATTATTATTATTATTATTATTATTATAATTATTATTATTGGGAAGTATTATAATATCTTTTGTATGTATTGCTGTTGGTCTTAAGATCCTAGTTCCTGCAAATCGGTGCATTCATTATCTTCACCACATTGTCCTACATGGAAACTCTTAATGAGTAGTGGTTCTATATATGCTTCTTGAAGGATTACGTTCTACCAACAGAATAATGTCATCTACTTCAACTATACATCGTTCATTTGCACTTTCAGATAAGAAGCGAGTGCTGTACCATCTGTTAGTTTCAAGATGTTTAGGGATATCTCTAGTAAATACTCTTGAATGTGGTACTCTACGACTATGAAATAATCTGACTTATTTTCTATATACAGCAACAACATAGTTCCGATCACAACACCCGTAAACAAATAGCGCACCGCCGTACTCATCATTTGCAAGAACATGCCGGTTGCTTGAAAGACACAGTACAGTTTGCCAACAAATAACAATAACACCTGGAAATTTCAGTTACGTTAACACAAGAACAACTTCAAAAGAAAAAAAATTCGGAATTGCTCCCATAACAGGTAGAATACCAAATCACGATTTGAAGACTTATCTCTGTTGTCATCTGCATCTCGGTAACAAATAAAAAGTGTTGACGTATGGAATGTTGTATTCGAATTAGTCATTACTACCACATCATAAATATCCAGCAATCCTCCTGATATATTTTGTATACACATGCTGCTTCTCAATTCCTATTACAGTGTTATAGAAGCTGTAGAGGGAACGCAGGAAATAGAATTTTGATAAGAAACCCTTACCTGCCAATGTACCGCACTAATTAAATGGTCTTCGAACACGACACTTTACTAACCTGGAATGCGTTTCTCTGTCAATTTTTCTCGGCTGTACCACCGCAAATAGGAGCCTAAAATAAATATCCTTTGAAAAATTGTAGTTAGAAAGATAAAAATCATAAATCGGTTCCTAATTATTAGTATCTGACAGCTTAAAAAAAAACGAAAAATACTTTCACTACGAGTGACGATAACAAAAGCGAAGAATACAAAATGCAAAATAAGAAGCTAAATTTTGTCTCAGCTTCCCACAGCAGTTTAAGAGAACCGCATCTGCGCAAAATTACGAAGAATTAAATTAGAATACTTTCATTTCAGTTTCACTAATTTAAAACTACAACATATAATCTTCAAATAGTGGTACAGGCAAGGCGTCACGTAGAAGTAACTGGCTCTGAGCACTATGGGAGTTAACATCTGAGGTCATCAATCTCCTAGAACTTAGAACTACTTAAACCTAAGCAACCTCTAGACGTCACACACATCCATGTCCGAGGCAGGATTCGAACCTGCGACCGTAGTAGTCGCGCGGTTCCGGACTGAAGCGTCTAGAAATAACTACCTAACAGTTTTCGAACAGTGTCAATCATAACTGTAATAGCCTGGAGCATTATACACTGTCCAGTCATATTAATACTTTACTGTTACCACCTTTCAAAAGCTTGAATAACCATCTTTTGTAATAGAAGTAGAATCAGTGAGGTACCGGAAGGTACCAACAGATGTGTGGAGCCATGCCGAATCCAGTGCGATGACCATCTACACTTACATCTACATGACTACTCTGCAATTCACATTTAAGTGCTTGGCAGAGGGTTCATCGAACCACAATCATACTATCTCTCTACTATTCCACTCCCGAACAGCGCGCGGGAAAAACGAACACCTAAACCTTTCTGTTCGAGCTCTGATTTCTCTTATTTTATTTTGATGATCATTCCTACCTATGTAGGTTGGGCTCAACAAAACATTTTCGCATTCGGAAGAGAAAGTTGGTGACTGAAATTTCGTAAAAAGGTCTCGCCGCGACGAAAAACGTCTTTGCTGTAATGACTTCCATCCCAACTCGTGTATCATATCTGCCACACTCCCTCCCCTATTACGTGATAATACAAAACGAGCTGCCCTTTTTTGCACCCTTTCGATGTCCTCCGTCAATCCCACCTGGTAAGGATCCCACACCGCGCAGCTGTGCTAGGATTCTTTGCTGAGGGTACATGGCGCAAACAGTAAGATCGAGGTGATACCACAGATTCTCGATTCGGCTTCAATCCAGGGAGTTTGGTGGCTGGGTGAGTACGATGAAATCATCTTCACGCTGTTCCATCCACGCACGTACACTGCGAGCTGTGCGACCCGTCGTATTGACCTGATGGTACATGTTATCCTGCCGAGGAAATATAAACTGCATGTAATGGCCGACATGGTCGACAAGGGTAATTGCATACTTGTTTTGATCCATTGTGCTTCCAGAATAACTTGATCACGCAGGAAATGACACGAAAACATTTCCCTAATCACATCCAATAATCCAATGGCCATCTCTTCAATAGAGCATGAAGTGTGATACTTCTGAAAAGAACACATGTCACCTCTCAGTAGACTTCCAGTCATGGTACAGGAATGCAAATTCCGCCTTCGTCGCACCCATGAACAGCAGTCAGAATGGGTGCATGTACTAGGCGCCTGCTTTGGAGGCCCATACGCAGCAACGTTCGCTGAACGTTCGTTGAGGAAACAGATTTTGTAGTCCCTTCTTTCATCTGGGCGGTCAGTTGCTTGAGAGTTGCTCGTCTGTTCGGACACATCCCCGCAGCTGTCGTTCACCCCTATCATCTATAGATCGTGGCGCATCACAATTGCCTAGTCGTCGGCAATGGATAGCGTCATTTTGCCATGCACGATATATTTTAACCACGGCAGCAGGCGAAAGCCAGTGACCAAGCCCTTTTGGAGGTCACATAAATCTTTCAGTTTCCGCATAAAACACGGTTTTCCACGACACTCCAATATTCCCCTCCCCACCCGACACGCTTCACATACCCTATGCTGCTAGTAATGTCACATGCTGTCTGTGGCTGGTTACTGCACTTACACGTTGAAATCGAACAAAAGCGGTGGTCACTTTAATGAGGCTGGACCGGATGTATTGGTCAGTTCACCATGAATACCTTAACATGACTGTAACAATATCCCAACTGTGTTCCTTTTTCTTGACAAAATCGGGTTCCGGATGCCATCTCTCTTACATTGTTGTCCCGCCTCTTCACCTCGTTCACATCAGTTTTCCCAGAACTCGAAACTGGGTGGTGTCTCGGATGTTCATTTCAGATCGTGGTGGTTCGGTGTGAAGACTATTTTCATCAGCTCTCCCGCCCTACTGTATCCTGTGCGATCCTCTTTATCTCTGAATAACTACTGCAATCTCAATCCCTTTGGACCTGCTTACGTTAATCATTTCGTGGTCTTCCCATACTTCCCTCAACACTAAATTCCTGATCCCTTGGTATCTCAGAAAGTGTCCTATCAACCGATCCCTTCTTTTATGCAAGTTAAGCGAGAAAATTTTTTCTCTGCAATTTGATTCAGTACCTTCTCATTGCTTACATGATATGCCCATCTAATCTTCAGCATTCTTCTCTAGCAGCAGATTTCAAAAGCTTCTATTTTCTCCTTATCTCAACCATTTCCCGTCCAACCATTTCACTTCCATACAAGACTGTACTTCAGAGACCTATTTTCATAAAAGACTTCGTAACACTTAAAACAAAATTTGATGGTAACAAATTTGAGTTCTTCAAAAATGCTTTTCTTCCCAGCGTCAGTCTACATTTTCTAAAGTGTATGCATCATCCATTATCAGTTATTTTATTGCCCAAATACGAAAACTGATTAACAGTTTTTGTGTCTCGTTTCCCAATCAGCAGCGCCTAATTGATTTCTAGTACATTCCACCACTCTTCTTTCTCCCCCTGTAAATATCAACCTAATGTCTTCCTTTCAAGAGACTGTTCATTACGGTCTACTGTTTTTCCAATTCCGTTTATGTGTGTGAGAGAAATGTCATCGGCAAACCTCAAAGTTTTTTTTTCCCTCTGAACTCTTCTTCCTTCCCCAAATTTTTCTTTTGTTCCCTTTACTGCTCGTTCAATGTGCTGATTGAATAGCATCGGAATAGACGACAACCTTATCTCACTGCCTTCGCAACCATTTCTTTCCTTTGATGTTCCTCGATTCTATTGCCGTCAACATAGGTTAACATTTCCTTAACATGTCTTGTAAGATAAGTTGTAGCACCAGTATTGCTCCGCGTATTCCTGTATTTCTCATGAATTCAAACTGATCTTACCTGAGATCAGCTTCTACCAGTTTTCCATTCCTCTGCAAATAATTCGTGCTGGTATTTTGCAACCATGAGTTGCTAATGTGATAGTTCGGTAACGTTCACTCCTGTCAGCACCTGCTTTCTTCGGAACTAGAATTATAAATTATTCTTGTAGTCAGAGGGTCTATACCCAATCCTATACGTCTTGCACACCCGGTGGAATAGTTGGGTTATGGTTGGCCCTTCCAAGCATATCAGTAGTTCCGATTGCTCATTACAAAAAACAAAACTTATCAGAACGATTAATAAAATGATTTTTTCCATTCGTTGCCCTTCTCCGATCATTTGATGACAACAGTTTCATATTCGTTTCCACAGCTTAATGTTCGAAATCATGACCACGGTGGTCTAGCTGGTAGAACACAAGACTCCAGCTCTGGAGTTCTTCCCAGGTTAGTTAGCTAGGAGACTGATGACCTCAGATGTTAAGTCCCATAGTGCCCAGAGCAATTTGAACCATTTGTTCAGGCTGGGATTCTTCCTCAGTCCAGACCCTCCAGGACGGCGCCAGGTTCGTTTAGCCTGCCATCAAATAAGTACCGGGAATCTTTTCGGGTTGGGGGGGGATGAGGGGAGAGGGGAGGTCGTGGCGTTGGCCTCAGCACCAACCTTCAGTAACTCAGCGAAAAAGTCCTGTTGACTGCAAACAGTCAGGTCGATAGACAAGTCACGGACCTGTGCCACGGAGATATTATTTTTTTCACACTCAGGAACATTGAAAGTAGCTCATTCAACGAGAATAATGGTACAAACGCTAAAATTTGCAAGTAAGTACAGTGAGATCCGATAAGTTAATTATCAAAATTTGGTGCCAAAGTGCATGCTCACAGACCGTACAATGGTGCAGCTATCTATCAGGGGGCTCTGTATACAAACGGTGTATAGTGGACGAATCATCCCGATTTGAGGAGGACGTTAGTAGGTAAACGTGTTACTCGATATTTCTCACTATTAAGCCACTTTGGGAGGGGCATAATCATCGACATGAAAACTGCAGGCTCGCCGACACGCCATGATGGGCCTCCAGGTCGATCGTTCGGAGTCTTCCGTCAGACGATGTTGGGAGCAGTGGACACGAGATGTCACCGATGTGTGTCGTACCAGGTCTGGAGCAGAGGAGGCGAGAGGCTTGAATGATCTTGCAGCAAGTTATCAGGGATACCAGAGTGACTGGTTTCACAATACGAGCAGGTGTACGGGTACCAGATGTTCCACAAACCATTTCCGGAAGCCTTGCGGGTACGAATTTTCAATCTGTCGTCCATGTAGTGTACTGCCGTTAATACCGACGTATCAACGACTCCGTCTACAGTGATACCAAGTCAGAAGGAAGTGGACTGCCACAGCCCCAAAACGTACTGTTTAGTGATGAAGCACGTTTCTTTTTAGGAACGGATGATAACGGCATAGTGGTGTAGCCATACCGCCAGCGTAATAATCTAGGGGGTGTGTGGGGGAGGGGGGTCACTACCTACGATAGCGGGAACCCTCTAACTGTGGTAGGTGAAGCCTTAACTGGACAGTGTTATCTTGATGCCACCCTTCGGCTCCATGAGGTCCCTTCCGTACATGTTCCACCAGCCTCATTTCTACAGCAAGATAATGCTCGTAAACATGCCTATCGAGTTGCTTAAGACCTTCTATGGCCGGGCTGCTCCCCGCACTTGTCCCGTACAGAGCAAGTGTGGGGCCAGATAAAGTGCCGGTTACTGCCGCGTCATCAGGTACGTGATTTGCAGGTAACTGTTAGAGATTTGTGGGTCGGTCTGCCACAGGACACCAGATGACTAATGAGCACGTCACTCAGTCACCAGCAGCCTACTGCAGACCGACACGTAAACGACACCAAACAAAAATCGACGTTATACGGCACTTCGGTGTACACGCTGAAGTTAAATGAAAATAACACTCCTTCTTTAGTGGGCGTCGCTCTACTGCAGTGCCACATATGAAAACAGTAGAACGTCGGTGTAGGACGATGTTTTTACTCGCAATGTCATGTGGCTGAATGTGTTTAAGACTCTGTGGCATCATTTAAACAGGGTCAAATCGTCACAGTAACTGGATATCTCTAATAATGGCGACGTTTGTCCTCACCTACGTAGCGATTAAATTGAAGTCGTTCGGACTGGTCTCTAACCCCGAACCTTTCGGTTAACAGCCGAACACGCTAGCCGACCGCACCACGGAGGTCTCAGTTTTTACTCACGTCTGTTCTCTTTAGCAGTGCCACTCGTGTACCTTTTTCAGGCATCTCGCAAAATTGAAGCATCTGCTTGTGCCTCTTCACATGGATGACATGCATGTAAACTGTAACGAGGCTATTAACGAATGTCATCGCCAAGCATGACATTATACTACAAAACGTGTACAAAACACTGTTCTGCCGATTAATTCAGAAAACCCCTGAGGCAAGTAGAATGCTTGTCATAGGCTTTGGAACCTCCCTTTCAATCAGTGTACTGCCGCGTGTTAGACGCTGCTCGAGCCAGCCCTCCTCTCAACAGGGAATTTAAAAAAAAAGAACGATATCTGTTAGTGTCGAACTCAAGACCCCGGGTTTACGAGACCTCTGCTCTACCACTGAGCCAAGAAGGCAGCCGCTTCGTGTTTCTCATATATCCTCGAATTGTTACGCCATCATACTGAATCTTACAGTCCTCGACCACACATGGAATTTGGCATGCAGCTGCTACTGGAGGTGTCCACATTGCCGTTTTCCAATTCTCGTGACCGTTTAACCATCACGATCCACGACGGGCGCCAATCCACCTAAAATTTGCAGCCGTCCGCCCCGATTGATGAGTGGTCAGCGCGACGGAACATCATGCCAAAAGGTCCGGGTTCGATTCCCGGCTGGGTCGGATATTTTCTCCGCTCAGGGACTGGGTTTTGTGTTGTCATCGTCATCTCATCCTCATCGACACGCAAGTGGCCGAAGTGGCGTCAACTCGAAAGACTTGCACCGGGCGACCGGTCTACCCAGCGGGAGGCCCTACTCACACATTTCATTTCAGCTCGATGCTGGACCTTGATGCGGCATGTATTGCTGCAAAAAACATCCAATGCGTTACTGATGTTGTCCTGTATTTGTCTACTTACACTTAGTGTATTTGTTTGTATCATTATGTCTAATTACTTTCATTTCGATCCGATACTCCTCTCTTGGTGCACTATTTTCAGTGTTCCCGAATGTATATTTAAAAGTAGCCTTTTAGCAGCAAATAAAAAAAAAGTATTTAATTTTACTATTACGACATGACTGAAAAATTGCGGAAAGGTTTGAACATTACACTAGGTAATCTATTTTTAATATTGCCGCTACCTTGAGCCACATTACCGTTAAGCCGTCGGCACACGGACCGTGCTGTCGAACGTTAACGTTGTGCGTGCCGAGTTCAACGTGCTGCTGAACGCTCAGGAACGATGCGACTTGTGCATACGGTACGTGGGCCCCAACGTGGTATACGCGATAGCAACGCACTCCAGCGGCAGTTGAGGGATGTTTCTAGTTCGTAAATCACATTGTTTACTCAACGGACGCGCGTAAAATTCCCACATTAGCTCTATTAAAACGCACATTTCCTCCATCGTCCACGAAAAGGAAAGTACCATGTCCAATCAATAAGGACACAGGTTTATAAAAGTTCCTTTATAAACAGTGCGGTACAAATTTGGAATACGTCTCCGCATAAGATAAACATTATTTCATCATTCCCACATTTTAGTAAAACCCCAAGGTGAGTCTTACTACCCAGTAGCAGAATCTTCGCAACATGTGAATTACGAAGCGTAAAAGAAAAAGGAGCAAAATATCTTTATACAAGTAGCGCAAGCTGTCCTGTAGATTACGGCAATCGAACAAAGTCACCCCTCAAAAAAAGATGAGCTTATATCTGCATAAATCAAATATTATAATATATACTTATATTAAACTAATAATAAAGAATCAGAACCCAATAAAAACGCGAATGTTATGAAAAAAAAAATGGGAACTGGCAAAACGCGAACCACCGCCTCTTTAAACTAATCTACAGAGAGGCAGTGGCGCTAGTCACTACGCTACAGCAATAACATACTCCCGATCTCTATTCTTAGTACGTTCCTGTAGAAAACCTTAATCGTAGATATGTTACTAATTGAAGTTTAATTGTAACAAATTGTACTGCGTTTTGGGTAGATCTTCAGTGTGTCGATGGCTTCCAATAGCCTACTCTCATAATACGCAAGTTACAATAAATCTGTTGCCACGAATGTGATGTTTCTCATTATTTTATTCGAACGAATCACACAGTTAACAACGGATTTTCCAGTGATTCTCAATTTGATGGTGCTCAAAAGCGGCATATATACACATAGGCTTGAAGTGAATGCCAATATGGCGCCTGACAACTCTGTACCGAAGGGAGACGGCGTGCGTGTGACGTAGTTGGCGTTGTGCCACCTCATTGGTCTACGCTCAGACGCACGCTCAGAATGTCTGACATGCCAGATATTGCTCTGCACGTTCGGAAAGACTCCCGAACGTTCTATTCCACGCTATGACGTCATAAACTTGGCACGCTCAACGTTCGGATGCACGGTGTGTGTGCCGACGGCTTTAGCCTACTGCCAGGACTTCAGAGACGTTTATCGGTTCGTGCTTAGCGACCAAGCTGCCTTCCGTACGACGTCGTGATTGTTAGCTAACCAGCAATACCGGTACGTCGAGGAGCGTCGGACGGGTGCGTGTAGCGTAGAAGACTACGCCAAGAGGCTGCGGCCGGCTGGGGCGTTGTCCCCACACAGCCGTCCACTGTGCGTGACGTAGCCTCCAGGCAGCAGCTGACGTGACGAGCCGGGACCGCCCGCGCTGCGCGCATCGGCAATGGAAAACAGGTCGAGAGGTGGCGCACCTGCCAACCATGCGGGCTGTACACTCCCAAAAGAAGCGCTGTGGGCGCCTAACAGCAGCTCACTCTACCACACAAAACTGAATGCGTTAGATAAACCCCGAAAATTAATCTTGAAGCACAGCGAAATACCAGCCGTCATAAATTAATTTCTTGCCCTACGTGTGGAACATCTCCATGCAGGGTTCGTAATAGTAATTTTGACACTGAATAAAAATTAGCACGAATTGTACTTTGATTTTTATTTTTAAAACCGATCTTCTTGGCCCACAAATCCTTTTATCCTGTCGTATCTACATAGTGGGAATAACAAAGTACAACAGAATTGGTCAGATAGAGAAGAAGGTAGCATTAGGCTCCAACAAGGACAAATGTGATAGATAAATGTGCAAAACGGCATCTCCACACATTTTGTATGAACAAAAAATGAAAACCAAAAAAATGAAAAAACAATTTAGCTTGAACTTATCTCCTATGAAAATAGAAATAATACTCAAAAGCAGTTTTGTCAACAAACATCATAGTAACATACACTGACTTGACAAGTCATGAGGGAGCGCTATGCACGTACACAGATGCACTAGTACCGCGAACACATCGTTTAAAAGGGCAGTGCATTGGCGCAGTGTCATTTGCACTAAGGTGCTTCATGTGAAACGGTTTCCGTCGTGATTATGGCCGTATGACTTGAATTAACAGACTTTGAAAGCGGAGTGATAGTTGGAGCTAGACGCATGGATATTCCATTTCGGAAATCGTAAGGATATCCAACATTATTGAGACTCACAGTGTCAATAGTGTGCTGAGAATACCAAATTTCAGGCATAACCTTTCAAAACGGACAACGCAGTGGCGGACACCCGTCTTTTGACGTCCGAAAGCCGCCATGTAGAAATGTCAATGCTGACAGACAAGCTACACTGCGTGATATAACCGCTCGACCAACCTATCATTTAGGACAATGCGGCAAAATTTGGCGTTAATGGGCTATAGCAACAGAATACAGACGCAAGTGCGTTTACCAACAGCTCGACATTGCCTGCAACTCCTCTCCTTGGGTTGTGTCACTGGCTAGGCCCTAGACGGCCGGAAAACTGTGACCTGGCTGGTACGATGACTCCCATTTTCAGCTGATAAGATCAGATGGGAGGGTTCGAGTGTGGCGGAAATCCCACGAAGCCACGAACCGAAGTTATCAACAAGGCACTGTGCAAGCTGAGGTGGCTCCCAAAATGGTATGGGCTATGTTTACGTGGAATGGACTGGGTCCTCTGGTCCAAATGAACTGGTCATTGACTGGAAATTATGTTGTGCTGCTTGGAGACAATATGCATCCATTCACTGACTTCATGTCCCCAGACAACCATGGAATGTTTCTGGATAAAAATGCGTCATATCACCGGGCGAAAATTCTTCGCGTTTCGTTTGAAGAACATTCTGAACGCTTAGAGCGAATTATTTGGCCATCCAAATCACGCGACCTGAATCGCATCGAACATTTATCGAACGTAGCCGAGAGGCCGTTTGGTGCGCAAAATCCGGCACCGGCAACACCTTCGCAACTGTGGACGGCTACAGAGGCAACAGGGTTCAATATTTCTCCAGTGGACTGGCAAAGACGTGTTGATTCCATGTCAAGTCGAGTTGCTGCGCACCTGAGGCGCCTTGCCACGGTTCACGCGGATCCCCGTGTCGGACGCTCAAGTCCTCCCTTAGACAAGGGTGTTTGTGTTGTCCTTAGCGTAAGTTAGTTTAAATTAGGTTAAGTAGTGTGTAAGCTTACGGCCCGATGTCCTCAGGAGTTTGGTCCCATAGGAACTAATCATAAATTTCGTAATTTTGAGTCGCTGCACCAAGCCGAGAAAAAGGAGGGTCGACGCGATATTGGGAGGTATCCCATGACTTTTGTCACAGCAGTCGAGATCACATGAACTTAAAAATCAGACGTCTTGAGAGAGACGTACCAGCAAGTCACACTTAAATGGGCGAGATAAGTTAATAGAAATGCCTTTAGAGGGCAGTTAGGTAAGCAGGCAGACACAAATGAGGAGA
The DNA here is from genome assembly GCF_023897955.1 of Schistocerca gregaria. Taxonomy (NCBI): domain Eukaryota; kingdom Metazoa; phylum Arthropoda; class Insecta; order Orthoptera; family Acrididae; genus Schistocerca; species Schistocerca gregaria. The sequence continues at coordinate 311,912,089 of NC_064926.1, read as the reverse complement.
TAAGAACTGAAAACATACTTCAAAATTAAAATATAATACAAAATAAAAATAGTAGGTGATGGATGCATAATAAAAAGACAAGTAAAAATTATTACTACGAAAAGTGGAAAAACAAAAGACGAGGCTCAGAGACATTACTCAGAGACCGTACGATCAGCGAAAAGTCGATCTATCAAACCAAAGATAGGAAAAGAGGGAAAGCTGCAAAGGGTATCTCTTCATACAAACAAAGGGTTAACACGATCTGCCCTCTGCTGGCCCTCGCAGTTACTTGTCTCTCCCATATTAAAGTGTCATTTAGCGGTACGTCGAAGCAGTCGTTCTGCATTCTCAGGGTGCCTGACTCGTAAGTTCATGTGAAATATGTCGATTTCCTTGTGGTTCAGTCAACATTTAAGTTACTATGGAGTTTTTATGATGTTAGTTGACAAGTCGTTTCTGAAGATTATTTACTTTACATACCATATACGTATTGCAACAGAAGACGAGTTCGCGCTTCGTTTTTTGAAGTGCATATTGTAGCAAAACATTTTACTTCAGGCAGACACCCTCATTGAACATGACCTTTGGATATTAGAGATGAGATTACGTCTCAGAAAATAAAATTCTTATTTGTGTCTTCATTATCTGTGAAAGACAATTTCGATGCTTTTTTTGTTAAAATAGTTTAACTAATGTTTCCTTCGTCTACATCTTCTCCCAACATCGGTGATAATAAGTTTGTATCATTCCTGTAATTTGTATTTTGGGTTAAATATTAACGCTGTCAGATTTATTTCATCTTTATTTTGGTAGCATAGCACGAAACCCTGCGATCCCGTATCAATGAAGCTGGTGATGTATAATTCGTGGCCTGTACATTATATGAAAGTAATCAGTTCGGTGACGCGTGAAAGCATTCCATAAGGTCCCATTGTTGTCCGATTTCCATACTTGTACGTCGGATCTGCAGTCCATGTCTCCAACGATGTCCAGTTGCGAATTGTTATTATGAGGCAAAACTAAATTTTTGCATTAACGACTAACAATAATAACGTTTCTCGTTACCAAGCGCGCTGCTTTCGACGACACCTGCTTCGCTTGAAGCTAACTATTTCATGAGAAGTAAAGTAAATTTCTTCGAGTAAGAATTATTTTATGCCGTAAAAAAAGGTTAAGGAAACGAATATCTTCTTGCGAGTTTCATGATGACATATTTTCTTTTCATATCGGCAACGTCCTGTATCGTTTCCTCGATGGCATTTTTTCTCTCATGAATAAATTTAAAAAGTACTCTGGGGAAGAAAGGTGATACATTGCATTACGGACGAGTTGTTTTAAACATTTATTAGCCACATTTATTCACGATGATGCCTACTGATACATTCTTATCATCTGACAATGTTTTTCTTCCACAATACATATGTGTCACTTGTGGCCTTGTGGACCGAAATTGGTCGTGGTTTTTAAATAATAAGCAAAATCAGCTGTTGCTGATATTTTATTCGAAATGTCATAATTATCTTAGAGTGCTGTTAATAATGTAATCGCATTAAATAAAGCGACGCTGTGGGAATAAGGTTGTCAAATGAGACCTTAAAAGATATTAAGAGGTATTGCGGCAGAAAAACGTAGCATCTCATAACCAGGCGGTGCCCGTCTGACATCCCTTTGACTGTTGTCTACAACAGGGTCTTATTTTTGGGGAGGGAGGCTTGCTTCAGTCGAGAGCTGATCAGCCCGGTTATCCAGTAAGCCTTCAAAATGGGCACCGTTGGGAGCCTGCTGAGCTGGCTTGCAGAGACAAAAATTTCGTGCCACAAGGCACCACCTACAGAACCTTGATAAGCAGGAGCAGTTAGTAACGCGGACTTAATTCTACTACTGTTTCCGGCTGCCTTCATTCTGAAATATTTCTCTGAGCAGTTGGGAGCTTAGAACGTCACGTAGTCGGCCATCATTCCTCGTGGAATTGAAGGGCAAGCCGCGCCACGTACGTGTCACGAATGAGGAGATAGCACTACCTAAACTCAGTTTGCATTGCACCTAACTTAAACTCTGGCTGATTGGTATATTGCTAGATGGTTGGACATAAATGATAAGAGATGAAGAGTACTTGATATCCTCCGCGACATAAGGAAACGGTTAAGAATGAAACATATTAATTCCACCCAAGGAATGATACATTTCTTAACTGGCCACGGACCTTATTTCACCAACTTAAATCGCTTGATCGGATACAGACATCAACCTGTACATGTGAGTAAGAAGGAACCCCAGAACACAACGCCTTTTTCTCTGGCTGGTAGAGAAACATCAGGGACACACCAAGACTGCATTAACACAGATCCACATATAAACATGGGCGCACGGAAAAGTATTATTAACATTCTACATCTTTATTCTCCATGTCTACATGTTTGCAGCCCATCTGCCGCTAGAGGACTCAGAATTATAGCATGTGGTATGGGGGTGTACGAGGTGCGACAATAAAGTAATGAGACTGATGTAAAAAACAGTGTTGCTTACCGTTTTAGTCGAGTTTAGTGTTCAGCGCTTTTGCCATTGATGGTAACATTTCTGGAACTCATCTTCTGTAGTATCCTTCAAGAGCCTCGTCACAACTTTTTGGACATCTGGTGTTGTATGAAAGTGGTGTCCCTTAACCGTCGTTTTGACTCTCGGAAATAGAAAAAAAGTCGCAAGGAGCGATATCTGGTGAATAAGGTGGCTGTGGTAGTACTGAAATTTGTTTTGATGTTAGAAACAGCTGTACTGACAAAGCAGCATGGGATGGCGCATTATCGTGATGCAAAATCAAATTATCAACAATGTTGGCGCGGACACGAAGAACTCTTTTACGAAGAGTGTCTCAAATTTCTTTATAGTAATATTGGTTAGCTGTTTGTCCAGGAGGCACCCACCCTTTATGAACAATTCCCTCGGAATCAAAGAACACACAAGCATGCATTTCAGTTTTGACTTTGACATGGGAGCTTTTTTTGGTCTGGTTGGTTGGTTGGTTGGTTGGTTGGTTGGTTGGTTGGTTGGTTGGTTTGTGGGGTTAAAGGGACCAGACTTTTTGGTCTGGGTGATCCCTTTGAGGACCATCGCCAACTTTGGCGTTTTGTCTCTGGATCGTACTGAAAAAACCAACTTTTATCACCACTGATAACACTGCTCAACGATTCTGGATTGATTTCGGTTTGCTCTAACAGATCTGCTGCCACATTTTTTCCGTGTTTCTTGCTATTGTGGTGTGAGATTTTTGGGGACTATTTTTGCACAAATATTTCTCATACCACGATCTTCAGTTATTACTAGACGAACCGTATCTCGATTGATGTTCAGTTCTTTTGCAATTATTTTCACCGATAATCTTCAATCAGATCGTACGAGTTAACGCACCCTGGCCAGGTTTACATCCGTCCGTGAAGTTGATGGTCGTCCACTGCGGTCTTCATCTTCAACATTCGCTCTGCCTTCACTTAACATTTTATGCCAATGGGAAACTTAAGCTCTTGACATAACCTCCTCTCCAAAAGCCTTCTGACACTTACTGTAAGTTATCGTCACGTTTTCATCCAATTTAACACAAAAAGAAATGGCATACCTTTTTGCAATATTATGCGGTTCCATTTCTGTGACAGGAGACAGAAACATGTGTTAACTTATTACAGCACAACTCACGACTGAGCAGTTGCACCGATGTGCCGCTTGGACTAGAAGCAGCTTATAGACCACGGTCAAGGATACTGTGCCTACGCAAGCCTGCAGCGTTGTCACACCTTGCAAAGAAAATCAGTCTCATTACTTTGTCGCACGTCGTACAAGGTAACTATATGGATGCATTACGAAACCCTCAGAAAACTAAGAGCACAAATTAGAAGAGCTTGTCCGCATATAGAGCACCTTCTCCTTCGGTTTGACAATACCAGACCATACACTAGCACTGCGACATCTGCAGCAGTCCGACGCCATGCGATCACTGTCATCGATCACCCTACACACTTTAAGATTTAGAACCATCCAGCTTCCATCAGCTTCCATAAGTCAAAAGGATGAGTAGAAGAAACGTACCCATGATGTTCGAATAAAGCATTCTTAGTGGGCAGTTTGACGTAGTTGCCTTTAAATATCGGGGTGTAGCAGCGTTGCGAGGCGACATGAAGTGAAACGAGCATGTAAGGATTTTAGTAAGGAAGGCGAATGGTCGACTTCGGATTACTGGGAAAATTTTTGGAAAGCTTGGTTCACTTGTGAACGATACCGCATATAGGACACTAGTGGGACCTGTTCTTGACTACACTGCTCTATCGTTTGAGATCCACACCAGGTAGGGTTAAAGGATGACGTCGTAGAAACTCAGAGATGGGGTCATAGATTTGTTACCGGCAAGTTCCAACAGCACGCAAGTATTACTGACGTAGTTCTGAACTCAAACGGGCTTCTCTGGAGAAAGGTGTGATGCCACGACTAATAACGAGATATAATTTATTTCCTCTCTTTTACCACCGTGTACTTCATAGATATAATTCTGATGACGTAGAATATTTTCCATTTGGTTACATAGTGTAGAACATGAAGTGCATGTGCCTATGTTTACTGTGCTATTTCCCATACGAGTTCCTTATGTACAGACTTGGATTTTTCTCTGGTGATCTTTCAGACAATTTTATTAAATGTATTGTGTGAAACGGAATGCAACAGGCAGAAGTGCTGTAAGAACTGTGGAGCGAAAGGTATCGATAATTGTCTGGTCGAACGAGGTGTGGCAGAGAGTCGCCGAGTCGCGGATGGCGCGTGAGCGTGGCGGTACGAAAGGAAGTATTGCGTGCACTAATGGTGTGCGTTTAACGCGATATTAATATGGGACTTCCGTGTGTTAGACACTGTTTGAAATGCGACTTTATAACGGATATTCTAAACGGACGTTGTATTATGTTAGCGTTGTTGGTTTTTGCAGACTCATGCTTGTGATAGCGACAATGCACTCGTGAACAGGCGCCATTGTCGTCGGTTTAGAATTGAACTGCATTACATAAACTGTGAATGTAAATTAGCTCAGTTTTCTTGACAGCGAACTACGACGTATGCTAACACACTAACCGCAAATGTGGAAACTCTGAACTGTGTTGCTACGTACATGCCTGTTTCCACGGGAACAGTGTTATCGTGAACCATGAATATTAGCGGCAGATGGACTGTCAAATTTCGGAATTGGTAAATTATAGCAAATGGAATGTCAATTTAAACACGACGTACGGACTGTGCTAGGCTATCGTGTGTGAAAGTGGCAGTTGAACTAATAAGATTTTCAAGTGCTGCATGAACAGTGACTTTGTTCCGGCCAATGACAAATGGATGCTACACAACATCCACTGCTAGCCGAAACAGGATGTAAGGAAACAGGATATATTAATGCCAAGGACACGACTGGATGAACTCAGAGGACTTTAGCAACTTCGAACAGCTTATACCGCCGTCACATCACGCCAACCCAGAACAGATAAGACTCAAAACAATTCTTTTCTTAGAGAAATTCACAATTCTAAACAATTTAATTTCTTTTTGCTTTGTCACAGACTATCGCTTAATGCTTCTGTCCGTAAATAAAAGTATAGTAGTGTATTGTAAAGACTTTTCACCTCCAGTGTAGTTGTTGCCATCATTTATTTGTTTTGCTTTTCAATATATTTGTACTAGTCGTTGGATGCATTGTGTGTGTTTTTGGAAGCGGGTGCGTCGTCGTGTTTATACAGAAGTTTAGACCTGAAAATTTATGTGTTGTACTGTGAAATGTGGCCAGACATGTAAGTTGAGGCATCTGCCATTAAATTTATTTATACCGACCAATTACAAAGGAGTTGCTTATTCGCCATTGGTTCAAGTTAGCGTACTAGAGGGAACTTTGAATCGAACAAATGTCAAGGTATGCGATCTTTCTTTACATGCCACTTAACTTCATATTTCCTTTTATTCATATTTATATGCAAGCTTATCTGAGATCAACTGTTACTGGTAAGCAGTAGTATAGTACACTGTGTTCTTATTCATCAAATTAACTTCATAGTGTTTTATTGTTTTCCACTATCAAAGGATTTTAATATCAGAATTTTAACAGCACTGGGAAACTTCTCATGTGGAGGTTTGTTTTTGATGTTTCCAGAAGTAAAACAGATCCTTGGGGTTTATACAATAGTAATTTACATAATGCAGTTTTTCTTTAAACATTTTCTGATTACTAATTAATGATCACAGCAAATCTCCAGGAACAATTTTCTTCATAAAGGCAACGTTTTTGCAGAGTAACACTGTTGAGGAAAATTAGCGAACCGCCATTCGAAAATAAGTGCGGAACGAACCTGTTTCCGCCAATGTACATTTATCGTAAGGACCATGTAGCTAAGAGAATTTAGGGCTCATACGGAGGCATATAGTCACTGGTTTTCTCTCGCTCTCTTTGCTACAGGAGCAGGATAGAGAGTAATGGTAGAGGATACCCTCACCACGCACCGTACGGCCTTTGTGGAGTATGTATGTAGATGTAGAAGGGATGCAAGCAGAGGTGCGATTGTCACTCCGTGAACAAAGTCAAACATTATACAGCGTCGGTACCAACAAACTAGTCACTCGTTGCGGAAACGTGTTCCATACCAGTATGAATATCTAGTGACTTTGAGCGAGGGCGTATAGTGGGCATGCGGGAGGCCGGGTGGACGTACCGCCGAATTGCTCAACACGTGGGGCGTGAGGTCTCCACAGTACATCGATGTTGTCGCCAGTGGTCGGCGGAAGGTGCACATTCCCGTCGACCTGGGACCGGACTGCAGCGACGCACGGATGCACGCCAAGACCGTAGGATCATACGCAGTGCCGTAGGGGACCGCACCGCCACTTCCCAGCAAATTAGGGACACTGTTGCTCCTGAGGTATCGGCGAGGACCATTCGCAACAGTCTCCATGAAGCTGGGCTACGGTCCCGCACACCGTTAGGCCGTCTTCCGCTCACGCTCCAACATCGTGCAGCGCGCCTCCAGTGGTGTCGCCACAGGCGTGAATGGAGGGACGAATGGAGACGTGTCGTCTTCAGCGATGAGAGTCGCTTCTGCTTTGGTGCCAATGATGGTCGTATGCGTGTTTGGCGCCGTGCAGGTGAGCGCCACAATAAGGACTGCATACGACCGAGGCACACAGGGCCAACACCAGGCATCATGGTGTGGGGAGCGATTTCCTACACTGGCCGTACACCTCTGGTGATCGTCGAGGGGACACTGAATAGTGCACGGTACATCCAAACCATCATCGAACCCATCATTCTACCATTCCTAGACCGGCAAGGGAACTTGCTGTTCCAACAGGACAATGCACGTCCGCATGTATCCCGTGCCACCCAACGTGCTCTAGAAGGTGTAAGTCAACTACCCTGGCCAGCAAGATCTCCGGATCTGTCCCCCATTGAGCATGTTTGGGACTGGATGAATCGTCGTCTCACGCGGTCTGCACGTCCAGCACGAACGCTGGTCCACCTGAGGCGCCAGGTGGAAATGGCATGGCAAGCCGTTCCACAGGACTACATCCAGCATCTCTACGGTCGTCTCCATGGGAGAATAGCAGCCTGCATTGCTGCGAAAGGTGGATATACACTGTACTAGTGCCGACATTGTGCATGCTCTGTTGCCTGTGTCTATGTGCCTGTGGTTCTGTCAGTGTGATCGTGTGATGTATCTGACCCCAGGAATGTGTCAATAAAGTTTCCCCTTCGTGGGACAATGAATTCACGGTGTTCTTATTTCAATTTCCAGGAGTGTATGTAAAGAACATAAAAAGGCTATCCCACACGCTAAAAGTCTACATGTGACCTCTTGATAGAGTCCATTGGGAGATGAATAAGAAGAGGAAGAAGAAGCAGAACAGTAAGAAAAAGAAGAAAGCGAAGATTGACCTACAATAAAATTAAGTTTTATGACTGACATAACCATACCATAGCCTAAATTAGCTTAGGTGAACTGCATTATAAACCTGAACGTAAGGTAAAATGTAAGGCAGTGCGTGCACATTGTCGCAAAAATACACTGTAAACATGTAGACACTTAGAATGACAGTAACAGCAGATAATTAGCCAACTAATAATAGACCAGTCCAATACACTATGCTGTATGAACCATAAAGCCACTCCACAGTGCATCTCCTACTCTTAACCAAATATTAAGATTTGTGACTAGCCGACAACGTCTCCAAACATCATTTCTGAGGTATTCAACCCCAGTCACAAGGGTCGCGGTATCTTATCGTCTACTTCCTTATTCTTCGTAAGTAGCAAACATTATTTACACTTCCTTTTCTGAAGTTTCTGTTCCATTAACAAGGTCTACCTTGAATTGACGGGACTTGGGCATAGATGGGTACTGTAGTAATCTGTAACCACCACCTCTCAGACGACACACCCTGACACAGGGAGGCCAGTTAAAGACCAACTTTAACATAAGGCGGTGGGTCATTAATAATACAGTAACAGAACAGAAAGGCGTAAACCATCTGGAGTGGAGTTTGTGTTTTCAGTTTCGGAAATCTGTGGTTAGCTGTCATTCGGGATCAACGAAGTTACTTTCTTTTCCAGTACGGAAGGCCCACAGAGTATTCGCTCTCAGGCGTCGAATTCTGCTTAACCGCATTCCTTCTTTTCTCCGTGTTGAAGATTAACGAGTGTGGACTCTGCCGCTAAAAGAAAGACTCAGAACAGAGCAGAAGAAGGAGGAGGAGATTAATGTTTAACATCCCGTCGACAACGAGGTCATTAGAGACGGAGCACAAGATCGGAGTAGGGAAGGATGAAGAAGGAAAGCGGAATTGCCCTTTCGAAGGAAACATCCCAGAATTTGCCTTAAGCAATTTAAAGAAATCGAGGGAAACCTAAGTCAGAATGGCGAGACGCTGGTTTCAACCGCATCTTCTCGAATGTAAGTGAAGTGTGCTAACCACTGCGCTACCCCAATAGGTCACAGAGAGTGAAGATATGAGTTAGGTGGAGATGGTGCTGCATGAAAGTGAGGGACTTGGCTAGGTACCAATACACTTCATTTATTTCCTTGCAAATTTGAGAGTGCTGTTTTACGAGCTTTTTCATCTGGCGACTTTAGCAGCATTCCTGCGTCGTTGTTGTGGTAATTATTGACGGGAGCAGCTAGCAGCAGGTTGGCTAGCGGTGGACGTATTCTAGTCAGTCGTCGAATCTTTATGAAAGTAATGGGATTGCCGTAGGGCTCTTAATTATTAACTTCTGAGTGAAGTGAAGTGTAATTCTGTCTCTCGGGTGAAAGCAACAAAACCCACCCCCATTTAATCTAATTTTGGTAGTATATCAGAGCAGGCAGTTAGCCCGACTCTCTAATAAACATTTCCAGTTAAGCTGGCGGACCAGTGAACGACGTAATACGCCGCCTGGCGCACATCTCCTACAGTTCGCGGAATCAGACATTGGCTGCAAATATGATTTCGCGCAACGCACCTGAGGCTACGAGGAACGGAAGATAGAAACGCTTCAAATTAACTCACAATGCCCCATATAGAGACAACATAAAATACAGAGCGCCAAGGACGAGAAAATTGTTTCCGGAATGGAGAAATCTGTTAACCTAAAAATATAGCATTAAGGCATACGAAACCTTACTAGAAATGTTTGTATGTATGTAATCTTCTACGGAAATGAAACGTGAACGGTAAAAAATTCATATATGGCAGAAATAGAAACTATTTTGTTCAAAATTACTCTTAAATAAATATGAAATTAGAGACTGAACGAAACTGTACCGAAACTTCGGTCATAATCTAAGATTCACAATGAATCCTCCCCTATACATCCAATTGTAAAGTCCATAAATAGCCCAGCATACAGTATAAGCAGAAAACTGAATGATTTTCTTACCACTTACGAGTTTTAAAACCAATTATACAATTATAAACACGACTGATATCACAGAACATACTTAAGACATCCACATACTACCAAAAGCTAGATTTGTATCATCAAATATTGTTAACTTTTATACTATTATCCCTGTAGAAGGAACTACTAACATAATAAAAAATAACCTCCTAAACCACAAAAAGCTCCACCTACATGAAGTATACAAGTTATTAGAGACTGTCACACTTGTACTGTCTTATAATTATTACACTTGTAGCAATGAAGTCAATAAACAAAACGATGGACCTGCAATGGGCAGCAGTCTTGTTGCAGTGCTGGCTGATATCTACATTAACTATCTGGAGCAGAAGGTCTTTCCATGCAGTAAACAAATAAACAGTAAAACTGTGTATACAAGAGATATGTAGATGACATTCTTCTACCATTTGAAGGTAACAGCAGTGACGTTGATGTCCTATCCACAGATCTGAGTACATTACATAACAACATCAGATTCACTGTCGAACATGAAATAAACAGTAGCATTTAAATTCCTCGAATTTTAAATATCCAACATAAATTGCAACTATCACTTTGACATATTTCCTAAGCCAACAACCGCGGATGTTACCATCAATAACACAACATGCCATTTGAACAAGCATAAGATGGCTAACTTCAGGTAAATACTTTACGGTATTCATAAGATCCACTTCAACCCCAACATACAGGAAAAGGAAATTAGAATAATTACATCAGTTTTCCATAATTATGGATACAATGCTTCAATAACAGTAAGGTGTCCTAGAAAATAAAAGAAAGAATCGCTAGAACTAAATCTTTGCAACAATCGTCTATAGTAACTGTTAAGAACACAAAATCGACAAAGTATGCAGTCATACCCTATTCAATTCCAGTTTCATGTACAATTTCCAGTCTATACAAAAAGAAGTATCTTAAAATCATCATTCGATTAATTACAAATTTCATCAAATAATCGTACACAAACTTCCACACATTAGTATCCGACAAAAAAGTTCAGGATCCTAGAAACTGAGCCGTAATAACTCTCCCAAATTCAGCAGTGGCCATCTAGGCAGCACGTTTTAAACAAGGTTTAAGGTATACCTGGATACCCAACGAATGAACAGCTTTAGCAATGAAGCCTTTGCCACCCGTCTTGCAGAAAATAATCACACTTGGACAATGTAGAAAACTACCTCCAGATCATAGGTACACCTTGCTGCTAATGGTGTCACAATGAATATTGACTGAGATTCATGTACGTAAAGTAAGAACAGTTTTCCTGGTCTCATTCTGAATCAACAGTCATCCAACACCTCCTTCCTAAATACTTTCCGAGAGGTCTTCTCATCGTTTGAGCCAACGTAATATTCCTTTAGTTCACAATAGCCACAGTACTTCAAAAGTTGTATAATAAAAAAAATTACCCCCTTGTATGAATGCAGTACAGACTACTTATACATTTGCTGTTAATTCATATCTCAATGATACCGCAGTATGATGTGTTAACATATTATTTTTATAATGTAAAATGCAAACATAGATTCAGTGCTCAATATTCAAAATCAACTTTCTCACTATAATAGATACGTATCTTACTGTGTTTGTGAACTGCGCACAGTGCTTGGTATTGTAGATGTACAAGGTGTATCATAATTCACTTTACACACTTACAAAGGTTGTGGAGAAGCTTAGTAGACTAAGTTTCATGTATGTATATGTCATCCAACGACGCTAAGGAAACTCGAAGTTATAGGTGCCGGCGCCTGTAAAAGTACGTATGTCAGGATGATTCCGCGATGATGTTACAAACTTCCTCGGATAATGGGGAATGGTAAGTGTGCCTACTTGCGGTAACGGTTCCTGTGCCTGAAAGAAAGAGTCGAGAGTTATAAGTGAAAACCGTTCTGATGCCTCTGGTAGTGTAATACATGTATTGGTAGTGTTGCTGATATGGTTGTAGGGTGGGCAACTTTCAGAGGTGGCACTATGGACCAAAACATGAAAAAAATTTCTATTAAACATTGTCTCTAAAATGCACACCTTTAGAGACATGAGCACTTTTCAGTAGAGGAGATATGTTCATACAAACGAAAAATAAGTGCTCGTAGCTCCTCAGGCATGCATTTTAGAGGCCGCGTTGACTGGACATTTTTTCCTTGTTTTGGTCCGTACTACCACCTCCTAAGGTTGCTTATCCTACAGTCTTAGCAACAACGTTACCAGCACTTGTACTCCACTGTCAGAGTTAACAGAACAGATTTCACTTATAGCTTCAGACTTGTTCGTTTCCTGTACGGGGACTCTTATATCGAATTAATATATTTGCCCTTTCCATAATCCTTGAAAGTATGTAAGATCAATACGGAATTACCCTGTAGACGAGCATATTTACCGGTGCAGGTGCCCACGACTGTGATGCGCTGTAGCGCCGTTGCCTGATGTTTACAGACATGAGATCCTATGTAAAACTTGATCTCCTGAGTCCTCTCTACAACCTCTAGAAGTATGTAACAGGATTTGTATGCTTAAATCCTAATCATTCAGCATATTAGAAACTATTGTAACTAAATTTACTTCTTTTGTCGCTTTTAAATTAATTTTATTTCCTAGGAAAGAGGTATTTAACCAAGCCCTTACACTCTCACATCACTGATAACGTACCATCATTACTACAGTAAGAGCTTTGTAAATATGGCTTACGTCACTCATGTGAAGCTGGGCCACGCTTTGTAAACGTTTACGTGTGTGTTGGCATTAAAAGGTGTCTTTAAGTAAAGCACTTACATGGTGCACGCCCCCAAATACGTTAATTTAAAAATTGGAAATAAAAGCTCAGGATGATTTCGTCACACAGAAGCATGCTGCACGTAAGTTTTCACCACCTTTCACGTTTTAATAACTTTAAAATCTTTTAATAAATGCTCTGATAATACCGTAAGAAATAAATCTATCATAAGCTTTACCAAATATAGAACAATAACCTATCTGTTTATCCTAGGGCAGCAAACGTATAACGGGTTGAAAACGAGGTCACAGCAAGAAAACAGCGAAACGTGTAGCCACCATCTGACGATTTATTTGTAAGAAATTCGAAACCACTTACGGTTTGATCCAAATAAACCTTGTTAACAATACTTGGGCCATACTACTATTTCAGTGATAAACCTTAGGGAAGGGAAGCTATTGAAATGTAGTGTTACAGAAGAATGTTGAAGATTAAACTGATCGCTCGTGTAATCAGTGAAGAGGTAGTGAATCGACTTGGAGAGGAAAGAAATTTATGGTGTAGTTTGACTAAACGAAAGGATCGATTGACAGGACATTCAGTGAGACATCAAACAATTGTCAGTTTGATACTGAAGAGAATGTGTCTGGCGATGGGGGATAAGAGAAATACCACATCATAGTTATAGTAATCAGGTTCAAGTGATTTAGGCTGTAATATTCATGAAGAAAATCGTAGCTTGCACATGAAATACTAACGCGAAAGCCTACATGAAACAAGTCTTTCGACTGAAGACCACCGTGACAGCAACAACGACAACACAGTTCGATATGCTCCCAGCAGAACTGAAAAAAATGTTTCTTCTTCTTTCTCCTGCTCTCCTTTCGTGACTTTACGGGGTTAGCACGTTAATTATTGTACTTGGCAGTGGATGGCCGGATACTTTTTCTGTGGCCACCCTTTCCCCGCAAAGACGAATTGTGAGTACCACATTCTATTAAGGAACTTTCGTGTACGCTATGAGCCAGAGGTTATGTTTATTGTGAGGATTCTTTAAGAGCGCACTGTGATCGGAGTTCTCTGTCATGCCTCCATTCTGTACTCTGTCACGTTTGAACGAGAACAAAAAAAGGATACGCTACGAGTGAGACATTTTAGAAAGTGAATTCGACAACTGATCGAAAATAGTTCTATGCAAATAAAGGGTTGTCCAGTTTGTGTACTAGTAGTTGAGTAAACTAATAAAGCGCAAGCCCATGCAAGGGAATGATAATTGTATTTCTACAGAAATAAAAAGTCAGGGTTAGCTAAAAAAAGTTCAAATGTGTGTGAAATCTTATGGGACTTTACTGCTAAGATCATCAGTCTCTAAGCTTACACCCTAATTAACCTAAATTATCCTAACGACAAACACACACACCCATGCCCGAGGGAGGACTCGAACCTCCACCGGGACCATCCGCACAGCCCATGATTGCAGCGCCTAAGACCGCACGGCTAATCCCGTGCAGCGGTTAACTAAAACATACAACGAATCTCTACGAGATTTTTTCATCTTTGTTGAAAATAACACCTAGCTTACGGTTCGGATGAACTGTTGGAAAGTGTATAGAAACTTAGGGTCTGCATTTCTGATACCGATTTGAGGAAAATTTCCATTCAGTTCAAACTATGATACGACTGTTGCGGGCTATTAGCTAACAGTTGTACCACGCCTTGTGCTACAGATCCTGAAATAAGATCTATGAAATAATATACACATATATTTAAAAGAATTATTAGCCTGATTCACAATACAGAAAAATTCAGTTTGAGAAATAGCATTTGAGGTATCTTACATTGAATTGATCTCAGTACTGCAAAAGAAAGTAAAACAACATCACATCCACTTCATATTAACCTCTATAATTTAGCGCACAGATTAACAACTGAGAGAGGTGCAGTAATAACATCGAAATCGATACATAACATATAGTAGTATCAAAACTATTATTTTTCAACCTCTTTAACATATAACCCCTTCTGTCTGTATGATGTGAAGGTGTATGAACGCTCTCGATGTGTTTGGGTATCGTGCAGTTGAGATGGAACGTAGGTAACAGCTCGGTATTACAGTAGTCTGATGCGGGGAAAGCGCCTAATAACCATATTCAGGGTGATCGGCCTCGTCGTTAATACGCCAGGTGGATTCCATCTCGGGCCAGCGTGAGGGTAACTGAAATATAAGATGATCAATGCCATGTCCATACATCTGCATTGGAAGATTATCTTGTGACAGACTCTCGTTACGCAGTACAAAAGTTCCTCGCGTACTTGAGAACATTATTTACCCTCTTACAATTTTTAAACGTTTTATTAGTTGTTTTGTTTCTGTTGTGTATAAAGCATGTAATCAGCAATCTGTAAAGTATATACTTTAATGATTAAGTAGCTCATGATCGCATAGTTTCACGGAAAATGATAAATTTTTAAAAGCGATATATTATTAGAGTCTCAGTTCCACAATTTCACACTTGATTACTAGTTTCTATCATGTTGTTGTTGTTGTTGTTGTTGTTGTTGTGGTCTTCAGTCCTGAGACTGGTTTGATGCAGTTCTCCATGCTAATCTATCCGGTGCAAGCTCCTTCATCTCCCAGTACCTGCTACAACCTACATCCTTCTGAATCTGCTTAGTGTATTCATCTCTTGGTCTCCCTCTACGATTTTTACCCTCCACACTGCCCTCCAATGCTAAATTTGTGATCCCTTGATGCCTCAGGACATGTCCTACCAACCGGTCCCTTCTTCTAGTCAAGTTGTGCCCCAAACTTCTCTTCTCCCCAATCCTATTCAATACCTCCTCATCAGTTACGTGATCTACCCACCTAATCTTCAACATTCTTCTGTAGCACCACATTTCGAAAGCTTCTATTTTCTTCTTGCCAAACTATTTATCGTCCATGGTTCATTTCCATACATGGCTACACCCCATACAAATACTTTCAGAAACGACTTCCTGACACTTAAATCTATACTCGATGTTAACAAATTTCTGTTCTTCAGAGACACTTTCTTTGCTATTGCCAGTCGACATTTTATAGCCTCTCTACTTCGATCATCATCAGTTATTTTCTCCCCAAATAGCAAAACTCCTTTACTACTTTAAGTGTGTCATTTCCTAATCTAATGCCCTCAGCATCACCCGACTTAATTTGACTACATTCCATTATCCTTGTTTTGCTTTTGTTGATGTTCATCTTATATCCTCCTTTCAAGACACTGTCCATTCCGTTCAACTGTCTCTGACAGAATTAGAATGTCATCGGCGAACCTCAAAGTCTTTATTTTTTATCCCTAGAGTTTAATACCTACTCCAAAATTACTGATTGCTTAATATACAGATAGAATAATGATTTAGTAGGGGAGAGAGGGAGGCTAGAAGGGAAATAAAATATCGATGTAGTTATTTATTACGGTAAATGAGAAATGTAGACAACTATTTACAACAACTACATACATTTCTGTGCAGATACGATCAATTTCAAATTGGTAGTAGGTTCATAGCTGCCAATCCAGTTCGTAAATCTAGTCAGAAGCTTCTACAGACAAATTGCGAAGGTCTTCCATTGCCTCTTTGAATGCTCTGAGGGGAAATGTCCTGTTTGCTGCTGTTCACAGCAGTCACGTTCAGCGGAGGACTTCCGTCATCACTGGTGCAACAGGGCTCCTCATGTGGCCCAATTAGTTCTGATCCGGCTCAGTATGACCAGTTTCGTAGTGGTGGGTGAAAACGTACTTGTCGCTCCTAGAAACTCTTCATTTACTGGTGATGCTTCATGGAAGTTTCCTCTTGCCATTGACTGTTCCAGGCTTCTGGCATGTTGAAGTTATTTTCCTGAAGGCTGATAACTGTGCACTTCGATGGTTTTCTGAAACTCAGTCGCTGGGGCCCTAATAATGAAACATTTAATGCTCTGGCATTTACGGATTGTTTTTTATTCTTGTTCACACGTTGGGCATTGTCTGTGATCTTCTTATGGATGGTGATCGTGAAATGTTAGCATGTACCGGTAGCCAGTGCGTATATATCGTATGAATACATACTGTGATGAGGCGTATTGTGTGACTGAACTATCCGTCAATTGCTTTAGTGTGATACTTTTTAGTGAGGTCGAACAGCTGTATTCTGCGACTGGGTATGAACGAGCTGGAGCTAATGGTTTGAGGACTGTTGCACTGGGGCTCCAGGTGGTTCCTGTTCAATTCTCGACTACGAGTAGATTGTTGCGAGATTGACGTTAGCTGCCAGATTCCGAAGATGGATTTTGTACGTCAAAGACCGGTCCAGGGTCACACCTAGCTGTTTTTGAGAGTCACAGTATTGGTGAATATGATCTCTCAGTGCGATATCAGGTTTGTGCTTGTTTGTGTATTACGTAGGTTTGAAAGTTGATACTATAGTATCTTGAAGATTTGGTCGGAGATAGTGATATCTGAAGTATTTACCCAAACTCTTCATGTCTGCTGTTAGGGTTGTTTCAGCTTTCCTAAAGATTTGATTCCGAGGGATCAGTTCGTTGTCATCATTATAAATAAATTTTCAGAATTATGTTCTGGAAGTTCTTGTGTATACAAATTAAAAAATAGAGAGGCCGAAACAGTACCTTGTGGGATACTATATTTTATTTTGTGAACTGCACTTTTAGAGATCTCTGTGAACACCTGGAAGGATCTATTGTTCAGAATGTTGCCAATTAGAGTGATTAGTTTCCGACGCAGAAGACACTAACGAATTTGAGCAGGAATGTGTCACTTTCCGTTGATGGTTCGAGTCGGGCATGGGCGTTTGTGTGTTGTCCTTATCGTAAGTTAATTTAAGTAGTATGTAAGTCTAGGGACCGATTACCTTAGCAGTTTGGTCCCTAAGGAATTCACACACATTTGAACATTTGGAATCGGTCCAGCCAGACAACATCATAGGCTGCAGTCAAATCAAAGAGGACCCCTTTGTTTATGTTCT
The DNA here is from genome assembly GCF_023897955.1 of Schistocerca gregaria. Taxonomy (NCBI): domain Eukaryota; kingdom Metazoa; phylum Arthropoda; class Insecta; order Orthoptera; family Acrididae; genus Schistocerca; species Schistocerca gregaria. Next base: position 311,894,450 of record NC_064926.1, on the reverse strand, counting down.
CCTTGTTACAGCCATTTTCGATATGGGTTGCTGTTGCTAGCATCTGTTCCTTACGTACTCTTCCTGGTCTAAACCTGCATTATTAAAATGTAACAGAGAACTGTCTGAAATATGTATATAAATAATTCGTCGTCAAGAAGCAAACCAGATAATCTAGTTAACATTAATACATTACATATGTTGTTGAAATTTATAAATAATGGAAAACCGCGAACTAAAATAAATAGTAAGGGCAGTTTCCACCAGAGGGCGTCTGAGGTGTAATGAGCTCGTCTTAACTGGACTCACGGTCACGTTGCTACTCAGCCACGTTGCCAGCGATTGCGTCCGGCAAATAACGTCTTGTTCTGCTGAGTGGGGCTGTAGAGAAGATGGTGAGCTGCTGCTGATTGGGATCTGTAAGGACATCATCAGATGTCTTATAGCTCATCGAACCCTTCAAGTCATAAGGTAGATTAAATATTTTATCTGCTTCTTTCTGTCGACGTCCACATACTTAACCTGCTTATCAAATATTAAAAAGACATCCTTTAGATTCAGTGTCTAAAATTTCGTGATGTGTGTCTGCTGGTTCTAATGAGTGTTTAGCTTCACTTAGATGACCTCCAAATGCTGTCCCATTATGGCGTAGTGTCTTGTATTCCATAATCCTAAAACGGTCCTGTTGGTTCACTGAATCAGGCAGAGTTCATTGTTTTGTTCTCAGTTCCAGTTCCAACTACGTTCAAGTTAGACCTGTGTTAGTCATCCGTAACATTGCTGGAGTTGTAACGAGAAGACAGTGCCAATTACTGCAGGTTATATTTGTCCGTGCCCTGTTTGGTGTACAGAATTAACAGCGCGACCGGTACTATAACTAAATTTTTAATGTTGATTATTTATAAAAAGAGATGTCAACAAAGTAAACTGAAAAGCTTCTAAAGGACGAAACCAATTTAGAAATTGACTGGTCCGGTGGGGATGGAGAAAAATTACGCGTTAGCGATCACAGCAGTGAGTCGGAAATAGAATCGGGTCTTTTAGAGGCAAATGAAATCCACATCTTGCAGAGGAGGAAATGCAATGTCATGAAGAGTTAGACGTTGGCGACAAAGATTTTGGTTTTATTTGTGGGTCTTTTGTTGGTAAAGATGGAAAAAATAAGTGGTACAGTCAGTGTTATAGTCTAAAAAGCAAAAAAGTCCTGAAAATAGATCTGCTAAGAGTAATACACACAAAGTGACGGCGTTGAATAAGATGATTATTGAGGACGTGGTTGTTTCACTTGTGGAATACCCAGCTTGCGCATTGGAAACCTGATACCACAAAACAGTGAGAGGGATGTAAGGGAGACTTGGAGGGAAGACATCTGTGCACTTATTGGCACCCTTATTTTGATTGGCTTGAAGGATGGAAATAAATGTTGAAGAACTTTCGAATAATGATGGCATTGGCATGATAATTCTCAGAGCCTGTATGCCATACAGACTGTTCTTATTTCTCCTGAAAAGTGTGAGATTTGGTGATAAAGTGACAAGAACACAAAGGCTTGAGAAGGATAAATCACCAGTGATCAAGTGATATTTCGTTGGATTTTGTTACAAATTGTAAGGGAAGCTACAATTTTTGAGAGTTTGCAACATTGGTGAGATGCTGACACCTTTTAGAGGAAAATGATCGTTCATTAGTTACCTAACAAACAAACCATTGAATTATGGATTGAAATTCTAGCTATTTCCTATGCCGAAACATTCTACACACCTGAGCTGGGTTATACTGTGGACCACATCCAGATGGCCCCTACAAGGTGCCCAATAAACCAAGTAATACTTTGTATCGACTGACAGAAATTCTGAATAGATCGACTCGGAATATTATTGTTGATAATGGAAATACTAGTTATCTGTTGGCAATCTTACTTTTGCAGAAACACATTACTTACAATGTAACGCTGAGGAAAAGAAAAAAAGAAAGGAAGTCCCTCAGCAAATCCTACCACTGAACTCTCGGATATGTGTGTCTTCAATGTGTGAATACCACAAAGGGATCACAATGGAGTCATATGTGCCCAAAAATATTGTTTTCCTGCTTAACACTATGCACAATGAAAGCATAATTGATGCAAGGACTAATAAACCACACATTATAATGGACTGCAACATCACAAATGGAAGGGTTGACACAGTGTAACAGATATGCAGTAAATATTCTGTGGCTCTGTAACTACAAGATGGACAATGACTGTATGGTTTGCTTTACTAAATAATGCTGGTTTCATGCCCAAAGAGTATACCAGTCCAGCACAATAAACCCAAGAAAACCAAGGAGGAGACTTACGAAATACCTGTGTCAACAACTTAAGAAAGCTCATTTAGTTACATGATTCCACAAGCCTGGTTTCGAAATGACCACAAAATATTTTTACAGCTGATAAACAGAAAGATCTTCGACAGCTGGAAGAGACTCCAAGCAAAAAGGAGAGTCGCAGCATTATGAGTGGCAAAAAAATAACGCTTTTCCCACAATTAGTTGTCAGTGTAAGATGTTTGTGTGCAAAAAAGCAGTCTTTCACTGTTGGTTAGAAGTGTGTATGTAACACTGTGGATGAACTGCAGGAACAAAATGAGTAAAATTTTTTATGCATAATAACAATAACAACACATCTAATAAATAACGTGAATGTTATACAATAAGTTCTATAGAAATAATATGCACTGCGAAAGGACCGTTGACCAACTGTGATGTGAGATTATTATCTGTGCTAGAAATTTGTTGTTAAGTAAAAGATTGGGATACTTTTACTAGGTTTTGTACCTACCTATTAGAAAAAAATGAAGTTCGGACATTAACGTACATATTTTATGTATATCAAAAGCAAAATAATATCTACTTTTTTTAATACCAAGCATATTAGGATGGAACTTTTCGTGCCCCTAAAGAATGCGATAGCTGGTTGGAAAACTCTACTACGCGACCGCTGACGTTACAAAAACTGAATCGACATCTGAAGGGTTACAATGGGTCTCAAAAGTTCTATCAGTCTGACTTATATTCTGTTTATGACAGTTGTTAAACATGGTCTTATAGACTTCAGACACATTAATTTCATTTGTTAAGTAACTGACTGGGTTAGCTACAATTAAATCACTAAGGTAGGAAAAAATGCCATAGCCATCCTTAAGAATGTAACTGTAAGGAATGGTCAAAAGGCTGCAGTAGTTTCTCAATTGCTTAAAAAAATTAAATAGACCACATGTTGGTAAAAGAATTCAGTACACTTACCCTCTCAATACCAAGGAGGGCAGGGGGCGTACTTTATGCTTACCTTTTTGAAATATTGCAAGCTAGTCAGTATTTATATATTTTAAAGTTCTGGAGAAATGCTTATTATTTCTAATGTATTGTTCCACCACATTCCAGAAATATTTAATTTTCCCTAGTTAATCTTAACCCAAAAATTTATGCCTTATTACTTAATGTCACTTTTCCCAATGGAAATCAGATTCAATATTTTCCGTCTCCAGACCTTACTTTTTTAAAAAGTATGTTGTGTTTTACAATCAGTTAGAATTAACTAAATCTCCATCCAAAATTTTCTGTGCTGATCAACTGTACGTTGGTCATACACATTAGTGAAAGAGCCTTGATATTGTTGATAGGGTGCTAAACAATGTTTTCAGGTTCTGAACCATGTTTACTTGTCAGTAGCTTTTTAAAAAGAATGTCATTAATATAAGTTAACAACTAACGAATTATGGTTTTAAAATTTTTAGTGCAGTCATAAAGTATCCTCCTCCCCCAACTGGTAACGGGCGTTATGCAGAATGCATTGGTACTGATAGTGTTGATAGACTGCTAAAATCAGTGTACATGCTAACATCTACATCTACATCCATACTCCGCAAGCCACCTGACGGTGTGTGGCGGAGGGTACCCTGAGTACCTCTATCGGTTCTCCCTTCTATTCCAGTCTCGTATTGTACGTGGAAAGAAGGATTGTCGGTATGCTTCTGTGTGGGCTCTAATCTCTCTGATTTTATCCTCATGGTCTCTTCGCGAGACATACGTAGGAGGGAGCAATATACTGCTTGACTCTTCGGTGAAGGTATGTTCTCGAAACTTTAACAAAAGCCCGTACCGAGCTACTGAGCGTCTCTCCTGCAGAGTCTTCCACTGGAGTTTATCTATCATCTCCGTAACGCTTTCGCAATTACTAAATGATCCTGTAACGAAGCGCGCTGCTCTCCGTTGGATCTTCTCTATCTCTTCTATCAACCCTACCTGGTGCGGATCCCACACTGCTGAGCAGTATTCAAGCATTGGGCGAACAAGCGTAAGGTAACCTACTTCCCTTGTTGTCGGATTGCATTTCCTTAGGATTCTTCCAATGAATCTCAGTCTGGCATCTGCTTTACCGACGATCAACTTTATATGATCATTCCATTTTAAATCACTCCTAATGCGTACTCCCAGATAATTTATGGAATTAACTGCTTCCAGTTGCTGACCTGCTATTTTGTAGCTAAATGATAAGGGACCTATCTTTCTATGTATTCGCATCACATTACACTTGTCTACATTGAGATTCAATTGCCATTCCGTGCACCATGCGTCAATTCGCTGCAGATCCTCCTGCATTTCAGTACAATTTTCCATTGTTGCAACCTCTCGATACACCACAGAATCATCTGCAAAAAGCCTCAGTGAACTTCCGATGTCATCCACCAGGTAATTTATGTATATTGTGAATAGCAACGGTCCTATGACACTCCCCTGCGGCACACCTGAAATCACTCTTACTTCGGAAGACTTCTCTCCATTGAGAATGACATGCTGCGTTCTGTTATCTAGTAACTCCTCAATCCAATCACAAAATTGATCTGATAGTCCGTATGCTCTTACTTTGTTCATTAAACGACTGTGGGGAACTGTGTCAAACGCCTTACGGAAGTCAAGAAACTCGGCATCTACCTGTGAACCCTTGTCTAAGGCCCTCTGAGTCTCGTGGACGAATAGCGCGAGCTGGGTTTCACACGACCGTCTTTTTCGAAACCCATGCTGATTCCTACAGAGTAGATTTCTAGTCTCCAGAAAAGTCATTATACTCGAACATAATACGTGTTCCAAAATTCTACAACTGATCGACGTTAGAGATATAGGTCTATAGTTCTGCACATCTGTTCGGCGTCCCTTCTTGAAAACGGGGATGACCTGTGCCCTTTTCCAATCCTTTGGAACGCTTCGCTCTTCTAGAGACCTACGGTACACCCCTGCAAGAAGGGGGGCAAGTTCCTTCGCGTACTCTGTGTAAAATCGAACTGGTATCCCATCAGGACCAGCGGCCTTTCCTCTTTTGAACGATTTTAATTGTTTCTCTATCCCTCTGTCGTCTACATCGATATCTACCATTTTGTCAATTGTGCGACAATCTAGAGAAGGAAGCACAGTGCAGTCTTCCTCTGTGAAACAGCTTTGGAAGAAGACATTTAGTATTTCGGCCTTTAGTCTGTCATCCTCTGTTTCAGTACCATTTTGGTCACAGAGTGTCTGGACATTTTGTTTTGATCCACCTACCGCTTTGACATAGGACCAAAATTTCTTACGATTTTCTACCAAGTCAGTACATAGAACTTTACTTTCGAATTCATTGAAAGCCTCTCGCATAACCCTCCTCACACTACATTTCTCTTCGCGGAATTTTTGTTTGTCTGCAAGGCTTTGGCTATGTTTATGTTTGCTGTGAAGTTCCCTTTGCTTCCGCAGCAGTTTTCTAACTCGGTTGTTGTACCACGGGTGCTCTTTCCCATCTCTTACGATCTTGCTTGGCACATACTCATCTAACGCGTATTGTACCATGGTTTTGAACTTTGTCCACTGATCCTCAACACTATCTGCACTTGAGACAAAACTTTTGTGTTGAGCCGTCAGGTACTCTGTAATCTGCTTTTTGTCACTTTTGCTAAACAGAAAAATCTTCCTACCTTTTTTAATATTTCTATTTACGGCTGAAATCATCGATGCAGTAACCGCTTTATGATCGCTGATTCCCTGTTCTGCATTAACTGATTCAAATAGTTCGGGTCTGTTTGTCACCAGAAAGTCTAATATGTTATCGCCACGAGTCTGTTTTCTGTTTAACTGCTCAAGGTAGTTTTCAGATAAAGCACTTAAAAATATTTCACTGGATTCTTTGTCCCTGCCACCCGTTATGAACGTTTGAGTCTCCCAGTCTATGTCCGGCAAATTAAAATCTCCACCCAGAACTATAACATGGTGGGGAAATCTACTCGAAATATTTTCCAAATTATTCTTCAGGTGCTGAGCCACAACAGCTGCTGAGCCCGGGGGCCTATAGAGACATCCAATTACCATGTCTGAGCCTGCTTTAACCGTGACCTTCACCCAAATCATTTCACAATTCGAATCTCCGTCAATTTCCTTCGATACTATTGCACTTCTTATCGCTATAAACACGCCTCCCCCTTCACTGTCCAGCCTATCTCTGATTGTAGAGGAAATGTGTCGGATACAACAACGCAACAGTTTCGGAAAGCAAGGCCATAAACTGGCTTTCAAAACTATTGGAACTGTTTGATTTATACTAAAACATGATACAAATAAATCGAGTTGCAAATTTAGTGCTTCGTGAGTCTGTAAGGTGAAGTGCAACAACTGTCATACACATTACTTGAGTCAGACTGCTGAATAATTGGTTACTAATGTTTGGTGTTGCAGGAATGTGAACTATGGATCAAGGGAGTAATTTTATATCAGAGTTAATGAAGCGACTGTCTCATCTATTATATATTTACAAGTCACGGACAAGTGTACTACATACGAAGACGAGGATAGGGTCATTGTACAATACGGAAAAATGCCTTGCCACCATGTAAATAGTCAACATAATGACTGGGATACACTGTTCCCATTCGTCATCGCCTCTTATAAATCTAACATCCATGAAAGTGGCTATCACTATATGAAGCAGCACGTGGTCAGAAAACGTAGTCAGCGTCTGAGATTATTAAAACCAGTATTTTTATTTCTGATAGCAGAAAAAACAGAGGAATGAGGATCCTTCTAAGGTTTCTGGAGAAATGGCTTAACTGGACAGGAAGTTAACTGTAGTTAATTATGTAATGGTTAGGAAGGGCATACCATAAGCTGAAATCCTAGGGCTGGAGTATTGTTAGAGGAAGTAAAGCACAGTGGACTCTTTTTTTTATTCCCATCCAGGATGAAGCACACAGAAACAGGGATGTGTGAAATGGAATTGTCTTTGGAAGGACAGAATTGGAGGGATGCCCATGGGACATGCTTGCAAAGTAACCTTATCTTCGTAGTGTAGGTACCCACTGGGTATACTTGGTATACGATCCAATGGTAGTTACTGTAGTTGCTACAAGAAAGGATGATCTAAGGAGAGACAGAGCTGGGCAGCAGAATATTAAAAAACGATACGACATGTGACTGTTCAGGTATGACTTTTGACTTCCACTAATTATAACAGGGGCTGTGGTTCTGGATGTAACATGTCTGCTACTGTACTGGGCAGACAAACTTTTGGAATATTACCAGCCAAGAATCTGACCTTCCTCAACGATGACTTGGATTGCACCCTCCTGTAGTGTCGCTATTCAGTTTTTAATGAGATAGCAAGAAGTAGTAAGAAAGCCACAACGAAGTATTGCAGTAGCAACCGCTGTCTGGTAAGCGCCATGTGGCGACATGGGGCAGAATAACACATCCGCAACTGGACTGTAAAACAGGCTAGCTGTACTCAGTGAAAGTCTGTGTTGGAAAAATGCATCGCACAACAGTAATGTTCGAAGTGGGCGGTGTGATGTCACAACACCACAGCAAGACTCAGGTTGTGAAACAGTGTTACAAATGCACCTCAGAGATTTATGTATAAGTGTGAATTTTGAAGCAGATTCATTTGGACTCCAGTAGCACCAGCACGACGCCAGTTTCACACCAGACTACAAGACGACTGGACACCGCCAGCTGCAGCCATGGGTTCAAGACCAGGTTGGGCTAGCTGTCATCTGCACTGAGTCTCCTTGTGGGACTTGATGCTACAGCACCACTGACATGACATCTACGCCTGTGCAAACTCCTGAAAGGGGGCATCGTATTGCTTCCTGTACAAGGAAGTTTCCATCTGCCATATCTGTTGGACCTGAGTCGACAAGTATGGACTTTTCACAGGGGAGCGCTGACACAGCTGAAGTAGAAGAATGCTGCAGACACCAAAGTCAGGCTGCCAACTGCTCGACCCGATGTCAACATTGCAGTGTGCCTATGTATACACCTCTTGGCCCGGACAGAATCAGCCGTCTGACAGCCATTGCCGGCGAGGGTCAACAGAGTGAGGTATGTCTGCCTCAAATTACTAATGATATAATATGTACTGAAAGCTGAATAAAAAATTTCAATCAGTCAGCAGTGTGTTTCTCGGCCCACCAGCCTGTCACCACCTCACCACCACTACTCACTCAGCTGAGTTCCATCTTCACTCTACATTACTGTTTCCTGTATGAGCTCATAGTGGTGGAGAAGGGATGTATTCCACACATCCAACAGTATAGCAATAGGCACAACTAAAAAATTTGGGTGATGGGTATTTGACATATGGGTACCACCAGGGTATTGATTCTCACTTGTGAAACCTATGTCCATCTACAGCAGAGAGCCAACCACCCTCATGAACGTCCTGTCCACCATATATCTAAGCAACAGGCTACCACCAGAGAATAAGTAGTCATAAGTATATTATTGATATTGAAGATTGTGAACTGGACTAAACTATTAGGACAGTGAGAGTGGAAAGTGTAAACAGAAGTACGAAGGGAGACTGTGAAATATACTACATAATACTTAAGTAATCCATAAATTTGACATCAGCTTGAGATACAGGTGGACTGAATATTGAAACAAGACAGGTGTGTTGCACCAACAGCTTGCCTGCCATTCTTCAGAACCTGTGGTCACGTAGGGCAGCATGTGCCTGTGAAATTCCTCTGTGAGGACCAGAATACTGCTGAGATGGCATGGCACAAGATTGCTTCCCCGACCAGTGGTGAGTAGATTTACCTCACACTCCGGGTCCCGGGTTCGATTCCCGGCGGTGTCAGGGATTTTTCCTGCCTCGTGATGGCTGGGTGTTGTGTGATGTCCTTAGGTTAGTTAGGTTTAAGTAGTTCTAAGTTCTAGGGGACTGATGACCATAGATGTTAAGTCCCATAGTGTTCAGAGCCATTTGAACCTTACACTCGACTGCTTTTGGCCCTCTATGTGCGCAGAAGCGTCGCCTTGTCATAATAAAAACCCGGCGAAGGAGAGGAAGCACTAGCTGGTCTGGCCCAGCAGTGTCTTTCCTTTGATTGCTGCCTACACCAACATCTACCCCATGCCAGCTGTCGATTCATTATGGATCATCTAATCCACATTGAACCAACCACCTTCTCTGACAGCTGCTGGTCCAAAATATACTCCGAGACCTGACGCTAAGTGTGCCTCGAGAGGCGCCATCCAATTGTGATCTCCTCCAAGCAGAATGTCTGATGAAGCATTGCACTCGCAAGTCACTGATCCATCGATTTATTGAGGCCTTCATGATGCTGCTGGGGTTTGAGCAGTGCTAACACATCCCCTTGACATTATCCAGATATGGGCTTTGCCACCCAGAGTCGATGAGCGTCGTTGACACACCCCCAGCAACCACTGTATGAATGTCTGCTAAATAAGATGTTTGTGTTGCTGCATTTCCGATTTCATGGTTTCCAGACCACTGTGCTGAGAAAATGTTATCCTGTCTATCATCCAGAGTTGTCACTGATGCTTACAGGGCTTCTTACTCATAATAACCGCTGTCAAAGATATCTTGGCAGTGGACTCTATAACACCCTTAATGAGGTCCCTTTCATGCTGTCAGGTGGGACTATCAGATTCTCACATCTTCAGGTCCTTTGCTGTATTCCCCAAGCACCTAACGCTGTTCACGCCCCTTGTATACCCCAACTAAAAACAAAACTCAGACTCTATCCAAACAGGCCTAGGAAGGCCCAACGGTACTGACAGACATTGTGTCATCCTCAAATGATATGCGTCACAGATTATAGATACTGTGAGGCATGTGTTCAGACCATCGCTGTCCCAGCCGTTGTCTGCTTTCATGACCGCAGTCATTACTTCCCAGTCTAACAGCTCCTCAGCTGACCTCACTATGACTAAGTGTTCCCCACTTTCCAACAGCACTTAGCAAATCCGGCCGATCATTCATCCAAATGCTAGCCAAGCCTGACATTGTTACCACTGCCGCAGTGCTGTTGCATATACTCGACTAGGCCTTGCAACACCACCAGAAACGGAAAGGCTAATAGGTTCTATCGGCCATTCAACCATTTACAGGATTTATAACTCTAACCATCTATATTACAACTGACAGTATGTTCATGTACAAAGGTACATTGCTAGCCATCCATATCTTCTGTATTCCTATTTTTTGTCGTAGAGTATGTACATCCATTCTCGGTTAATTCTAGGGTGCAGATACAGATTGAGTAGACTATGGACAGTTAAATTCCAGGAATTATTCTGCGGCGTTGAATAATAAGATGCATTACATGAACGAAAAGCAAGTTTATTCCATATTCAGGTTACGTTTGGGTGCGTCCAGATTGGTTTGAAAGACGCCAAACATTCGTGGCAGAGCTGAGAGATGTAGCACTAGCGATGGAAGTTAAGAATTGGGAAAGCATACTCAGAAGAGGAGTTAGGAAGGAAACACGTCCTAGCTAGGTGGGAGAGAAATTGTCATTAGGAGTTGATACTTTTTGGTGACAGCCAGTAGTAATCACGTGATGATCTCCCTACATCCCAATTTGCAATCCACAGCGGGTACACAGAGGGCAGATTGTCAGCACTTCACGTTTCACGGGAAACAAGAACCTACGCTAATGTGACGATGTTACTTGTTGCGTAGGCCACAATGAGCTGCACCCGAAAATTACAAGAAAACATTAAAAAGAAAATTCGAATTAAATATCAGTGTGGCTGAGTCTCCTGCATGCTATTGGCCCTGAGACATCCCCTAGGGACAAACAGAACCTACTCCAGCCTACACAAAAAAAGTTTGTAAAAATACTTGCACCTCTCTACTTAATTGGTACTTTCCCTCAGCTCTCATTAAGCCTAAAAAGCTACATAAAAATTTAATAATTTGAATGAACAAAAAAGAATGGGAAGGAGATTAATAACATCTGATTGCCATGTGGTGATTCGATCTGATATGGAGATACAAGAGTCCAGCTTGAATGTCGAGGAAATGACATATGTAACATGACGCATATGTGACATGATGCTGTTAATGTTTGTATTGATACAAATGATGACGGTGTTGTAAGTGTTCTAGATGGTGGTACTGTGCAACAAGAGTAGCTGATGGCAGGTGATCAGATCTCCCTGGATGTGATGGAGCGAAATATGCACTGAGGTCGACGATGATATTGTAGTGTGAAAGTTTTATATAGGAGGATGTGAGATATCTATTGGAGGCGTACGATGGTTGTGTATTCAAAGGAATAGTGGGGAAGGCTCAGGTCAAGACAGCGTTGAACTGTGAGGGTTTCTCTTGGAAATTTTCTCATGTGAACAGCGAGGAGCCATCTAAACAGTTGTGCCCAGTCGTCTGAAGATTAAATGTGGTTGGCTCTGGGAAGAGGGTATATACTTTGACATACGATGGAGCGTCAGGTAAGGTTTATTTGGGCTAGTGTTCTCATTTTACTTGTTTACTGAGAAAATTTCAAACATTTGGGGTCAAACGTACACTGGTTGTAGAGGTTCACAAACGAAATAATTTATTAGAGATAGGAAACTAATTATCCGAATTACTGTCATGATGCAATACACATATGAGCAACTACTTACAATGGTAGCAATTATTGAAAGCCATGACCGCCAGTCTGAATACAGGTATTACTTTATCCATTCCTAGGACAGATTTTTCGATCCTAAATACTTTGACTTCGTTGCTTGCAATTTTTTTTCGACAGTGGAGTACTTTCTGCTGCAACATTTCTTCCCGTTCGGTACTATTCAACGGAGCAAATCACCGCCATTTTGGCGAGTGCATGTTGACGAATCTTCCAAGGCGCAATTCAACAAGTGCGCTCAGCTTTGAAAAATTCTTCGGCAACATCGTTATTACCTTTCTGCAATCTGAACGATCCTATTTCTCGTAGATATCGATTTACGACAGTAAATTTCGTCCATTTTGTATGACGCTCGTAGCCCAATGCTTTTTTACACCCCTTGAAACTAACGAGCAGTTTAGCGTGTAGGGTGCTTCGTAAATTCTTGTGCCTGAGCTATCATAATGTAGAATGACTCTCCATCTCTGACACTACAGCCTTTGATGAGTCCTGGCCTCTGCAACAACGTTTCTCCATACATCTCCGTTCTGTGCTTCTCTCTTTCGCCCGTGGTTGTCCGTGTTGATTAGAGCCAACACGTCTTCTTGAAATTGGTAAGTCGTTCCTTCCAGCGAAATAAAATTTGTCTCAATAGTCGTTCGGGCAGCCTTTTATCTAACAACCCCTCCCTACGTCTTAACCACCATATTCTTCCACATTTAATAATTTCCGAATTGTCCGATGCTTGGGTCGATTGCTACGGCCTGGAACGTGGGAGGATTACAAAAAGAACTGAAGACTACCGCACCAGCGTGCCTTAACAACTGTAACCTACAGAATATTAAGTACTGATACTTCGTAAAGCAATTTGATGAAAGGCTCCACAACATAATCTGCGACACACTGTGTAGCCACGTTCTTGAGGAAATCGGAGAAAACCGAAATAGATGCGTCAGTTAAACTGTTACAGTCGCCAGCAACTGAGCTTATTTAATAGAATTTCATGAAAGTCATTTTATTCTGACATAACTGTATAGTAAAAATAGGACCTGGATGGACTTGAAGAACTCTTAACATCTTAGAAATGTTTCACAACTGTTGGAACATTATTGACGCAGATTAACATCACACAAATCAGATCTAATAAAAACTTACACATTGAAAAGCATTAGTATCATTCATTACAATAATTCGGCCTACTTTTTTGGGTATTTTTGTCGTTCCTTAAGACGTCAGTACGAAGAATTAGTAGATCTATATTAATGAGAGAAACTTACATTTACCTTCGTATGTCTAAGCCCAACCAATATCATCGTCGATCGGAATAAAAACCAGGGGTCTATTCATTTTTCAGTTACACACGAAATCTGTTACGATACCATTAGTCATCTATATTCATCATTTGGATTGGCAGCTCCTTATGTTAACTGTGTTTGCACTTAAAAATTGTTGGGTGTGAGGTCCGCCAGTTACGCAAAACACCGTTTGATCTCATTACCCAAACATGTTTTAGCACCACTGTGTCATCATCAGTGGGTTTCAGTGTAAAGTTAAATAAAACACAAACCCACTGATGATGGCACAGTGTTGCTGAAACATGTTTGGGTGCTGAGAAAATACGCTGTTTTGCATAACTGGCGGACCTCATATTCTACAATTAGTCACCAAGTTTATCATTCGCCTAAAGCTCATAACTACATTCGTCTTAGATACGTTTATATACGAACTGCTTTAAGCTTACCTATTGCAGTGGTGAAATTATGACTTTCTTGAACAGTTAATGTTAAATTATTTCTTACTATAATGTTGCTTGTTTAATAATGAAGCGGTGTTATTTGAGGGACTATGCGCACCCAATTTTAGAGACAGTTTATGGCACTGAATAATAATAAGACTTAGAAATTCTTTCCGTCTCCATAATATAGTCTTGAGGTCCAGGATATATATTTTTGAAGTCAGCGACATTTGCTAAGAAAACCTCGCATAGCTGTGCCACTGCGTGACACTCATACGAAGTAGCACAGATGAGAATTCCTGGACTCGGCTGCTGCGGTACCTCTTCTTCGTACAGCCCGCCACCATCAGGAACTCGTTCCTTCTTCTCGCCGACGCACTGCCCAATATGGCGGCTTGTAGCTTCTTGTAGCGAGTACAGTCTGTGCCACACGAACGCAAACTTCCGTGTACGGAGAAGCGTGCCGATCACCGTGACACAAATGTTTGGAATGGCCACCACGCACTAACTGTATTCACCAGACATGTGAATCGATTGAGCACAGGTACAAAACGAGCCTATCAAACTCGTCATTGCTTACTTGAACAAGGGAAATGTTCTCAACATATCTGAAATATGGCAATGCCCCGTAAATATTCCTGAGTCCATTCCCAACGAATCAAATAAAAACAAAAAAGTGAAGCTCCTGTCTCCTCGTGAAGTAAATTCACTAGAGTAAGTACTTAACCAAAAGCATCTCAGCTTTTGTGAATCTCGGTGTAAACAGATAGCACTTTAACAACAATATCTGAGGCTGAAATAATTTACTTTGTACTTCTCGCTTACAGCAAGATAGTTACAAAATGTTTTGAGTAAAATATCATGTGAGGCGCCAAAAACACAAACACTCTGACAAGGTATCAGAAAAGGAACAGACTGTACAAAGAGAGGCGTAGAGCGCTTATTCATGCACAATGTTGGCACCAGGCGCCAGATGCAGGAAGATACTGTTAGTATTATGTCTGGCCATACAACATAGCGGAGAATTCCGAATAGGTCTCGCGTTCTAAGACTTTCGTACAAATTTAATTAATATAGATGATTAGCAACCCATCCCGGCTTCGCACGGGTATAATTAAATATCTACTGCTTGACGACTTGAGTGGCGTAGCGTGCTTTGTTTGGTTGCTACTAATAGAAATCCGAGAACCCCTTTAATTTAGTGAACGTCAAACTATCATATAACGGACTGGGTGAAAGCAGCGTACGGCAGAAAAGTTGCCTGCAGGCATGAATGTTTTGTTCCATATTAAATTGTTGGAGTGACATCTCATAGGAATGATGGGAGCACATCGTGATGTGAGTAATATATTTACAATCAATCGAGCCTCAAGAATGCTGGAATAGCTGTGAGACAGCAAATAATCAGTACAACAAAAACCAGCCCAAAGTAGCAAATTTTACCTTTTTTTAGATTTAGACATTTACTGGTTTCGGGCTGAGAACCATTTTCAGATCATCGTAACATAATCAAAAACGGTATTTCCGAATATGTGAAAACCCTGTCAAAACGTGTAACGAACACTTACAGCGCATATTATCTGTGTGACATGGTTTTCACATGTTCGAAAATACCATTTTTTACTATGTTATGATGACTTGAAAAAGCGTCTCGGGCCGAAACTAGCCATGGATCTAGTGTATGTGTGCGTGAGTAATTTATATGTATTGGAGGCGGGCTGAGACCGCACAAATTAAACAAAAGAAAATAAGAAGAAAACACCCATCGTCTACAAGTTTAGCCCATGTTACAGCACACTCCGATTGTAATGTTTAGTACGCACTGTGACGCATTGTTGAGACTTACTGTCGCACTTCTATGCCATGGACTCTATACGGCAGGCTTCTTCACGGTGCGACACCAAGAATCGTGTCCACATCTACATTTGATTTCAGGAAAGCACAAAGCTGAGTGTTGGGTCATCTGCTTTGCTGCAGGAAGACTGTTACTGTACGTAAGCGAAGCGAAGGTGTTGATATACTTTTTCAGAATACGTTTTATTTGTCGCATAAAAAATAAAACACTACATGTGTTGACTTCGCATGATTTTTTTTTTCTATGCAGATGTTCTCAGACGATTACATTGAGACTATTGGTTAAAATACTTGATTATTGCAAATAGTAAATCTCACATTACAACCTGATCAGGAGGCGTTATCGTTTATATTTATCACGATACATTAAAGTTGAGTATCCCATTGTCCATTGTTCTAAGAATTTCCATTGCATTAAGATTGCAAACTGCGATTGGTTACCTAAGGCAGTCTGAAACTTTCTTCATATTTCGAAATGCGTCCTTCAACGATCTGTAGAAGTTTTTATAATTATGGTGTATTCATAGGCAAGAGATTTCTGAATACCAATCTAGAAGATCGTGTCCATGTATTTAAAATCTTTAAAATGCCTAAACGTCTTTCTTGTCAGTAGAGATTCGTTTACCAGTCTCTCCATAATTTGAAAATGTACAAACAAATAATATCTTTTGCCGCATCACGCAGAGAAAGCTGAAAGCGGAGTCATCTGCTCCGCTGCTGCGAAACTTACTTAATGACACAAATGGGTCTCCTCGAAGTTGTAATCTCTTGAGTCATACACTCTACCACCTGTTTGTTTATTTATTTATTGTTGCATTTGGTCGAGGCGTATGTCACATAACACCAGTCCAATATGACGTTGATACATTCACTCCCTTTTTATTGTTATTATTATTACCATTATTATTATTATTATTAGAGAGAGCAGCCAGCTCAGGACCGAACACGCTCAGCTACCGTGCCGCCCCCACTAGACCATCACACCAAATGTAAAATTTGCCATGCTTTCTGCTTCCCCAACGCACTGCCACTCTCGAGTTATGACGGCTGTTCGCTATGTGTCACTGACATCGTTTTCATATCTTAACTTTAATTCATAATAATTCAGACAACCTGAACGAAATCTTTGCAAATTAAACACAAAACTCTTTCTCTTGTATCAGTGTATCTAATACTGAAAACCAAATCAAAATCCCTACAGCATTTTTTGAGATTAACCTGCACATGCAGATGGACGCGACGAGGCGACATGAGCTATGCATGGTGATCAGAGAGTTTCTGAAAGGAGTTTACTGATGTTGCAGAGGAGGTTGTACTGAGACATAAATGTAAAGAAAAAAATTGATACATTGCGCCGTTTCTGAGTTATTTAAGATTGAAAGTAGCCAATCTGGGCGTCCCTCGCTCACATTCAACTAGTTGCCAGGGTCGATTTGCCCCAACAAATGCTTTGTTTAATTAGCTGAGACTAGAATTTGAGCGTGCAACGATCTGATTCGCTAACTTCAATGCTACATAGCTCCGAAACGGCGCAACGTATCGAATTTCGTCTTCACATTCATGTATCAGTGCAATCAATCCTGCAACATCCCTACAAACGTCTCAAAGATTTTCTGACTACACGAGACCAGGGTAGCGGAGAGTGCAAATGCTCTGCTTCCTGTATTCGGGTAGGCGCGCCGGCCCCGCATCCTATCCGCCCAGCGGATTAACGACGTGGGACCGTAAGCAGCCAGCCTCAATGTGGCTTTTAGGCGGTTCTCCACATCCCACTAGGTGAATACTGGGCGGGTACCCACATTCTATCTCAGTCACACGACTCGCAGACATTTGGAAACGTTTGCACTATTTCATGGCTTACACTATACGCAAACAGCAGGGGTACAATACTTATGTAAATCAGCTAGGTCGTATCTTTTGACTATATTGACTCAGAAGCTTAAACTGCTTTCACCGACAAGGGTCATTAGCCCTTATTATCTGAGATAAATTTCAACTAGATACATAACAATTATCGGATTTTTTCTTTTACTTTTACTGCGAATTTTTGTCAAATTTCTCGATTCATGTTCAACAGGGTTATAACAATAATTTAGTGTGGCACGATGGTCTCATGCATGTCTTTCTATCAAGCACAACTATCGTAACTTGTATGTCTCTAACCTACCCCAGATATCTAACCATGAAAGGGGCCTTCAGTTGAATTTGGAATCTGCAGCATCTGTTGTTTCTGGGGGCTCCTCACATCCTTGAGAGGTTAAGGCTAGGTTAAAAGAAACACTGAAAAATCTGTGATCTGACCGAGATTCTATCCTGCGTCCTGTCGGATTTCAGACTAGTTCTTTCCCGATAGACGATTGGGCTAATTTGTATAAAAATTTTGAAGTTTATATATAGGTTTTGTTTAATGACTTTGCTAGTAACAAAATATGTGATGCCCGTTTATCTCATTAACGTAGAAGCTTAACTTTTTACGCCGCCAAAAGACCAAAGACCCCAGTATTTGACATAAATTTTAAACTTGATACCTCAACCCGTTCTTGACAAAAAAGGGTTCTCAATGTATGGCCAGAGAGATAGACAAAAAATTTGGAAAAAATAGTTTTTACGTATATACAGTAAGTGATATAATTGAACTTCAACAATTTTCGGATTTTTTTTCTCTTATTTTTAATGTGAGACTTTGCTTCTTGTAAAATTTTATGATTGTAGGTCGACGGGAAGTTCCCTATAGGGTTAGATGAGTGAGTTTGAGAGTATCGGAAACCGTGAGTATTATAAACACGGATGTATGTATGTGTGTGTATTCCACATCTCCTGTTAAACCACTGGACCGATGTCAACAAAATTTGGTACACATATCCCTTACTTTCAGGCAAGAATCACTGTGGAATAAAACCATTTTCTCATCATATTAGATTAGGACATTGGACGTGAGATGTGTGAAAAACTGCCGCGTCATGTATGAAGTTTGAATACATTTATTCTATACTACTAAGGCAATCCTACAGTCGAGACGACTTATGGAGTTCATAATTACCTGGCAACGCTTTTGACAGCTTTCAACTACGAAGCGCCAACGGCTGTAGGCGAAAACAATAAGACGAAACCAATAGGCGTCTATAGACTATGAAGATGCGTTGCTATAGAGACGTTTACAAAATCGCGCTGTAGACACGCGAAGCAGCTGCGCCCAGCGTACAGAAACTGTCCGGGATCGTCTCAACCGAGTCTACTGGAGGAGTACATATGAGGTAGTAATAAACGAAATAAGGTTTTCGTCTTGGTCACAGGACTAATTGGAAAAATAAGCACTCGAGCAATGCCGGGTTAGCCAGTAGGGTCGTATCTTTTGATTGTATTGGCTCAGAAGCTTTAACTGCTTAAGGGTCCGTAGACCTTCGTATCTTACATAAATTTCAACTTGGTAGACTATGCCCATTCCTGAAATAAAGTGGTCTTAACAGCCGGACAGAAAGACAGATGGATAACAAATGGCAAAAGAAAATATTTTTATCTGATGTTATTACACATTGATTTTCTGATTTTTTTTCCGTTACTTCTACTGCGAATTTCTCGATTCTAGTTCAACGAATGTACCCTATGTGTTCTAAGGAGTGACTTTTCTAATAGTAATGTAGGTGACAAAGGGCCTATATTTTGATTGCATTGACTTAGAAGTAAAATTTTTCAAACTGTCAAGAGACCTTAGGGTAATACCCAAAAATCATGGTCTATCGAAGTCGCTGGGTCCAAACGATACATATCGAACGTGCGATCGGAAATCGATCATGTGGCGGGCGTTGTGATCAATTATTTGTGATCGTCATTTCTATTAGCTTTCCGTCGTTCCCTTACTTGCTCTAAATTACATATCTCCGCGAATTATTTGTGAGTTGCTAGGAAAACTCAGACGATTTATATGTCGTTAGTGAGTGGGAAGTCTGGTGTTGTTGACGTTTCTTCGGTGGATTCTCTCACATGAAAGACTCTAATTCCATGTTTATCCAGCGAAGAAAATTGTTCAACTTTTTGTCGCAAATAAGGAGTACTACCGGACGAGGAAAGAAGGGATTGTGTAGACTCTGGTGGTGCGAAGTGTGTAAAACTTCGTTAAGAACACTTTCGATGCTGAAATTCCGTTACAATTTCATTGCGGACAGTGCGGAAAACGGACGAGTATCAGGAAGAATACATGGTTCCACTCTTCCAAATTATCCATCCAGACCACCGTAATGGACTTTGGCATGACGAGAACACCGACGACGAGTAAGGTAAGTCGTCTCCCTTGCAATTACAATTATTTTTGTAACGCTCTTCTTTTGTCGTTGCTGTAGTGCCCAACGTAAACATACTCATAACGCCCGCCAGAGTCGCATGATCGATTTACGATGTCAAGTTCGATATGTATCGTTTGGACCTAGCCACTTCGATAGACAATCATTCTTGGAAATTACCGAACGTAGACCTCATTAGGTGACATTAATCTGAACTTGATACCTCTACCTATTCTTGAGAAAAAGTGGTCTCAACAATCTGACTGACAGAGAGACAAACAGACGGGTATCAAAATGATCCTATAAGGCTTCCGTTTCTACCGACAGAGATACAAAGTCTTAATAAATTAAGAGAGTGTAATCTAATATAGAAATATTTACGTGATATGGAACCAAATATGAGCTACACATCTACTTATTTTTCCGGCAATATAGTAGTTACTTGAACAGGGTGTAGATCCACTATTGTGAAACACATATGGATTGTACTACATATGGGTCGTATCTGTCTAATGTTGCTTTGGTTTCCCAGTGGTTCGTTTACCATCGAATTTCAACGCAAAACCTTGTGTTGCTATTGTTTCTTGACTTTCTCGAAGTAAGTATTGATACTATCGTACACGGCTTGCCCTCACCTTCTCAGTGATAAGTTACACTTGGTACCGCCTGCGAATTTCATCTTTGGTCAAATGGTCATGGCATGTTATGTCAGATGTCCTCCGACACATGTTGGTTTCCTTTACAGCATGTTGCTGCGTTTCTTCTTTGGTTGCTGGCAAATTTTCTACACCCTACTGGAGTATAGAGCGGTATATTTTCAATGAGAGTCGCTCTCGAATCATGCTATAACAACGCAAGCCATAAATTATTCGGCATTTAAGCTAAGGATCGCTAACGCTGTATGTGATTCCGGGAATAGGTGAGCTGTCGGTAGCGATTCTAGAGCTAAGGTACTTCAAGATGTTTTCGTTGGCAGATTTATACAGCCGATCTTTACGGCGTTCGTATTATTTGCATATCGTGACAGATATTCTGTAGCCTTAATACAAAAGCGTACATCGGACTTTCAGGCGATTTATTATGCTTGATGCATTATAGTCGAGGTGTGCTCTCGTCTTCGAGCCGGTAGAACCTTATCACCATAGAGCAGTGTTCAAGTTGCAGATATCTGCAGATCTCTCGTGGTCGTGTTCATCAGTTCTAGACAGAATGAGGGTGTAATTAGAAAACTTTCCTTTAAAGAATCGATAATGATCTTCTCTGTTCCTCGTATCCTTCAACTATTTCGTTTTAATCGTAGTGATTTTCATTTGTCCAGGTGGTGTAGGATCTTGTGGTGACTGAGATCAAGCGTTTATTTTTTATTCAGTGTGATTACGCATAAATTGAGTTATGTTACTAGCGGTACTAATGAAAAATACAGACAATATTTGAGTTCAGTAGATTAGCGGCTTGTAAATGTTGTAATACAGTGGGGATCCAATAAGAGCTACTGTAGTACGGTGCAAGGAGCAGTTTTTGGTACTCCAACAATATCTGAGCGTGGTGATGAAGACGGTAAGTAACCTACTGTGGTACGGGAACGAGGACTTAGCCCTTGTCCGATAGCTTTTTCTGGAGTGTTCTTATATTTATACAAATCCTTAAGGAAAGTATTGGAATGGTTCCAAATGACTATCCTTAAAACTTTGGTTACGTGGCAATATATATTATCTGGCACTTTTCTGCCTTCAAATTGGTTCAAATGGCTCTAAGCACTATGAGACTCAACATCTGTGGTCATCAGTAACCTAGAACTTAGAACTACTTGAACATAACGAACTTAAGGACATAAAATTCATCCATGCCCGAGGCAGGATCCGAAACTGCGACCGAAGCAGTCGCGCGGTTCCGGACTGAGCGCCTAGAACCGCTCGTCCACTGCGGCCGGCTGTCTGCCTTCAGCTTTTTGTCTTTATAACCGTGATTCTTACGAGTATTACAAGTGACTTAAATAATAAGGAAGTCTGAGAATATGGATTTTGTGATAATATATGTAAATGTCTAAGACTAGCTACGTCCAGCAAAATCAGTGTTAGTATTAAGTTATCCGCAAATAAGTTAAATAACATTTTAATACACTAGTGCCGAACAACAATTTAATTTAATGTACGTCGCTGAAATCAGAATACTCAACATACTGAAACGAATACTCAACATCATCATATTTTAATTAGATTTCGTTATGTAAATTGTTACGGAAAGAGTTAACATCGAATGGAATACAGCAGTGTATGTCATCAGTTTACTTCTTTTAGCTCATTAAAACATGAAGTCAGGTACGTAAAGATAATCGTTAAACCTGTAAATTGGATGCGAAGAGCAAACGCTTCTTTATTTCTAACTAAAGACAGAGTATCGCTGTCCTTCAATTGCTAAGAAAATTATATTCTTCAAGCATGTGATGATGAAACCCATGACTTTATGCGTATTCCCAGTCCTTTTGCCACGTGTTGTAAATTCTACAGTGTTTCGGTTCTAGGTATCTCCATTGGTTTCTAGCGTAAAATTAGGTAAATTCTATATTCCTCTTGAAATAAGATGAAGACTGACATTTTTAATAATACAATGGAATGGGACTACGTTGGAGTAGGAATAGTAAGACAAAGGCACCTTCACTTATATAGATTAAATCTGCCAGTAAAGGAACATTTTCACACCTTGATTGCGGCTTTAGACGCCAACTGACAGCTGATACGTTGCGGAGAACTCTTCATTTTTCTGTCATGTCTTCGTCTTGCTTTCTCTTCTGAACACAATCAACTAGAATTATTAGACATTGTGCCAATAAATTGCTCCGTACTGTATACTTTCTGTCAATAATACTCAGAAAATCTTAGAAAACACATTGAGAAATTCCAAAAGCATTTTTAATATGTCATCAGAAATATCTTGCTGCCTAAATTAATCGTAAACGTTCTGTTGATCTGCCATGTGCTAATTCGGAGCCCTATCTCCGCTGTTTGTGAAGGCCTTTCTTTGTTTCTGTAATGCAGTGTTTCAAAGCTAATTTAAATTTTAGGTCCTCTGCGAATTATAATGTATAATTAGTCCACTTCATTTAAGCACAGCTACTGGCACTATACAAAACACAGCTGAAACGCTGGAGTAACAAACAGTGTAATTCCCTATGTGATCCAGGTAGCTATGTTAGTCCGTTCCAAAAAGCTACAGCTGCAGCCGTTCGCTACCCCGTTGCTGATTGCACTTCGTGTTCATTACATAGAGCGGGAATTTCCAGGTTTATGACGCTGCGTACCGCTTGACATTTTCATAAATGTGGCCATATCACTACAGCTTGTTCACTTTTTAACTAACCCTGTGGCGGGGAAAGGGGGCTATGCAACAACTGCCGCAGGGATGGGGCACGGTACCCGGAGTGAATAATTTTCGCCATTTTGCTCAGTGCTGATAACACACACATGATTTCGCGTCGTGACGATCAAGTACCACGTATGATAGGAATGGGAACATACAAGTAATAAGGTTTCGTGGGAGCACGATTTTTAGAGAGTCGTTCACGTTCACGTGTGGTACTTAAACGTAGAAAATATTACGTTGTTAAACTGAATCCTGTTATGATATAAATATTTAGTGATTATGACAGGAATGACGTTCAAGGTGCTTATTAAATTTTTGCATGACAAGTAATATAAACCAATTGTGCAAGAGTACAATGAACTGAACGTGGAGTTTAACAACAGAGTCCACAGAGCAAAAAAATTCGGAATCAAATCAAACTTTGACTGTAAATCTGACTTCAAAGTTAGTAACTACTAAGTTTTCAAATTTAGATTGTCATGAATGAACATCGACATGTTTCATTTGGCAACATGTTGCAGTTTATTTTTAATCGGAGGTTCGAAGTCTGGCTCTACTTAGCTCAACTTACCTCGCAACTGTTGTTTAATACTATGTTCTTTTTGTAGTCATTTTTAATGTACGGAAACTCAGAAAACACAATTTCACACATGTATCATAGTTGTTAGCAGCAACAAACGGTACAAAAATTCAGACCACTTGTTTGAAAAGAGAAGGATATTCCGCTTTGTCCTCATCCAAAAAGTAAGCACAGTTTTCATTCTGAAAGAATCATCCATTGAACTGTCGCAGTCATGTCAAAGATTCATTACCACCTTTTGCAGTACTTTTTCAGGAAATGGATATCTTAGGCAGTTATAATGTGTATGATTTTCGGGAGAACAATTTTCAAAACTTTTTAAAGGACCTTCGAATGTGAAACAATGTGTAGTACTAAATCTTTCATGGGACTTAGTACATTGTCTTATAAAAATGATGTCAGAATAGGGAATGCGATAAAGGTATTATACAGTACTTGTTAATTAAAAAGAGTCAATTTTCTTTTGAAAGTTGACATTTTGTTATCTGCTAAGAAAGCCGTTGTGCCGTGTCCTTGTAGACCGATACCCAAAATATGAAACCCATGGTAGTTATCAACCATACAGGTCACTGATAATAAACGAAAAATTTTTTCATGCTATAGTTTCTGTCACCTCGGAACTCAGTTGAATTTTTGGTTTAAAATCTTGCCCGAGGGAGCCATCTTAATTCTGTAAGAAGAAGCAAAGGAATAAATACGTGTAAAAAACGAAAGTCAATCGTATTGAAAATATTCTGCTGTAGCATTTGTATGAAGCCGTTTGCCAAATAGAAACATTTCTGCTTTGTCTTTGCCGCAGTGCAAAAACGAGTGTCTGCATCATATTTATAACGACTTTACTCTCGTCTATTCGAAGAGCGAAATAAATGCGCTCTTGCAGTTGTCATAACATCGTTTATTCAATATTGGAAGATATGTATTCAATTCTCCTCTCTACCGTATTAAAAGAAAGAAAGAAAACAGCGTACCATGAAGGAATTACCCGAGTGGGACAGTAATCGGTAGAAAAGATGTTTATGTACAGACAAAGGAACTATTTTATTTTATTTTATTTTATTTTCAGAAAAATTGGGTGATTTATTCAAGTGAGGAGTTTCACACATTGAGCAAGTCAATAACGTGTTCGTCCTACTGTGGCCCTTCGATAACAAGTCATTCAGTTTGACATTGACTGATAGAGTTGTTTGATGTACTCCTGTGGCATATCAGCCAACATTCTGTGCAACTGGCACGTCAGATGGTCAAAATCCCGAGCTAGTTGGAGGACCTTGCTCATAATGCTCCAAACGTTCTCAACTGAACAGATGTCCGTCGACCTCAGTGGCCAAGATAGGATTTCGCGAGGACGAAGACAAACAGTATGAACTGTCACCATGTGCAGTCGGGCATTATTTTGTTGAAATGCAAGCCCAGAATGGCTTGCATTGAAGGGTAACAGAAGGTTGAGTAGAATATCGTCGATGTACCACTGTGGTGTAAGAGTGTTGCGGATGGTGACCAAGTGGCTTCTGTTATGAAAAGAAATGGCCGCTGAGACCCCCACTGCTGGTTGTCGAGCCGTGTGGCGGACCACAGTCAGGTTGTTTTCCCACCGCTGCCTGGGGCGCTGCATACACGTCTTCCCTGGTCATCGAGGCTCATTTCCAATGGGATTCCAGGCCGAAGACGTGTCTGGAGGCGCCCCGGACAGTGTTGGGATACCAGCCTGACTATCGCCTGCCATATGACCCGACAACCGGGAGTGACGGTCTCAGGTGCCATTTCACTTCTCGCTTTGATTTGAAACCGTTTCTAAGTAAACAAATCATTTTGGAATTGGGGTCTCATTAGTTTCTGTACCAGCTTTTACTGAAGATCGAAGTTTTAAGGAGCTTTACAACATACTTTCTGTTAGGCGTTGGTTTACGTTTTTTAACTGCGTGCTTCGAGATGGGAGTTGCCTGGTTTAAAGGCCGTTTCATGGCAAACTTACTTATAAGTTAGACGATCAATTTAAACTTCACGTCACAATGATAGAAGTCAAGAAGCAGCTCTTCATAATACGCACATTCTGGTTCCAGACGCAAGCTTCCTTCGAATCACGATGCCATTTAACGAATGCACGGCAAAGCAACATTACAAGATTAATCCATTCAGTGTGTAATGACGACTGGAGCGCCACACGTTGGTACGTCGTGTAATTTGCAAAGCGTCACAAATAGTTTTGAATAACCACTGATACATTCCGGTCAAAACATCGCCAAAGTCAAAACAGTATGGCTCATTCCCGACTAAGCTAGCGACGACGAGTGAAGGGAGGGGCGGGGAGAGTACAACTCAACATTTCTGTGTCCTGTGTACAGTACGAAACAAACATTATGCGGTAAAGCTAACACTTTAACATTATAGAGACAACTTTTATCAGTCGGCCGCTATCATTTTACTTGGAAGAGAAAGTTACGCAAGAAAACAATTTTCCATGTATGAGTGGGTGTTTTGTTTACTTGTGCTCATACCACCTTAAATGTCGTTGCGTATCAGCAGCGGTACATGTAGAATAGTTTAGGAACCCCTGATGATTCCAGAGGGAAGTAAGCTACGTTCGCGAGAGATCTCGAAGAACTTTCGAAGCTTACAAAATGAAATTTGCATCTTTGAAAGCACATGCCCAATTTTACGTTGAAAGTAAAGGATGAGTAGAAAACAATGAAAAACAGATACTGGCAGACCAGGAGAAAGACAGTACGAGGACGACTGAGAGCAAAAGCGAAAAGAGATTCATTAAAAGTATACATTAAAGGAACTAATTATCTGTAAACAAGCTATGTCCAGGACAATCGTACACTCTTTGAATACTAATAACACTAAACACAATAAGGGATACGATTTGGATACGATTTGTATTTGGAGGTATAGCTCCACGTCTCCTGCACATTGAACTCACGCAACTCACATGTTAACTAGTTCGGATTCTTATACTGACACAGTACATCTGCTTTCTCTTAAAATTTGTTGATGACAACGAGCACTTGTTTGAAAACAACAACTCTGTGCATTGGCAGAATGCAGAACATGCCAAAGATTACGTGGGGAGAATGCTTTCGCCGCAGTTGAGTGAATGTGCTCATCCGTATGCAGCTTTCGTCTTCGGTACGCATTCTCAACAAGTGAAGGTGATAACTGACAAGGCGGCTCGTGTTCCAGATAATGCTGAACGCACATTTACAATATTTCTACTCTCTGTTGATATACAGACGGTCAGTTCAGCTCTAAATAATGTAGTTACAATTTCAGAAACCTATGTAACATGTACCTTCTAATAACGACGTGGGATTTGTATTCCATCGTTTATCCAAATTATCTGAAACGAACGCGAGGATGGGCACTGAAATGAGTACGATTGTCATCTTCGACAATCACTATCCTTTACTGACGCTATCAGACAATTATTCCCTGTGGCAACGTTTTTATCTCTGAGTACCACTTGGAACCTACGTCCTAAATTATTTGCTGGATATTTTCCAATCTTGAGATGCGCCACAGTTTTTACCCTCTACAGCTCCCTCTGGTACCATAGAAGTTATTCCTTGATGTCTTAACAGATGTTCTATCATCTTGTCTCTTCTTCTTGCCGATATGTTCCATGTTTTTCTTTCCTCATCGACCCTGCGGAGAACCTCTTCATTTCTTCCCTTATCAATCCACATAATTGTCAACATTCTTCTGTAGCACCACTCCTTAAATGCTTCGAAACAACAACAAATTCCACGTTGAACATTAATATTTTGAGAAAAGTGTTAGGATTGAAAGAGATATTTCATTGTGTTATCGGTGGTAATCATATGTTTGGTGTGTTGCAAAGAACGATTTGATGTCAGTTCCCGATAATTTGGTGTGTTGCAAATATTTAATTGATTTCAGTTCCTGGTTAAGTTTTTGGAAAAAATGCTATTAGCAATAAGTCGAAATATTGGTCGGCGTACGTGCAACGCAGGCCGACTTTATGATCGTCGAATCAGTGGCATTGACGATGAGCGTAAAAATTTCTCGAATGCGATCCATTATGACTACGGATCAGCGGATACAATCGAGTTAGACTCACTCAGTTGGAGCTTATGCGCGAAAGATTTGGATCGTCTACAAAACAGACACTAAAAAGTGACAGTTATAACTGAAAGCTGAGCGTGCTTTACGATCCAACGATCGATTACGCCGTGAATGTATTGGTCCACCACAATGAATTATGTTCGTCAACACTGCAATGCTTTGAAGTTTTGACAGGAACTGCCAGAATTATTTAGTGCGAGCGGAAAGGTCAAATTACCACAGTTGTCACCGCCACAAGAGCCAGAAACGTCACTTCTTTCTGAGCAAGAGCTCCGACGTACAGGGTGGCGGGGTGAAAGTGATGGACAGATATACGTAGAGGCGGAGGAGGACATGGAAAAACGGAGGAAGGAGAAGGAGAGGGACAGAGAGGGGGGGGAAAGAAGGAGATTAGGATGTATAACTAATTCCTATACTTACTTAGCAATGGCGAAAAATTCTTGGGTTTGCAACTATAACGATATTTATTTGCAGTCATACAGTAAAGTAGACTATTAAGTAGCAATTGACAAATGATTAGGGTTGAACATCACAGTGTCGAGACTAACATTAGAGAAGAGACTCAAGTAACCAACAAAGTTGGGGAAGGGAATTGGCAGTGTTTTTTCTATAACAACCATTCCGCAATTTGCCGTAAGTGACTTGGGTAAATCGTCGGAAACTTAAATTGCTAGGGTTTGGTGGGAGTTTGAATCCTGCGCGTTCGAAGTGAGAGCCTGTTCCTTAATCACTGTGTCGTCTCACTTGGGGACAAATGTGAACTTGGAATAGAAAGATATGCAGGAAAAATATTCCGCGGCTGCGACCAGTTGACAAATTGTGAGTAAAAGCGATAATTCCAGGTCCGTTGAAGGTAAACGGAGTGTAATAGATAAGGTTCGAAGCCACAAGTGCTCACCACAGGTGCAGTAGAAGCAGAGGTGAAAAAGGGAAAAACTCAGGAAAGCCAGTTTATTGATGTTGTAGCAACATAATAATACGAAGACTTCGATGGGAAGGTATCACTGTACAGTGCTTACGAATAGAGCGGTCAGGAGGGACAAAACATGCTAAACAAGAGCGAATGAAAGAAACGTGTAAAGAAAACGTGATGTCATCCTGGCAGGAGGAACAATTGACACAGCGTACTATGATGTGCCGAGAGGGGACACCTCTCCGTTGTCAGAAAGCTGTTGTGGGACGTGTAGAGCGCGTTTCCAAGGGTGTGCTGCCGTTTCAGAGTGTTCACGAGGCACAATATTTCAGTGGTCACACACGTCGTCATTCGTGGATATCATGGTCAAGAGAAAAGAGGATGTAAGCAATGGCCATAGTGCATATCGGAACAAAGCACACAGCGACTCTATCTTAACATAAACAGCTACAGCATCCCTCCACAAAGAAGCAGTTTGCTCAAACCGCTAGTTCACAGGTCGCACAGATTCTGAAATACAGAGTCTGCCATGGGAACTGGAACATCTCAGAATGGTGTCCCCGAGAAACGGTTACTCGGAACGTCAGATCAGAGGGGCCCTGTGCCCTGCCACTGCAGAACAACCTCTGGAGAAAGACCAAGTCACGGGGAAGCAAGGAGCCCCAGCCTTTGTACCATCCACCAGGACGTTATCGTCAAAAATCGTGCCCATCCAGGAAAAGAACCGCCCAAACAAACACGGGCATTATTGGGAAGCTTCAAATACTAACTTAGTTTACAGAAAGTGCTGATTGTATCAGACTCTGTGCCATTATGGAAAGATATAATATGGTATCTGAATGGTAACAACTCTCAGTACCTCGTAAGGTTCGTCTTTAGAAAATTAGTAAGGACCACATAAATTATTACAATGCAGTCTAATTACCCTCAGTTGGGGCTGATCAGCCATGTGTACTTAATCAGTTTGACAGGCAGTTTCTTTGACAGCTGATATAATTTAACAGTGTCGAATGACTAACTGTCCCTTTACTGAAACCAAACTGAGTTTTTTTAACAACAAGATTTAGTTTTCCTCTGAATTTCAATATATAGACTCAGACTGGAGCATTCATTTACACTGATGAGCCGGAACGTTGTGACCGCGTGCTTAAATAGCTTGCTTGCCCATCTTTGGAACGAAATATACTCATGCTCACAAATTAAGGATAATGCTGACACATGGTGAAACAACGCTCTGGTGGGCAGTTTGTGGGCTTAAATCACCTCGGGGTATGATCATGCGGTGCATTTAACCTGCGGTCCACATACGCAGAGGTATGTTGGTGAATGTCAGAGTTCGGTGCAGCGAGTAAGTGTGGAGACATTTTCAGAAGTACTAATGGTGACTGTGTGTTGAGAATGGCTCAAAGAACACATATTAATGACGTTATGAGGGGTAGAATACTAAAGCGACTGGAGGCTAGGCTGGTCAAACACAGCAGGTCGTAGCATAGGTCCTCCGTGTGCTACAAACTGGGTCTCAAGGGTACGGCAACGATTCCAGAAGATGGTAAACGTGTCCAGGTGCTACAGTACGGGACGTCCAGAGTGTAAAACACCATAAGAAGACCGATCTCTCACCATCAGTTCCCGGAGTACTGCACGTAGCTTTGCTCGGGACCTTACTGCAGTCACTGGAACAGTTGTCTCCAAACACACAGTCTACAGACGACTGAACAGACATGGTCTATTCTCCCAGAGACCTTCAAGGTGAATTCCACTGACCCTTGGTCATAGGAGAGCCCGTAAAGCCTGGTGTCAAGAATACAATACATGACCATTAGAACAGTGGTCCAAGGTTATGTTCCTGGACGAGTCCAGGTATAGTTTGAACAGTGATTCTCGCCGGGTTCTCATCTGGCGTGAACCAGGAATCAGATACCAACCCCTTAATGTCCTTGAAAGGGACCTGCATGGAGGTCGTGGTTTGAGGGTGTGGGGTGGGATTATGACTGGTGCACGTACACCCTTGCATGTCTCTGAGAGAGAAACTGTAACTGGTTAGATGTATCGGGGCGCCATTTTGCACCAGTATTTCCGCCTTTTCAGGGGTGCCGTGGGTCCCATCTTCCTCCTGTTGGATGATAACGCACGGCCCCACCGAGTTGCCATCGTGGAGGAGTACCTTGAAACAGAAGATTTCAGGCGGATGGAGTGGCCTGCCTGTTCTCCACACCTAAACCCCATCGAGCACACCTGAGATGCTCTCGGTCGACGTATCGCTGCACGTCTTCAAACCCCTAGGACACGTCAGGAGCTCCGACAGGCACTGGTGCAAGAATGGGAGGCTGTACCCCAGCCGCTGCTCGACCAACTGATCCAGAGTATAACCTGTTGTGCAGCTTGTGTACGTGTGCATGGTGATCATATCCCATATTGATGTCGGGGTACATGCGCAGGAAACAGTGGCGTTTTGTAGTACATGTGTTCCGGGACGGTTTTATCAACTTATCACCACATCTGTGTCGTGTGTGTTCCTTTGTGCCTATGCTATTATCGCCAGTTTTGTGTAGTGCCACGTTGTGTGGCACCACATTCCGAAATTACCTTTAATTTATGAGCATGAGTGTACATAATTAATTCTGCGTATCAAGATCACCACATCTGTGTCGTGTGTGTTCCTTTGTGCCTATGCTATTATCGCCAGTTTTGTTTAGCGCCACGTTGTGTGGCACCACGTTCCGCAATTACCCTTAATTTATGAGCATGAGTATACATAATTAATTCTGCGTATCAGGAATCCGACAGTTTGTTAGAAGGTTTTTGGAGTTACGTGGCATTAGATTTCTACCCACAGATCACATTCTTTGCGCGAATAACGGGCCGCTGACTTAGGTTCCAATGGATTGATCGCTGAGACCAAAACATGAACTCACAGTAATGTTCCTCAAACTACTGCCGTATTGTTCTGTCTCATAGACACGGACAATTATCCTGATGAAAGATGACATCGACGTCGGAGAACACTTCAAGCATGAAGGGGATGCGGGTGGTTCGCCGCTGTCAGTGTGGCTTTGATTACTACCGCAGGTCCCATTTAAGCGCAGGAGAACGTCTCCCATAGCACAATACTGCTCCCAGAAGCCTAGGTCCGTGGCACGCTGCACGTTTCGAGCCGCTGTTCACCTCGATGACGGCGTTTGTGGAAGCGACCAGCGACCTAGTATAACCAAAATGTGATTCACCCCAAAAGCCGACTAGTTTCTATTGATCGACAGTCGAATCGTACTGGTCTTGTGCCTACTGCTGTGGCAATTGACGATGTTGTTGTATCGACAAGAGAACACTTCGGGGTGGTTTGCTGCGGAGCTCCATGTCAACAGTTTTCGATGAACGACATATTTGGAAACACTTGTGCGTGCACCAGCATTATGCTCTTTCGGCAGATATGTCACAGACCATCATATATACTATGGTACGGAACAGACTAGCCTCCGTACCTCACGTGACGTGAAAAGGCATGGAGGTCCAACCGTTTAGGACCTCGTCCTTCTGAATCTTTCCATACATGCTCACGACAGTATCACGTGAACGTTCGTCCAGCTTCGCCGTTTTCGAGGTACTCGTTCACAGGCTCTCCCAGATAATAATCTCCCCTTTCGCTCTAAACATTCATGGTGGTGTCTGATTGTACTATATCGTGTCTCCCTACCACTTTCGCGCAACGACGCTCTGAGCGTGTTTTTTTTTTTTTTTTTTAGGGAATTAACTAGTTTGAACCTGGGACCTGTTGCTGGTAAGGAGACGCCAGACCACACATGACATGTAGAATTCAGAAGAGTTCAGTGAGACTAGCGATGATATAACCAAATACTAAATGATCTCAGCGTCAGCTCCACTGCACTCCCTGTAAAAGAATCTTAATTCTAACTAAATATAGTGGAAAGGGTTCAAGGCTTTCCTATTTTTAGTTAGCTGGTAAAATAACGTCAAAAAAGCAGTTAAGTTTACCATTGGAAATTTATTCTAATCACAAAACATCGTTTATAAATTGCACTATTGATAATACAGGATGGTAAAAACCAACTGCGTTCAACAAAAATGTGAACGAATATTCCCTAAATGGGTTTCCAAGTTCTACAATCGATCGAAGGATGACCTATGCGATATCACATCTATAATCTAGGTTTAAATTAAGTTTCACAAAATGGTCTACAGTGACACTCAATTATCTTTAATTACTTATCTAACTTGTCGTAAATTACAGTGGCTGATGTAGCTTCTCAATAACAATATAAAAGAAAAATCATCGCGTTTCAGATCTGTTCTTCAAGTGGCAAATGTGAACACCATGAGATTTAATTAAAGATTAGTATTACGCAAAAAAGGGGGTAACAGATGAGACTTCTGCAGTTCTGAGTGAAGCCTTATGCGCTCAAAAATGCGGCATCGCGTGCGTTCATTACCTTGTCGGTGTCTAAGCAGCGTCAGGGCGGCAGCGGCCGGCGCAGCAGCCATCCAGCCCGCCGTCTCGGAACTAACTCTCAACTCCTCCTTACTACAATTTACCGAAGTTAGTTTATAAAAGCTATCTGGCTGTGTTTTCATCTGACCAATCAGGGTCTCAATGTTAACCTTACGCTCC
This sequence comes from Schistocerca gregaria, assembly GCF_023897955.1. NCBI lineage: Eukaryota > Metazoa > Arthropoda > Insecta > Orthoptera > Acrididae > Schistocerca > Schistocerca gregaria. Next base: position 311,861,124 of record NC_064926.1, on the reverse strand, counting down.
GCCTACAAAAATTCTGTCTATCCAATGGGAAACGTTATACTTTTCGTGGTGGGGCAATGTTTTTAAAGTTTGCAACGTAACCGAGACGCGAAAAAGTCTCACGCTAAAACTTGCACCTGGTGTGATCCTTTTAGAGTTATCGTAAAACTCAATGGATTTCCCCATTTGCAACCCATATCTATCCTAGGATGATAACCCTTGGGTTTTTGCTCACTTAATTAGTTAGTTAGTTAGTTAGTTAGTTAGTTACACAGTCTTACATAGTCTTATTACTGAGTCTCGTGCCCGCAACGCAGCTAGACGGCATCCACCGTGGCGGTGGGAAGTTGTCATAATGTTTTGGCTTATCAGAGTATAAAGTAGTTGTACTTTGTCATCTTTATCTTGTACTACCACAGTACAACAAAACATGTAATGAGAATGTGATGCAGCTGCCTTCTCGAAGATCTCTAGGCAAAATTATGTACGATCCGAAAGTAACTTAGTTATTCAAATAATGGCTTATTTCTGAGTACTCCGCCCCGATAGCTGAGTGGTCAGCGTGACGGATTGCAGTCCTACGGGCCCGGGTTCGATTCCCGGCTGGGTCGGGGAGTTTCTCCGTTCAGGTACTGGGTGTTGTGCTGTCTTCATCATCATTTCATCGCCATCCGGCTCGCAGGTCCCCCCAGTTGGCGTCGAATGTAGTAAGACCTGCACCAAGGCGGCCGGACCTGACCCGCAAGGGGCCTCCCGGCCTAAGGTGCCATACCTTCATTTCCATTTTCCATCTCTGAGTATTCGTTAAGAGTGGAATGAAACTTTGTTTGAATTAGACTCCCAAATATTTGATTTGATTTCTTCCCCACAAAGCATTTTCACAACGCTTAATGATTGTCCACCTATATGACCTCACAAAATGTGTACCGTAAAGCAGGACTACTTTCTCCCTAGGGATTTAACTTTTCTCTAACTCCGAAAAAAGATCTAGCCACGCCTTAGCACATACACTACTGAACATTTTGGAACAGTTTTGTTTCTCTCCAACACTTGCCAATTTATACTAACTTATTCGCCTCCTCGCTACCTTCTATGTTTTCTGCTAACGAAATCTGTACTACCTTAATTTTTAACTATTTTTGCCAATACATAGCGTTATTTTGCTACCAGAACATCACTTAAGCAAATGGCAAGTGACATTTATGTATATGTAGAAAATAGTTAGTCTGTAAATCATACCCACAGATATCTATTCAACACGTCGTTTATCACTGTCGGAAAGAAACCAGACGTGAAAGTTATAGTTTGGGAAAACTGTAGGAACTTTGCGGAATTGACAAAATGGATTAAAGAATTTTCATTACTTTGTTTTAAACTTGATTCAGCTTGGGATGAGTCTTATTACGTTGAAAATGAACGCAACAAAGAGATTAATGTTGTTATAGTAACGGAAATATGCAAAACGGGAGGCAGAACCTCGCCAATATGCGGTTTGCGGCAATGAAAATCAGAAAGAATGCCTGCAATTATTACGAAATGAAACACTTGCTTGAAATGTCGCAAAATGCTTCTAAAATAGTTACAGCTATTAGTAATCAGCTTAAGAGGAAAACCCAGACTGTGCTTGATTATTCTAGTAATGAAGACATATTAGAAGAACAAATCCTTGAAGAAAGTTCGGAAGAAGATAAGGAATCACACAGAAGAAATGAAATGGAAGTGTTAGTAGCATATACAGAGAATGAAGACAACCTTTGAAAGCTGCAGAGAAATCTGAAACCAATTAGCAAACAGATCAGCGTGTTTTTTATTTCACAGTGTGAAATAAACGTTATACCAGAGTTATTGAAAGTATTAGCGAAAACTGTGTAATCATAAAAAGTATAATGCCATTTATTTACAAATGTAAATGGCCTGTAAATAAAGATGCAATTTTTCACAGATAGAATGATATAATTGAAGACATAAACCCCTGCAAACGGTTGAACCAAACACATTTTCCCAATGTCAGAGCTGGTTGATGGCGACGAATTTCTGAAAAATATTTTGCTGGTTTAGTCACTGACATTTTAACATAGCAACATAGCTAATAAAGCTGTAGCCTTTCCTTTAATAACAATATAACATTAAATTTTCCTCACGTTTCATAGGTTTTTTTATAACTTAAATGAAAGAAGTTGAGCTATTTATTTGACCCTGTAATAACAAAATGTGCATAAATGTTTGTTTACTATGACAATATCAGTAACACAATAAATTTTAAATTGTTCCACGCTATAGTCCTTCTTAAAATAACATTGATATTAAGTGGAGGAAACAAACCCGCTTCAGGGGCGGCTTTCCTCCAGTTTTTAAAATATTATACAATTTCAAAAATAAATCTTTCATATCTTTGTATGTTACTTGGTAGTTCTGCACTGTTACGAACAGCATAATCTCATTTTAAAAAGTCATTTTACGAAACTACTATACATTACATGATTTTTTTAAAAAACTCTAGAAAATTGGAGCTAACTAGCCTGACTTTGCGGTACTTCATTTAACTCAATGTATGGGAGGTATGAATTTGAGATGGTGAAACATTTGCGTTAACCTTTCAGTTGTTAGTATGCCTCAAGAATAAAAAAATTTTACATACACCATGTGGAACACTTGCTGCTTTCGGCACAGCAATACTGAGATCAGTTTTTCAACGTACGTTGAAAAATCACCTAAGACGCAGAATTTACTTGATGAATGAAATACCGAGTCGCTATACTCGTTCGCGATATAACTGCAGTTTATAAACAGAACGCAAACTTACCCACTGAAACATATTCGTGAAAGGCACTCTGCCACAGCATTCAATATTTCAGCCAGATAAATCTCAACAAGCTAACGTAACTTGCCCCACGTTAAGTAATGGACAAATTCGACCTTTTGATCGAGAATCGTCATGACAGGAGCTTCACTTTAATAAAACTGCCTACATAGTCACATACCCAGGGTGTTTGGGGCATAAGTGTATGTATTCTGCTCATCGGTACCTCAAAATGTACCCAGTTTAGTGTATTAGCTATTTTATTCTCTGAGTCTGCCAGTTTTCCTGCAGGCACATTCTATAATTCACTACCTAATATTTTCTGTACGGTCATAGCTGCACCACGAAGTGGCCTTCGCCTGTCAGTATAGGCTAACCATTTTGCAACGACACACCCACACTTCATCACCCGATCAACTGCCCAGTAGCATTAATGGCTTGCTCTTGCCACACATACTTGGAGATACTAGCCAAACTAGAAAAATACTGCTCCTAATACCTATAATTATTAGCCTGCAAATGAAGCAAACGCTGATGTAATGTTGCTGAGTACACTATACTCACACATGTACACTTATACCGCTAACACCCACTCTGCAATCGCAGACATCCTAGTGATAGTCCATCAGAGGGTCATAGATAAGAGCAAACGTAACTGACGGATAGTCTACACAGAATAAATTACTGCTAAGGAAGTAGACAAATATGAAAAAGTAAAACAAAACTTTAAATACTTTTAACAAATTGTGGACACCATAAAAGACATTTGCCGAGATTACAAGATACACACTGGACTACCGTGTCTTAACAAAAAGATGGTCACAGAGTACTTTTTACAGGAGACTCACGTCATGGATTACGAACATACAAGGACTTTAGCCGAAACGTCGAAATAATGAGACAGTGTTGTCAGAGAGACCGTCGAAGTATGCGACAGGGAGAACCTCATCACCAGCACTGCGGTTACACTCTCAGCAATGCTTTGGAGCCAGCACTGGTTCTAATAAAGGAGGAAACACACAGAAAACACAATGAGCTGGCGGCCAGGGTGGACGGAGTCTCTGCAACCACGCTACTGCCCCCACCGGACGTCGCCGGGCACAGACGCTGACGCAATAGTCTCTTCGGCCGCCACGGCCCATGGGGGGAATAGATATGATTCGGACATGCGCCACAGGAGGTCAGTTTGTCAGCGCACCAGACAATAGCGACGTGTGTGATCGCTAACGGATAAAGAAACGCAACATCAAGAAAATATTTCTACATCTGAAAGATGACCTCTATTAAAATTGGGCGCTAGTTCCATAAAAATGGCGCTAGTAACGCCACTATAAGGATGCAAATGAGATTTTTTTTTAAATACACGCTGGAACGACTGTGATTATCAGTTTTCTTTGAGATTGTAGGTGGCCGGCCGGGGTGGCCGAGCGGTTCTAGGGGCTTCAGTCGGGAACTGCGCGACTGCTACGGTCGCAGGTTGGAATCCGGCCTCGGGCATGGATGTTTTTGATATCCTTAGGTTAGTTAGGTTTAAGTAGTTCTAAGTTCTGGGGCGCTGATGACCTCAGATTTTAAGTCCCTTAGTGCTCAGAGCAATTTGAACCATTTGAGATTGTAGGTGGAGAGCTGATGTCAGTCAAGAGTCCCTTAAAGGCAACGAAGACGCTCATATCAACACCTTAGTGGGTTTGGACGTGGTCAAGCGAAAGCGAATTGGAGGGAAGGCTGGAGGTCTGTTGTGGCTTCTGATGGAAGCAGGTTCTGCCTCAGTGCCAGTGATGGCCGTGTATTGCTTAGAAGGGGGTCAGTGGAGGGTCTGCAACCATCGTGTCTGCATGCTAGACATACTGGACCCAGGTTTGGAGTTATGGTTTCGAGTCGAATCCATATGACAACAGGAGCACTCTCGTGGTTATCCCATGCACCCTGAGTAAAAATTTACACGTCAGTCTGATGATTCGGCCTGTTATGCTGTCTTTAATCGACAATATTCCAGGGGATATTTTCCAACAGGATAACGTTCGCTAACACACCACTGATGCATTACACAGTGTCGACATGTTACCTTGGCGTGCATGATCACCAGATTTGTCTCCAATGGAGCACATATGGAACAACTCCAGCTTCATCCACAATCAGCATTAACCGTCTTTGTATGAACCGACCAGTTGCAACGGGCTTGGCATTCCATACCACAAACTGACGTCCGGCACCTATACAACATAGATGAAGCACGTTTGAATGTTTTCATTCAACTCTCTGTCTGTTACACCGGTTTTTTAATGTTTCACCATTTCACATTTGCAACGGCTATTCTCGCGCTTGCATTAACTTGTGATCTTGCAATGTTAATCACGGAAATATCTTATCTGGACAAACGTATTCCAGAAATTTCATTACTGTACATTAATTATTTTCTCGTGTCGCTATATTTTTTTCGTTTATTGTATTTTGCGAGCTGGATGCTATGAAACGACAGTGCACCCGTCGACTCTTCGCTCAAGTAACGCCGCTGGAGAAGCGTAAGAATCACAAATGAAAATCAGGAAGTAAAGCTCTAGCCTCAGAGCTTCTAGAAAAGTTCTGTTAGGTAAAGGAAAGAAATTGGGTAGATGTTTATACAGTGCAGAAGTCTTATCTTCAAAAGTGACGGGAGAGGTTATGGGAAGGAGGAGGAGGAAAGGGAGCGGGAGGATGATGACGTGGCAGAAACAGTAAGTAATTCGGACCGCGTTGGATGTAGTACGGAATGATTAGAGGTCAAGCAACTGAACAGCAGTCTGCGATATATCTTCAGAGGCCAAGAATTAGTGAGCGATACAGGAAGCGGAAGATTTCTCGGCCTGGTTGGTATGGAAAATATCAGAACCATCCGATATTCAGTTTTCTGTTTTTTTTTTACATTTGTTAATAATTCACTAGGGCATACAGGAAAATAGAAAAATTTGAAGTGGTACTGCGCGTTGACGCGAAGAGCAGCCGCACAATATCAGACATTCAGTATCGCGACGTACGAAAGAAACCACTCCCGCAAAAAAAGTCGATGAACCAGTAAATATTCATATTAATATTTGGTTCGAGGCAAATAAGGTGACAAGTATTATTTTTCTCCTTGGTAAATTCAGAACAACACTACACAAAGCAAAAGGTCGTGTGCCACGAGTCACGCGCTATTGATATCATGTGAATCTGTTCACATGATTAGAGCGATTACTCTCTCCCTCCCTCCCCCCCCCCCCTCTCTCTCTCTCTCTCTCTCTCTCTCTCTTTCTCTCGGCGTCGCGAATTGTGTACTGTTGTTGTCGGTAGTCATATGCGAGATTTTCGTGTTTATTCTGATCCACGTTCTAGTAATTAACGATCACAGCGCGTAAACATTTAGTTGTAACACGCTGATACTGACCATCAGAATTGGACGTTTGAAAGGGTTTTCCCTGAGAGTCACCTCGAATAAACTGGAAATGCGATAAGCCTGGAGTGGAGACTGGGAAAACATATCGATTCTAGGAACGCACGTATGGGGCTGCAATTGCAGAGTCATTAATTGGCATACCAGTGTTATGTCAAAACGCCGATTTGATATTCCATCAGACCTTCTGTTAAATTAATTACAGCTATTGTTCCAGGGATCTCCGTATATTACCGTGTTTTGTACTTAATACCAACGAACGACCTGTCAGTAAAACCGGCCTTTCATCATTGTTTTGCAAAGCTACCGGATCAGAAGCATCCAGTAACAGTTTGGTCAGTAAATACTGCGACTTCTGTGAAAAACAGCCGCCCGCGCTCATTGTTCGCGTTTCGCACGGTCGCCCAGAACACCACAGCAGGAAAAGCCATGTGCAACGTATTCCATCACAGCAAAAGAAATCGCATGAGTTATTTCTCGATTATGAACTTCCTTTATTTTACAAAGTAATAGGTGTGGTAGCGCCACGCTCATATCGGCAGAACAACTAAACAATTTCATAGAAGGGAAATGTTAAATGTTCACGGTGAACGAAGCTTCCGTAGAATAAGAACAGCCTCTGAATAATTACACCTTTATTTACGGAGAAACTGGTATTTAGGTCGTTTGTAATATGAGTAGAACATACAGAGCGCTTGAAAAGGGATAAGCATTCCAGAAATAACAGGATTTACCAGTTTCTCAGAGTTTGACGTCATTTAGAGAGTCAGTTATATGGATCGCATATATAAAAGAATCATCTAAAACTTATCAGGAGAAATCAAATTATTTTTTGACGCAATTTACTGATGAGCATAAGGCACACAAAGTAATCTAAGAAGTCTTAATTAAAGTTTAAAGTATCTCTCTACCCATTTTAATAGACTCTTCTTTTGTAGCTATTTTGAGTACGTTGTGATGTGCTTATATGAACTTGCAGTGTTCACAATTTACAACTATTAGTTATGATTCATCGCTAGAGTTACGGAAACTTAATTCAGAAGTTAGGCTGACTGGTGCCGGCGATCAGCGTATTACGTTTACGATGTGTTATCCGACGTTTATATGGTAACAGAGAACGTACCCAATGCTGTAACCCCCTCCTATACTGACGATTCTTGGTTGTCTCCATGCTAAATACAGTAAAATGATGGATGGTACGGCACACATGGGACGACGTATTGACGAAGAACTGTTGGATAAAAGTATTTCTCCATAACGATAAATCCGTTTCTATCGTACGACTGATACGAATTACAGGTGTTGTTGTTCCTACTACGCTTAAAGACAATCTCATTATGAAACAGTATGTAAGAAATAGATAGACAAATTCAGTCTTCTACGTAAAATTCGATACCTTGAGCAACATTGCCTGTACAAACGTCTAATTTAGCTGTTACGAGCTAACAGCCTCAAATACCTAATCTAAGGATCGAGTCATTCTCTTGACGAAATGACCAGAAACTATAATGAAACCTTGCACACAGAAACAAATTTACCAGATTATCAGATTGTCCCTGATTCCTTCAGGCGTAAGTTTGGAATTATTTCTCGTAAAGTAGCTGCAAGGTACGTACACTTGAAAGAAAATAACACCATTATTGGAAGCGGCAACATAATGTAACGCCGAAAGCCTGTGGGTACAGTCGTTTGACTATACACAATGGTTACCACAAGAGACTTTTAGAGGACACAGCTCTTCATCGCAGTCAGTCCAGATGTATACCAATATCGTTATACAACAAATACAGGAAAACAAGTTATTAGAGATGAGACAGTCCATAACGCTAGTAACTTAAACTTCATTACAGTAACTGACACTGCAGAAGCCTTATCAAACTCATCAAATGAAGATGATGATAATGTTTGTGCTCAACTGCGCGGTTATCAGTGCCCGTACAAATTCCCAACCTTTTCTGAGTCCAATCTCGCCGCTTGCAGGAATGATGATGAAAGGATGAGGACAATACAAACACCCAGTCATCTCGAGGCAGGTGACAATCCCTGACCCCGCCGGCAATCGAACCCGGGACTCCGTGCTCGGGAAGCGAGAACGGAGACTCATTAAATGGAATGAGAAGTTGTTATTCGTGATCCTAATTGATACCCACTGTGTATGATAGAGACTCAACAAGTCATAGAGAGGCGTGAAATATCGAAGTAATGGATGGGGAGTAGAATCCAGTACCTATATGAACTGTTAACTAAACCCAATCACAATTCAGATACTGGAACCTGAAACAAGGTTACAAGTGATTTTTACCCGGCAAGGATTCGAACCAGGCACGTTTTGAAATTATCTTATTGCTACGAACAGGCATGAAATATTTGTTGTTACTTCACCAGTAGCGACATGTGCACTTGTTCGGCTAGAGGTAACACAACGAATAGTTGTGTGCTAGCTAGGACTCCCAACCCCGCGCCTATCGTGTTTTTGACCCCAAATAGAGAGGTGTAAACTATCAAATTCCCTTTCTCTAATATTCAGGATCATACCTTTCGTGGAGGCCTTGAGGAGTTTGACATCGTGAGGAAACAACGAAATGATGGGACAGTAACATCTCAGAGGGTTGAAATTCAGAGAGAAACTGCAATCAGAGCTCGCTTTCCAGTACAGTGCCAATATTTTGAAAATCTCAGCGACACGTAAAATAAGTCATGAAAATCCTAGGACCTAACATGACGATTGTTTAGTGAACTAAAATAACATTACTAGTCTACGAAAGCTTAGTAGAAAGACACTTTCGGCAAGCAGAGAATACCGCCTTGTACATCCGATAGCAACTCGACTCTGTTCCAGTCAGTAGCGAATGGACATGTTTAACATTGATTCTGAATCACGGCACAGTACTGTGTTCTCTACTTGGCGTTACTGGACATGAACAGGGTAATTCTGTGGATATTAAAAAATGGTATCCCTAGAGGGAATCGAACCCACACCTTAGCCATTACAAGCTACTCTCATTCCAACCAACCACCGAATTTCAAATGGGTTATCATCAGGTTTTCGTCATGATGGGGTATGCAGTACACGGTATGAGATGTTTTGAGTTCCAACTGAGCTGCTGTTGTGAATAACGTATTCTTTCCCGTACTCTCCACGGTATTCACCCAACTGTGAGCTCTGCACTTTTGTTGTCATAGTCTGAAGCGCTTTCGGAAAAGAGCTGTAGTTTATTATAAGAAGAGATATTCCATAGTAACTATTTACGTACCATAACTATTCTTTACTTTCTTCAAAACGTACGTGTGTTGTTAGCGTACTAGGAAAATGCTGAAACGTTTTAAAAAGCAGTTCATCGTTATAACAATTTTGTATTGAGTCCATAGCTGTCATTTATCAACGGAAGACTAGTCACTTCGATTCATCTATTTCAACTAGCTTCGGCTTACTAGCTGGGGGGCCACACAAGAAAGGATTTAGGTCACGGCTGTTGCATCCGAAGACGCGACTTTATTTAATTTACTCTCCGGAGAGAATATCGATATAACTAGCACATGGCATATCCTGTGAGTGACAGAACCCGATAGAGGACGCGTGCAGCGCTAGAGCTTGCTAAAAACACGGACTGCCCTTGGGCAGACCATCTGACATTAGGCGGCCTATAAAGTCCGCAGCAATACTCGTCAAAACTCACTATACTCCTCTACACGAAGTTGTTCGGTACACGTCATACTAGCCCAGTGTTGTCGATCTCGTTGTTTACTTGGGGTTTGTGTTCGATTTCTCTTTGGACGTCTCGTATTTTGTTTAATTTTATTATTATTTCTTTGTTTTTTTGTGCATATCTAGTTTAGTAGGACCAATCTGAGGAGCAAATTCACGTGGTCGTGGAACAAGTCAGTAACGAAATTTACGTTAGAAAAGTTAATAACAGCTTTCGTAAAATTTACATAAATCCTAGGCAAATGACAAACTGCTGAGTATATACTAACACAATCTGCATCTACATCTTTACTTTGCAGTAAACCTTGCGGTGTGTGACGGAGGGTACTTTATGTACCGCTATCCTGGTCCAGTTGCTAATATTCCGCGGGAAGACCGGTTGCCGGTAAGTCTGTGTGTGGGCTAGAATCTTTTTGACTTCATTTTCTTGGTGTTTTTGCGAGATAGACGTCCGAGTAGTTAATATTTTTGTTAACTCTTCAAAGAACATACGCTCTCGGAATTTTAACATTAAACCACACTGCGATGCAGAACGGCTCTCGCGCAGTATCTGCCGCTGGAACTGTTTGATCATTTATGGGAAACTTCTGTGCTTACTAAATGAAACTGTAAAGAAACGCCCCTCTCTTCTTTGGATCTTCTCTATTCTTTTCTGGTAGGGATCCTATACTGACTAGCAGTATTCAAGGATTGGTCAAAAGAGTGTTTCTTAAATTACTTCCTTTGTTGATGGATTACATTTCCTGAGGATCCTTCCAATGAATCTGTCCCGCATCTGCGTCACTCGCGATTAATTTTACATGGCCGTTTTATTTCAAACCTCTTTGTACGCACACCTCTAAGAATTTTATGGAAGTAACTGCTCCCAGTGATCGTTATGCGATATTGTAATCATACAATAAAGGTCTTTTCTGTCTATATACTCAGAATACGCTACAGATGTTTACATTGAGGGTCAGTGCCACTCCTTGCACCAAGCGCCGATCGTCTGCATGTCGCTACAGTTTTCTAGCATCGCTATTTCACTGTATACAAATAGTGAAAAGCATTGGTCCTGCAACACTCCCCCGGGGCACGCACGATGTATGTCTGAAAGTTTCTCTCCATTCAGAATAACATGATGTATTCTGTTTGGTAGAAACTCTTCAGTCCTGTAACGCAAATGGTCTAAATATTCCGTACGCTCGTATTTTGTTCATTGGGTGGCAGAGCGAAACTGTACTGAATGCCTTCCGAAAGTCAAGGAACATGGCATCTAGCTGCACGCTTGTACCTGGGCCTCGTGGGCGAACAGAACGAGCTGTGTTTAGAGAATCGTTGTTTTTGGAACAAATGTTGGTCTCTACAGAGGATATTTTCGGCCTCCAGAAATACCATAGCATGCAGTCAACAGTACAGCACAGGAATTTATTTAATTTTGTTCCAATAAATCCCAAACATAGTGGAAGGAGTGAGCCAAGTGTAAATTCCTCTGTTTAGTCTTGGAAAAGCGTTTACAAATGCTATTTTTTTGGTTATTGTGGTATCTTATTTAATATGTATGCAGCAGAATACTGCACTCCTTTTTGGACAAGAGTCTAGGCGATGCGATCCAAATGCAGATTGGATTTCTGCCTAGTATTAACAGAGTGTAACTTGCTAATTCTTGGGAACAAGCTAATATTCTGAAGAAGAAACGACAGTCAGGAGAATATGTATTGAAAAGGCATTGTCAGAATTCCCAATATGCTCGACAGGCGTCGTAAGAAGTTCGCGAACTTACATCACATATTGCTCGAACTGGCCGCTTCTGAGCCAACACACACTGTGTGAATGGAAAGAGTTACCCATGAATATAATGCCGTAGGCCACAAGCGAATGCAAATAAGCAAAGTGCATCAAATTTCGTCACCGAATGTCACTTATTGCAGATTCTATTCCAATGGTAAATTTAGCAGTATTAGCTTTTTTTAAAAAGATCTGTAACCTGGGCTTTCCATGGCGGTTTATCGTCTATCTGAACATAAAAGAATTTTGATTGTTCAAACCCATTTATCATATGCCCATTCTAAGAAGTCAAAAGGCCAGTTTTTGTTGATTTGAGTGTTAGACCTGATTTAGCATAAATTTCTTTTCTACAAGGCATGAAGTTATGTCTTCAACTGTTGTATTTCACATATTACTTATTTTGCACTCAATATCATTCACTTCCAAGCTCAAGTCTTCAGCAAACAGATGTATTTTAGAATCACCTGACACTTTACACTGAGGTGTCGAAGGTCATGGGAAAGTGATATGCACATATGCAAATGACGATATTATCACGTACACATGGTACAAAAGAGCGGTGCACTGGCGGAGCTGTAATTTGTACTCAGGTGATTCAGGTGAAAAGGTTTCCGACGTGATTATAGCGCACGATGGGAATGAACGCGGAATGGTAGTTGGAGCTAGACGCATGGGATATTCCGTTTCGAATATTGTCAGGGCATCAGTATTCCACGACTCAGAGGGTCAAGATTTTGCCGAGAATATGAAATGTCACGCATTACCTCTCACCACCGACAACGCTGTGGCTGAACCATTCTCTTAACTACGGAGAGCACCGGCGTTTGCGTTGAATTGTCGTTGCTAACCACAAGCAACACTGCGTTAAGTAACAGCAGAAATCAATGTGAGACGTCGACGAACGCTATCCGTTAGCACAGGATGGCGATCTTTGGCTTTAATGACATGTGGCAGCAGACGAAGCATACGAATGCCTTTGTGCCTTTGCTAACATCGAAAAAAATTGCCTGCAGCGCATGTCCTAGGCTCGTCACCATATCGGTCGCACCCTAGATAACCGAAAAATCGTGTCCTTGTCAGATGAGTCCATAGTTTAGTTGGTAAGAGGTGATGGTAGGTTTAGAGTGTGGGAGACACCTCACGAAACCTTGAACAAGGAACTGTGGAGGCTGGTGGTGGCTCCATAATGCTGTGGGCTGTATTTACATGGGACAGACTGGATCACTGGCTGGAAATGGTTATATTCGGATGGTTGGAGATAATTTCATCCATTCATGGACTTTTCATTCCTAACAAAGACGGAATTTTTATGGATCACAATGCGCTATGTCATCGGGCCACAATTTTTCGAGATTGATTTGAAGAACATTCTACACAATTCGAGCAACTGGTTTTACCAATCACTGACTTGAATACCATCGAACACTTACGAGGTATAATCGGGAGACTCAGAACTCTGTGCCAGAAACACTTTCGCAATTATTGACAACTATAGAAGCAGCATGGCTCAATATTCCTGCACGGGACTTCCAACGTTTTATTGAGTCCACACCACATTGAGTTGCTGCACTATTTATTTATTTAATCTCAAGTAATTAGGATCATCGGGCCATCCGTTATACCTGGCCTACAGTATATATAATACCATAGTTAGCCAAGAAAGTAACAGTTTTAGAATGACAACCAGTATTAAAATCATTTGAGTGTCCTCAGTGCCGGCTTGAGTAAATTGTACCGACTATGAACTAACAAAGCTGATACTGACATTATTTGTAATACTACAGCTGCAGCCAATAATAGTGATAATAGTAGTAATAATAATGGCATAATCAGAATGATAATGACATTAATGACTATAATGGCAGTGGCAGTTAAAAGAAGAATTCATAGGTCTACAAAACAGATGTTTTATGATATAGGGAATTTTTGAAAAAGGAAATTTAGAGAGTCTACACCGGCTAACAACATTAGAAAATCAGGTTTAAAAGAATGTGCTAGAGTAGCTAGTGAATATAGTGACAATGTCAATCTTGTTGTAGCCTTAGTAAATATGTCATGACGTGACTTACGAATCTGGAGACGTTGATCCAGAGTCTGGCTCCTGCTACTGACGAGGACTTCGAGAAAGTGGCTGAACAATTCAATGGGACAGAAATGATTTTGCTATGATAGGAACGGGTGTTCCCATCGTGTTGCTCAGAAAAGAGCGCTACGGTTGAGTATACATATGAAAGGCAGTGTTGATTGGTAAGATAGTAGAGAAGACAGTGGGAATGGAAATCTCTACCGTTGTCTGCAGTATATGTGTGTATATGATGGTGAAATGTGATCAAAAACTCGAAGAACACAGATATAGCGAACAGAGGCGTTCGTAATAAGTTCCATGCTCCGTGAACTTTCCATACGGAAGGCCTTGAAGGATAACATTGCTATAGTTAATAATTAGAAGAGTATTTATACAAGTTTCTTTTTCTGTTCAAGAAGGAATAGCTTTTTATATTTTTGTAGGACATTGAGAGATGCTGATACTTTCTAACACATTGCAGATACGTGTTCATTTCAGTTTAGATTTTCGTCTATTATTAGTCGTAGACAATTTGCGGGAGGCGAGAAGCTGATATTTATCCTATTTAGGATTATAGACTGTAATGATTCCTGATATTTCAGGTTAATAAGCCTAGAACGACCAAACAATACCGGTCCAGTTTTGGATGGATTGAGCTTTAACCGTAAATTCCAAGCCTATTTGATAGCTGACATAGGTCAGTTTTGTGATTGCGGATAGCTGTCTTCAGGTTTATTGGTTTTGCATTTGGATACAACTGGAGGTCATCAGCATACATATGGTATTTGTAACAGGACAAGGCAGACGACTTATCATTTATGTATAATGAAAGGAGTACAGGACCTAATACCGAAGCCTGAGGAACGACTGGTACTACCTGACTCCGTTGAAATCTTATGGTGCCGGACATGGATCATTGCTGGCGAGACGTCAGGTACAAGTGGAACCATTGCGCTGCTCTTGCTGAAAAATTTAGGCTGCTGTGTTTGGCAAGTAAAATGTCATAGTCGACAGTGTCAAAGGCTGCGACCTAAGAAGCAGAGGATAGTAGCCTCTTCGGCATCCATAGCAAGCCTCTGGTCATCTGTTACCTTTACTAAGAAAGATGTTGTGCTGCACTATTTACGAAATCCTGACTGGTACTGGTCTAGAAGGCTGTTCGTAGTTAAATAGTTTATCAGCTAGTCGCGGAGTATGTATTCTAAGGCCTTGGACCGTGCAGGAAGAACGCAAATAGTTCGGTAGTCAGAGATTGCTGTGACAGTTGCTTTTTTAGGTAATGACTTAACTAGTTCCTGTTTCCAGGCCACAGAGGAAGCACTTGTGGTGAAGGAGTAGTTGAAGGTATATGTTATAGTGAGTAGCAGTGATTCAATAATAAACTTCGACTGTGATGGCAGGGTGTCCAGCGGATGCTGTCTTATATACATGATGGCTTGTTTGACGGTGTTGCAAGTGATATGTTTTAGTTAGAATTTTTTGGTGGCTGCAGTCGTTTATCCCCACGAAGTAAAAAGAGTCTGTGTTTCGTTTGCGGTTCAGTTGTCGTTATGAGTAATGTGAAGTACAGGTTCAATTCATCGGCTGGGATAATAAGATAAGCTGTTGCTTTTACTTAGCCTATATCAACACCACGCCGGGCAAAACGAGGTCCGACACGATATTAGAAGGCATCCCTCGACTTTAATCACCTCAGTACAGAAGGCATTTCGTTTAAACTTATATGAAACAGTATTGGTCCCAGAACTGACCCATACCCCACGGTACCCTCCACCTCCCCACAGTTAACCGTGCCCGAGTCAGACTCCACGTCATAGATGGTCTCAATTCGGTGAAGAATGATGTTTTGCTGTTCTTAAAGTATTAGAAGAACCAGTTGTGAGCTACTTACCTTATCCCATAATGGTCCAACTTCTGCATTGATTCTGTGTTCGATACAATCAAACACCTTTTGTTAAATCAAAGAAGTCGCCTACTGTTCTCAACGTTATGTTTAATACGACCAGTGCCTCACAGAGAAAAGACAATAGAGTATTTTGAGTTGTTAAACGACTTCAAGAATTAAACTGTACTTTTGTCAGAAAATGCTTTGAACTGAAGTGATTAAATATCCTTAAGCATGCTGCTTTTTCAGTAACTTTAGCGGACACTGACGACATTGAACCAGGTCTAGAACTGTCAACATTGTCTTTTCTCCTTTTCTACAGGCGTGGGTTCACTATTGAGTACTTTAATCGTTCGGGAAGCCCACCATTTCGAAATGAAAAATTACAGATGTCGCTAATTAATGAGATAACACATGAAACACAATGTTTTAGTATTCTGTCAAATACCCCATCATATCCATGAGAGACCTTAGTCTTCAGTGATTCAATTATTGACTCAATCTCTACACTGTCAGTACCAAACAAAAAATAAATAAATAAATAAAATGCCGTCCAGAGTTACCACTGCGGCAAGTCCGTTCTGTTGTTATCACCTTCGCGTATTTCGGATAGCAGTCTTGGAAAGTCATTTTCAAGGCATTTGAACTACTCCAAGTAGAAAGCTATTTTTTTTTAATTGACCTGCTATACTCAGAAAGAGACTGTTGAATATTGCACACTTCTGTGGTTTATCAGTAGCAAAAACATTTGTAATACGCTAGCTTGCGCTGTTGGCCAGGTGCTCCGTTCACGACTAACCATTTGATTCGAATTTTATCCTGTGAATTAGTTACTCCATTTGTATAGGAATCGGTTTTTGCCTTCCTGATAACATTTTCCAGCAACTTAACATAATGTTTTAATGTTCTAGTACAACTCGATTCTATCTATTTCTAACGCTTTGATATAATTCCGGCTTTGTTCTACGAGAATCCTTAGCCCACAAGTCAATAATCCAGATTGTTTGTTAGTGCTAGTAATCTGTCTTAAATCTTTTAATGGATGGCAACTTAAAAAGTGCATGAGAAAGGTGTTGACGAAACGATTATATTTATAGTCTATGATATCAAAACTATATACATTGTCTCACTGTGGGTCTACAATGAGGTTTAAATCAGCATCTGTTGCCGTAGGATTAACATTTCTAAATATAAGGGGACAGTCAAATGAAATCGAGAGAGATGGAAAAAGTAAGTCAACTGTTTATTATTTCAAAAACGATTGATATAACTATTAATACATTTATCCAACTTTTTGACAAAGAGGTCAGTGCCTTCATAGAGAAATGTTTTCTGTTGCCTGCGGAATCGTGATTGTACACACAAGTACACCTCTTTGTCCAAAGCAAGAATATCTTTCTTCCAAGATCCAAAAGCATGGAAATCGCATGACGAGAGCTGGGGGATTGTATGAAGGATATGTATGGACTTCTGAGAAAAACTTTGCAATGCACCTTTAACCTGCCCACATGTTGCCAAGGAGATTTCAAGTGTCCTACAAAAGTTTCGCTGGAAAGCCCTTACTCATTCTTCGCGCATGCGGTAGAAATGCCGGTACATTCGTAGTCGTCGATTTGCCTCTGACGAAACCGCGCTCGTCCTGGTACAGTTTAGTTCTCGTAAGAAACTGTAAGCGTTTTTACGTGAAGTCATTGACTGTCTGGTCTCTCAGTGGGCTAAATGTATAAATTTTTGGTATAGAAAACAGATTACTGAATTTTTCCACTTCTATCGTTTTCATTTGATTGCCTCTTCTGGTTTGCAGAAAGACATAGGAATGTGGAAAACTGTGAGACTGTTGCCAGTGTGACAGTGATTTTTGTTCGCCGTTTCACAGCTGCAAGAATGGTTCAAATGGCTCTGAGCACTATGCGACCTAACTTCTGAGGTCATCAGTCGCCTAGAACTTAGAGCTTATTAAACATAACTGACCTAATGACATCATACACATACAGGCCCGAGGCAGGATTCGAATCTGCGACCGTAGCGGTCGCCCGGTTCCAGACTGTAGCGCCTAAAATCGCACGGCCACTCCGGCCGGCCAGCTGTAAGACAGCTGAGGTATGGCTAGAGGGAAACTACGCAGATGATAATAGGAAAACCACTAATCCTCTCTTCAATGCAGGGTGAATTCAGATCAGTTGCACTCTACTGGGAAGATTGCCCCACAGAAGGGGAAACGAAGGAGAAAAATTTAGATGGTATACTTACGTACACTCGACATGTACATAGTATTTGCCGTGCAAATATGGGTGCTAAGGATATCAGTGACGAAGCAATCGATGATGAAAGCACATAGTACGAAAATCTCATGTCATATCAGGTGACACTCATCCTGAGTATGAATGAACATTCAGGAAAGACGAAATATAAGTCTTGTTGCGAATAATTTTAACACCAGCTGCATTAGGTGTTGTAACAATACCTGTTGTCCTGTGCCGTACAGGCATTCGAATGGATTTCCCACATATCGCGAGCGGTCGCCTTAGGACCGATCCAGATTTCCATCTTGTAGAGTGTCTACAGACGGCCTCTCCCACTGTTAGCAGCTGTGACAGGATTCTCGCAACAGGGTTAATGAGACAAACGTGCTCAACATTAGTAGTACCGTCAATTTTGTCCATCTAGGTTGTAATATTTATTTTTACCGTGTCTGTTCCTTCACACACGCATGTCTGAAGGAACAGACATTGTAAAAATAATAATTACCGAACGATTACAACCAGTTCATAATATTAAAACTCTCACGTAACTACAGCGACCACGGAAAGCCGAATTATATGCTCACAGATTTTGGGGATCTGTCTAGAATGCAAATTTATCTTTGGTTCCATTTTTACCTTACGATGGAATCTGTGTCAATTAATGGTGAACATTAGTTTCCAGCTTTTATCGAACTACATTGATTAGAGTCAAAATTATACCTCGAACTGCTTGTAAAAGCGCTTTCAGAACTCAATTCACCGCATATACGAAGGCGGGAAAACAAACGCGACGTAGGCACCAACAACATGTGGTAAATGTCTGCATCACATTTCGATCTACGAGGTTCCGATCTGCTAAAGTTACCCTTTCACCGGTTTCGTGAAAGCCTGGCAAGTTTGCTTTTCATGGGTATCAGGAATACGTAATAAATATATTTTTACTCAGCTTCCATAATTTATTTACCGTCCCCCCTCCTTCTCTATTTACAGGACAGTATTTCAATTACCTACGTAGCACGTCACTAAATTTATGTGATTTTCAATTACTTACCGCTAGTTCTTGGGAGAAAGTTGTCAAACAATGCGACTATTATTTTCAAGTCCAGGAGGAGTGAATCTGAACTCTTTAAGGTGGAACGCAATATTGGCTCTTTAGGAGCCGTAAAGGAAATTTTCGAGAGTAGGGTTGTTCAAGTTTCCGCCCCAAGTCACATGGTTAAACTGAGAATGGAATGGAGTCGAATAATTTTTTTCGGCATATAATGTTACTCGATGAGGAACTGTGACAATTTAACGACATAACAGACTACAGCCGTGGTCACTCAGTCACATAGATCGTGCAGTGGTTTTAGACAAATTTTTGCTCCAAGTATTTGACGACACCAAAGTTTGCAACATTTTACGTGTGTGGGAGTTTTATTTTGACAACATGCGCAATGGATTGATCCAACAAGTACCCTTTGGCTTGTGCAATGAACTATTGGCATGATATATTGGTCAGATAACCAGTCCACCGAGATGTCACTCAGTACTCGCTCGCAGGCGTTTAAGTAGAACTCTGTTCCTGTTCACACCGCACGATAAGTATGACAGCAAACACAGTGAACAACACTTAATCGCGAGCGACTCAGTATAGAGTGTCACTCTGATTCACTAATAAATGAGGTGCTCTCCCAGTGAAGTACTGAGGAGATACTTTGTTCCTTACTCTTTGCGTTCACGTATGAACGCAACCAACGTGTTCCCACTCCAGGAGTGACAATGGAATGGTCCCTTTTTGTGGAAAAGTTGCAAGGGTATATCATTCGACGTGTTCCCTCACTCCTCTGGCTCTTTGCATCTGAAATATTCCGCCAATCAGCGATGCTCCTTTAAACAGGACAATGACAATTTGTTTAAGTCGACCAATGGGGAAATCTGTAGCATCTCCGATAGGCGTATACTGTCCTCCTGTGAGAACTCCATAACTACGCAGTCAGTCTGTGAAAAAATGCGTCTTCAGGGCGTTCCAACACAATGTAGAGGAATTTGCTTTTAAGTCGAACACAGGAGTCGTTATCCTTTCGCTCTGGCAAAGGCTGTCTTCTCTCTGGGCAGTCGCTTTGGCCAAAGTAGGTATGTTGTTGACCCAGTCCTCTGAAGGGACGGTCTTCTCAGAAGGCTGGTTTTCTCTTTAGAAAGAAAATTCCTGTGGCTGTCATATTGTGTACGCTGGCCCCGATTTTTTCAACCTCGGTGCGCACTTACAATTTACTTATTATATTTGCATATCGCTTACATGAATTCATACAAAATTGACTCTACCTTATCGAGTTTTGGTTCAAATGAAGCGTCTTGATGTGCAGAATACGATTGTGAGGACGGAATATGTATGAAATGAAGGTCAGGAGACCACGCCACCTTCTAGTTGCCCTGGATTAAAAATCAGTCTTCTCCATAGTGAAGCTAAGCTTAGTGCTGGCCTGGAATTCTCTCTCCATTTACATTCATCAATGAACATACACAGTAACCTTCTCAGCAATCTTCACGACATACAACCGTTTAAGGCATAACAAGGAGAATAGCAAATTAGTGTGAAGTAGTAAATTAAATTCTGTTGCAGATCTGTTAGAGAGAAGAAGTTTTAAATTTCACATTTGAACGGTAATTAACACAGGAAGATCGTACATACATAGTATCTTTGACAACCGCGTAAAATTCCATATGGAACATATAGAACTAAACCCCCTGGAGCTGAAAAGCTTCTGAAAGGGTTGAAAACAAATTAGACACCACGTCCAGATGGTATCCAATTCTGTATCAGTTTGAGTATTCTTCAACATTGGACCAATACTTAGTTAATATTTATCGAGGACTCCCTCATGCTGGAAAGTACCAAACGACTTATCTAAGAAGGGTAGAACAACGTATCCTCAAAATTATACACTAACGGGAAAAATCGCAACACGAAGAAAGAATTTCGCAACTTAATCGAAAGGTGGCAGGCGTGTTTCAGCATCTGAAAGATCATACCTGTTCAAATTCCGGACCGGTCGCATAACAGTGGCACTAGTAGTGCCACTATGAAGATGCAAATCAGGTTTGCTTTAAATGCATGTTGTAACGGCCGTGAGCGGTAGTTACCTTTGAGACCGGGTGTGGTGATTTCATGTTAGTCAGGATTGACTTTAAGCTGACAAAGACGCCATTATCAACACCTCACTGAGTGTGAACGAGGTCGTGTACTAGGGATACGAAAAGCTGAATGTTCCTTCTTCGATGCTGCAGGAAAGACTTGGCAGGAGACTGCCGGAGTGGCCGAGCGCGTCTAGGCGCTTCAGTCTGGAACCGTGCGACCACTAGGTCGCAGGTTCGAATCCTGCCTCGGGTGTGGATGTTTGTGATGTCCTTAGGTTAGTTAGGTTCAAGTAGTTCTAAGTTCTTGGGGACTGATGACCTCAGATGTTTAGTCCCATAGTGCTTACAGCCATTTGAACTTGGCAGGAACGTAGCCTCTGTAGGTGACTGCTGTCAGAGGTGGTCAGTAGAATGTTCCATCACAGGAAGACCGGGCTCTGGACGGCCACATGGCATTGCCGAGAGGGAAGACCATCGTTTTCCGTGCAAGGATCTGGCGTATCGTACTGCATCTGTTGCAGCAGTTTGTGCAGCAGTTGGCACCGCAGTGACGCAAACAACTGTTACAAATCGGTTACTTCAAAGACAGCTCCGAGCGAGACGCTCTGTAGTGTACATTTCACTAAACCCACACCACCGCCATTTGCGACTTCAGTGGTGTCAAGTGATAGATCATTGCGGGGAAGAGTGGAGTTCTATTGTTTTTTTTATTAAGAAATCTGGTTCTGCCTTAATGCCAGTGATGGCCGTGTGTTGATTAGGAGGAGGCTAGTTGTGGCCGCGCAACCAATCTTTCTTTATGCTACTTACATTGGACCTACGTCTTGATTAATGGTCTGGGATGCGATTTCGTATGACAGCAGGAGCACAATCGTCCTTATCCCACGCACTGTGACTGCAAAACCGTTGGTCAGTCTGGTGATTCAACTTTTTGTGCTGCCATTCATGAACAGAATACCAGGGAATGACGGTCACCCACATACCATTGTTATAACCCAACATACTCTACAGAGAGTCGACATGTTGCCCTCGTCTGCTTGATCATCAAATCTATCTTCAATCGAGCACATTCGGGACACCATCGGACGATAACTTCAGTGCCATGCAAAACCTGCGCTAACCATTCCTGTGTTGACAGATCAAGTGCAATTGGCATGGAGCTCCATCCGACAAACTGACATCTAGCACCTCTGCAACACAATTTACGCAGGTCTAAGTGCTTCTGGCGGTTACACCAGTTGTTACTGCACCTTTATTTCACATTTTAAATGGCTTCTCTCACCACTTACACCTACTTACGATCTTATAATGTTAATCAGTTAAATGTATAGTGAGATGAAATGGAACGAGCACGCGGGATCGGTTGCACGGAAGGCGAATGGTCGGCTCCGGTTTATTGGGAGGCTTCTAGAAAAAATATGTCATCTGTGCAATATATCGCGTGCAAAACACCTGTGAAACACGTTTTGAGTACTGCTCGTGTGTCTGGGATTCTCCCTCCACCCCCACCCCACCGTCCCGCGGCAGGTTAAAGGAAAACGTGGAAGCGATTTGTTACCGGCTGGTTCGAACAACACGCGAGTGTTACGGAAATGCTTCATGATCTCAAATGATAATCCCACGACGGAAGAAGACGTCTTTTTGACGAAAATCCATTGAAAATGTTTTGAGTAAAGCCAATTACGTCAGTTTGCAGAACGTATCACCTAAGTACCACGAAAAAGGAAAGGTCATAGGAATCAGAGCTCTTACGGTAGAATATAGACCCCGTTAAGTGTGTACAAAGGCAAAACCAGTCGGAAAGTCCTTTTACTGGCACGCGCTAATTCGTTAAAGGATCATGGGGGCTGTTGAGGTTTCAAATTAATTTCTGCGCGCATTTGGTTTCTGTTTGGGTATGTATAGAGTAACCCTTAAGACACGCATTTCATTTAAACACTATACAGGTTAATTGTAGGTTGATATAACCACTGCGCTCCGATGGTTCGAATTTTTCTCAATACAACTATTCGATAAAGTAATGTGACAATGCATCAAGTACACATCAACATTTGCATCTACACGACTACTCTGCAATTCAGAATGTCCTAGACAGAGGGTTCATCGAACCACCTTCGAGTTATTTGTCTACAGTTCCATTCTCGAACAAACTTTCGCGCAGGAGCTCTGATTTCTCTTATTTTATTATGATTATAGTGTCCCCTTCTGTAGGAGGGCGTTAACCAAATATTTTCTCATTTGAAATTTCATGATAGGTCATCCAGCAATTAAGAACTGCTTTGTTTCTATGTTTGCCACCCTAATTCACGTATCCAGAGGTTGCCCTCAGTCTGCAAGATCCGGGCAGTCGCAGAGGGTACTGGTAGTTGGGAGCTCCAATGTCAGGCGCATAATGATGCCCCTTAGGGATTTGGCAGCAAGAGAGGGGAAGAAAACCAATGTGCACTCCGTGTGCATACCGGGGGGAGTCATTCCAGATGTGGAAAGGGTCCTTCCGGTTGCCATGAAGGGTACAGGGTGCACCCATCTGCAGGTGGTCGCTCATGTCGGCACCAATGATGTGTGTCGCTATGGATCGGAGGAAATCCTCTCTGGCTTCCGGCGGCTATCTGATTTGGTGAAGACTGCCAGTCTCGCTAGCGGGATGAAAGCAGAGCTCACCAGCTGCAGCATCGTCGACAGGATTGACGGCGGACCTTTGGTACAGAGCCGAGTGGAGGGTCTGAATCATAGGCTGAGACCGTGTTGGCTGCAGATTCCTCGACTTACGCCATAGGGTGTGGGCTTTCGGGTTCCGCTGGATAAGTCTGAGTCCACTACACGCAGCAAGCGGCTACACGGGTAGCAGGGGCTGTGTGGCGTGGACTGGGCGTTTTTTAGGTTAGATGGCCTCGGGCAAGTACAGAAAGGGCAACAGCCTCAAAGGGTTCGGGGCAAAGTCAGAACATGCGGGGACCAAGCAGCAATCGGTATTGTAATTGTAAACTGTCGAAGCTGCATTGGTAAAGTACCGGAACTTCAAGCGCTGATAGAAAGCACCGAAGCTAAAATCGTTATAGGTACAGAAAGCTGGCTGAAACCAGAGATAAATTCAGCCGAAATTTTTACAAGGCACAGACGGTGTTTAGAAAGGATAGATTGCATGCAACCGGTGGTGGCGTGTTTGTCGCTGTTAGTAGTAGATTATCCAGTAGTGAAGTAGAAGTGGATAGTTCCTGTGAAATATTATGGGTGGAGGTTACACTCAACAACCGAGCTAGATTAATTATTGGCTCCTTTTAATGACCTACCGACTCAGCAGCATTAGTGGCAGAACAGCTGCGAGAAAATTTGGAATACATTTCACATAAATTTTCTCAGCATATTATAGTCTTAGGTGGAGATTTCAATTTACCAGGTATAGACTGGGATACTCAGATGTTTAGGACGGGTGGTAGGGACAGAGCATTGAGTGACATTATACAGAGTGTACTATCCGAAAATTACCTCGAGCAATTAAACAGAGAACCGACTCGTGGAGATAACATCTTGGACCTACTGATAACAAACAGACCCGAACTTTTCGACTCTGTGATTGCAGAACAGGAAATCAGTGATCATAAGGCCGTTGCAGCATCCCTGAATATGGAAGTTAATAGGAATATAAAAAAGGGAGGAAGGTTTATCTGTTTAGCAAGAGTAATAGAAGGCAGATTTCAGACTACCTAACAGATCAAAACGAAAATTTCTTTTCCGACACTGACAATTTTGAGTGTTTATGGAAAAAGTTTAAGGCAATTGTAAAATGCGTTTTAGACAGGTAAGTGCCGAGTAAAACTGTGAGGGACGGGAAAAACCCACCGTGGTTCAACAACAAAGTTAGGAAACTACTGCGAAAGCAGAGAGAGCTCCACTCCATGTTTAAACGAAGCCAAAACCTCTCAGACAAACAGAACCTAAACGATGTCAAAGTTAGCGTAAGAAGGGCTATGCGTGAAGCGTTCAGTGCATTCGAAAGTAAAATTCCATTTACCGACTTAACAGAAAATCCTAGGAAGTTTTTGTCTTACGTTAAATCAGTAAGTGGCTCGAAACAGCATATCTAGACACTCCGGGATGATGATGGCTTTGAAACAGAGGATGACACGCGTAAAGCTGAAATACTAAACACCTTTTTCCAAAGCTGTTTCACAGAGGAAGACCGCACTGCTGTTCCTTCTCTAAATCCTCGCACAAACGAAAAAATGGCTGACATCGAAATAAGTGTCCAAGGAATAGAAAAGCAACTGAAATCACTCAACAGAGGAAAGTCCACTGGACCTGACGGAATACCAATTCGATTCTACACAGAGTACGCGAAAGAACTTGCCCCCCTCTAACAGCCGTGTACAGCAAGTCTCTACAGGAACGAAAGGTTCCAAATGATTGGAAAAGAGCACAGGTGGTCCCAGTCTTCAAAAAGGGTCGTGGAGCAGATGCGCAAAACTATAGACCTATATCTCTGACGTCGATCTGTTGTAGAATTTTAGAACATGTTTTTTGCTCGAGTATCATGTCGTGTTTGGAATCCCAGAATCTACTGTGTAGGAATCAACATGGATTCGGGAAACAGCCATCGTGTGAGACCCAACTCGCTTTATTTGTTCATGAGACCCAGAAATTATTAGATACAGGCTCCCAGGTAGATGCTATTTTCCTAGACTTCCGGAAGGCGTTCGATACAGTTCCGCACTGTCGCCTGATAAACAAAGTAAGAGCCTACGGAATATCAGACCAGCTGTGTGGCTGGATTGAAGAGTTTTTAGCAAACAGAACACAGCATGTTGTTATCAATGGAGAGACGTCTACAGATGTTAAAGTAACTTCTGGCGTGCCACAGGGGAGTGTTATGGGACCATTGCTTTTCACAATATATATAAATGACCTAATAGATAGTGTAGGAAGTTGTAAGTAGGCTGTTTAGGTTTTTTTTATTGGTACCGCTGCCGCCACGTAGCGCTCTGTATAAAAATCACTGGCTGTGCCGTGTGCAGTCTGTGGCTGGTTTGCATTGTTGTCTGCCATTGTAGTGTTGAGCAGCGGGAGCTGGATGCTAACAGCGCGTAGCGTAGCGCGTAGCGTTGCGCAGTTGGAGGTGAGCCGCCAGCAGTGGTGGACGTGGGGAGAGAGATGGCGGAGTTTTGAAATTTGTAAGAATTGGTGTCATGAACTGATATATATATATATTATAACTATAAAGGTAAATACATTGTTTATTCTCTATTAAAATCTTTCATTTGCTAACTGTGCCTATCACAGATTTCCGTAGTTTGAATCTTTTAGTTAGCTGGCAGTAGTGGCGCTCGCTGTATTGCAGTAGTTCGAGTAACGAAGATTTTGGTGAGGTAAGTGATTTGTGAAACATATAGGTTAATGTTAGTCAGGGCCATTCTTTCGTAGGGATTTTTGAAAGTCAGATTGTGTTGCGCGAAAAACTATTGTGTGTCAGTTTAAGCACAGTCGTGTATAAATTTTACAAAAGGGACGTTTCAAAGTTCCATGCGGCTTTTCGCGTATGATGCTGTAGTATACAGAGAAGTTGCAGCATTAGAAAATTGTAGCAAATGCAGAAAGATCTGCAGCGGATAGGCACTTGGTGTAGGGAGTGGCAACTGACCCTTAACATAGACAAATGTAATGTATTGCGAATACATAGAAAGAAGGATCCTTTATTGTATGATTATATGATAGCGAAACAAACACTGGTAGCACTTACTTCTGTTAAATATCTGGGAGTATGCGTGCGGAACGATTTGAAATGGAATGATCATATAAAATTTATTGTTGGTTAGGCGGGTAACAGGTTGAGATTCATTGGGAGAGTCCTTAGAAAATGTAGTCCATCAACAAAGGAGGTGGCTTACAAAACACTCGTTCGACCTATACTTGAGTATTGCTCATCAGTATGGGATCCGTACCAGATCGGGTTGACGGAGGAGATAGAGAAGATCCAAAGAAGAGCGGCGCGTTTCGTCACAGGGTTATTTGGTAACCGTGATAGCGTTACGGAGATGTTTAGCAAACTCAAGTGGCAGACTCTGCGAGAG
Organism: Schistocerca gregaria; assembly: GCF_023897955.1. Taxonomy (NCBI): domain Eukaryota; kingdom Metazoa; phylum Arthropoda; class Insecta; order Orthoptera; family Acrididae; genus Schistocerca; species Schistocerca gregaria. The sequence continues at coordinate 311,834,088 of NC_064926.1, read as the reverse complement.
AGGCGCTCTTCATCGCGGTGTAGCTTGCTCGCCAGGTTTCGAGAGGGTGCGTTTGTGGATGAGGTATCGAATATACGGCTTCCCCCTACTTATACCTCCCGTGGAGATCACGAATGTAAAATTAGAGAGATTCGAGCGCTCACGGAGGCTTTCAGACAGTCGTTCTTCCCGCGAACCATACGCGACTGGAACAGAAAAGGGAGGTAGTGACAGTGGCACGTAAAGTGCCCTCCGCCACACACCGTTGGGTGGCTTGCGGAATATGAATGTAGATGTAGATGTAGATCATATCCATGACACTCTCTCTCCTGTTTCGTGGTTATACTAATTGAGCTGCCTTTTCTTAACTTTTTTATATCCTGATACGGATCCCACACCGCGCAGCAATACTGCAGAAGAGGACGGATAAGCGCAATGAAGGCAGTCTGCCTAGAGACCCTGTTGCGATTTTAAGTGTTCTGCCAATAAATCTCAGCCTATGGTTCAACTTTCCCCACACTAATACGATCGTTCCAATTTAATCTGTTCTGAAAGGTAATCCCTAAGCATTCAATTGAATTTAGAGCCTTCATGCGAGGGTTGGAAATTTAATAGTGGAAACTATTTATTTACAGCTCGTACAAAATAGTAACGTGTATCAATCTTTTACTGACCTTCAAAGTAGTCACCATTATTGTGTATAACACGTTGACAGCGATGTGGAAATCGTAAGATACTCTCAGCAGTGCCAAATGTGTAGACAGTTCGAGCGGCGCGGTCTATTGGCCGACGAATTTGTAGAAGTTCTGAAGCGAATGCCGTGAAGTATTTCCTTCAGTTTATAAATCGAGTTGAACTCACGAGGGCTTACGTCAGCTGAGTGCAGTAGGTTATATAGCACGTAGCAGCCCCATCACTCAAAAAAATCAGTAAGAGCTTGCTGTGAACATGCTTGAGCATTGTTCTGCAAAATGATGTCAGGTCCTGAAAAAAGTGTCATCACTTTTGTCTCTAAGCTGGTCCTAGGTTCTGTTCCAAAAATGAACAGCTTAGAGATTAACTCTCCGTTTA